>NC_090265.1:1327245213-1327570213 GCF_040414725.1 Anabrus simplex | reverse complement strand
AAATTCACCCCCCTTTTCACCCCCCAATATTTGGATTTTCCAAAAACGAAAAAATACCTGTTTCTTTACTTTTAAAGTAGATCACAAATACCAATTTTCAGGTCTGTAATATCTTCAGGTTCTGAAATGTAAGTAGCCTCGTTAAAGGCATTCAACCCATTATTCACCCTTTTACACCCTTCCTATTGGGATTTTCCGAAAACATAAGAATACGTGTTTCTTTATTTTTAAAGGAGATTCTAAATACCAATTTTTACATCTGTAAACGTTTAAAGTTTTAAGATGTAGACACACTCATTTTAAAAATTCACCCCCCTTTTCACCCCCCCATTATTTGGATTTTCCAAAAACGAAAAAATACCTGTTTCTTTATTTTTAACGTAGATCCCAAATACCAATTTTCAGGTCTGTAATATCTTCAGGTTCTGAAATATAAGTAGCCTCATTAAAGGCATTCAACCGCTTTTTCACCCTTTTCCACCCTTCCAATTGGGATTTTCCGAAAACAAAAAAATACGTGTTTCTTTATTTTTAAAGGAGATTCTAAATGCCAATATTTACATCTTTAAACTTTAAAAGTTTTGAGATATAGATAGACTCATTTTAAAAATTCACCCCCTGTTCATACCCCCCATTAATTGGATTTTCCAAAAACAAAAAAATTTATTTCTTTATTTTTAAAGGAGATCCTAAACACCAATTTTCAGGTCTGTAATATCTTCAGTTTCTGAGATATAAGTATCCTCATTAAAGTCATTCAACCACGTTTTCACCCCTTTTCACCCCTCCTATTGGGATTTTCCGAAAACAAAAAAATACGTGTTTCTTTGTTTTTAATGAAGATTCTAAGTACCAGTTTTTACATCTGTAAACTTTAAAAGTTTTGAGATATAGATGCACCCATTTTTAAAATTCACCCCCTTTTCACCCTCCCATTAATTGGATTTCCCCAAAACAAAAAAATACGTGTTTCTTTATTTTTAAAAGAGATCAAAAGTACCAATTTTCATGTCTGTAATATCTTCAGTTTTTGAGATATAAGTACCGGTATCCCGATTAAAGGCATTCAACCCCTTTTTCACCCTTTTTCACCCCTCCTATTGGGATTGTCTCAAAACAAAAAAATACGTGTTTCCTTATTTTTAAAGAAGATTCTAAATACCAATTTTCACATCTGTAAACTTTTAAAGTTTTGAGATATAGACACACTCATTTTAAAATTTCACCCCCCTTTTCACCCCCTTAGCGACGGAATATCCAAAAATCCTCTCTTAGCGAGCACCTACATCTTAATATGAATATATCTCCAAAATTTCATTTCTTTATGTCCAGTAGTTTTGGCTCGGCGATGATGAATCAGTCAGTCAGTCAGTCAGTCAGTCAGGACAAGCTACTTTATATATATAGATTTAAGAAATCTTTAACAAAACAGTCTAGCTTTCAGCTAAGTTTCATTGGCTTTCATCAGGGCAATGCATACAATTATTTGCTGCTGACAGGAAGCATAGAAATGATTCATGGAACGTGAAAGTCTGTGACTTATTATTCCCTGCCCCCTACTGACAGGAATCGTCGCGCTGTGCTTGTGCTGTACTGGGGCCTATTCCACAAAAGTATGGTCTTGTACATTACAACTAAATTCTCTTGTAACTAGTACAAATACCAGAGTTTCTGTTCCACAAAATAATTTTCTACAGTTGTACTTTACCACTCCATAATTACAAATGACCAGTGAATTTTTATGGGTTTATTCCACGAAAGTACTAGTACTTCTAACTTACTAGTGAATTGGGAAGTATTCTCTACCAGTGAAAGGACAATAATATATAAATGTACTAGTGCTATTTAAATATACTTATTTCAGACACATTCTGATAAATATGTGGTCTAGCAGTAGTGATAGTGATGGTGATGAAACATGAAAACTACCGTCTGTATAGGGAAAGATAAACTTCGAGTTTAACAATGTATTTGAATACAAAGAGCGTTTTAGGTTAAGCACAATACAAGTGGAAGAACTTTTGATAGAAACTGGACATAGGTTAAAACATCCTACGAACCGAAATAAATCTCTCTGTTAAACAACAGTTATTAACAACATTACATTGGCTAGGGAATGGTGATCAGTACCATGGTATTGCAGATATGCATGGGATGGCAAAATCTTCGGTCTGTAGGTCAATACATTCTGTGGTAGCTGCAATAAATGATATAAAATTTCCTCAAATTGTTCGTTGGCCTGAAAATACTGAACAAACATGTTCCAAGAAGGACATTCCTGGAATCATCAATGAGCAGTATATCTCTTACACACGTCCAACTTTTCCCCTCAAAAGCCCCATGAGCTTTCCTCAAGTCAAATATTTCCATCCAACCATTTATTTTGTCTTGTACCGAGCTCGATAGCTGCAGTCGCTTAAGTGCGGCCAGTATCCAGTATTCGGGAGATAGTGGGTTCGAACCCCACTGTCGGCAGCCCTGAAGATGGTTTTCCGTGGTTTCCCATTTTCACACCAGGCAAATGCTGGGGCTGTACCTTAATTAAGGCCACGGCCGCTTCCTTCCCAGTCCTAGCCATTTCCTATCCCATCGTCGCCATAAGACCTATCTGTGTCGGTGCGACGTAAAGCCAACAGCAAAAAAAAAAAAAAAAAATTGTCTTGTTTTCTCAGACTCTGGCTGCATGCACCGAAAATAATATCTTTCCTTCTATTTCCTTCAAAATGAATTACTTCGTTCCTCTTGACACCATTTTAACAATTCATGCAGAGTTTGCAATTTCGTAACAATAAAGTTTGGCGGCCGAATATCGTTATTAGCGGCATCTGATTCCTGATGACAGACCAAGGTCTGTCAGACTATCGTGGAACATATGCGAGGATCGCGGAAGAACAGAATGGGTGATAATAACGGAGTAATGTCCTATCATCACAAAATATAAACTGAAAAATAACATTGTAGCATTGAGAAATTCATAGAAATATTAGAGTTATTTGAATCTTTGCTGCATAACCTACCTTAAAATACGATATTACAATAAAGGAGGCAAGCATAACCTAATTCAACGAATGGAGTACGAAGATAAACAGCTGATTCATGCTATGACTGTGCCTCTTATATAGGCTTCTGATAAGTTCACCTGCATACACCCCAGCGTCAATGGGTAGGGTCTGACACATCCCACTCTGATGAGTCTAGTGTCAGACCTAAGACGCAACGCTGGTTAATAGAGCAAACGCCTGAAAAGCCTTACATCTGATCTGTTATATGACGTAGTATGTTTATTGATATGTTGCCACTTGTAAAACTTGTAACAATTCACTGGTAATATACAAGAGACTTTCAATCTTTTGTAGGACAGAAATGTACAACTCCGCACATTACAAGAACCCACACTAGTAACTTGTATGGTACAAGACCGTACTTTGGTGGAATAGGCCCCTGGTCGGGAGAGAAGTTACTGACACACTGCCCTCTGTCGACAGTTTCTGGAGTGTGTGCCATGGTGGCGTTACGATTTTACTTCTGGAGTACACGTTTCCATGCATTTGGCAACTAGAAGCACTCTTCCCTGTTAAAATTATTTGGCTTCCTTCACAAGTCGGGAATTGCAGTCTTTTACAGGTTTTTATCCACAAATAATATTTATTTAATAGAGATTTGAAACGTTAGCTACTGTATAGTCCACGTTGCTTATCTAACGTTTTGCAAATAACGTTTGTAAAAAGACAAACTGGATTGCCTTATCATTAGGCAAGAACACGTGCAGCATATAACTAGTTCCCTTACTTCCGGTTACGTAAACTAACTCTGCTTGTACATTTAGCACATTGAAAGAGACCTTTCCTGTTTTGTCTTGCATTCGCTCAGCGGGAGCAAGTTGAACCTAAGGTCAATTCCCTCCCGTTGTGAACCTTGAGATTTTGTGGATGGGTCTTGCTCTCTTTTTAAAATTTAAGAAAGAAGCGTTATCTACTACGGCATGGGTGTATTCTGCCCGAAGGCAGGTCCGAATCTCCGCAGAGGTGTGCCTGAGCCGGAGTTTACGTAAGGTTGGGTGGCCAGTTCCTTTTCGTTCCTCCATTCCTTTACCCCTATCAACAGTGCGTGGCAACTCATCCAAATATTGACCACGCCCAATGTCGCTTAACTTCGGAGATCTCACGGGATACGGTGTTTCAACACGGCTACGGCCGTTGGCTTGTTATCTACATTCTATATAAAAATCAGTCTTCAGCGATAAGAATCGAGAGCTATGTAAAAAGAAGCAGCAATCGAGAAAATAGTTTGTCCCCTCTCCTTCTCAATAATGTACAGTAAACAGGCGGTAGTCCGCCTCTGTGGTGTAGTGGTTAGTGTGATTAGCTGCCACCCCCGGAGGCCCGCGTTCGATTCCCGGCTCTGCCACGAAATTTGAAAAGTGGTACGAGGGTTAGAACGGGGTCCATTCACCCTTGGGAGGTCAACCGATTAGAGGTAGGTTCGATTCTCACCTCAGCCATCCTAGAAGTGGTTTTCCGTGGTTTCCCATTTCTCCTCCAGGCAAATGCCGGGATGGTACCTGACTTAAGGCCATGGCTGCTTCCTTCCCTCTTCCTTGTCTATCCCTTCCAATCTTCCCATACCCCCGCATGGCCCATGTTCAACATAACAGGTGAGGCCGCCTGGGCGAGGTACTGGTCATTGTCCCCAGTTGTATCCCCCGAACCAATGTCTCACGCTCCAGGACACTGTCCTAGAGGCGGTAGAGGTGGGATCCCTCGCTGAGTCCGAGGAAAAAGCCAACCCTGGAGGGTAAACAGATTAAGAAGAAGAAACAGGCGATAAAGAAAATCAACGGGGAATTTGGGAAAGGAGTCACATTCTAAGGAGAGGACATCAAAACTCTGAAATTTTTCGGCGATATTATTATTTATCTGAATCTGCAGAAGATTTGGAGAAATTGCTGAATTATATGGACTCAGTCTTGGAAGAGTACAAGATTAAAATAAATCAATCCAAAATCGAGGAAGTTAGGTTTTGCAGGAAATATTAGAGTAGGAAATGAAAAGGAAAAGTAGCTGACTATTGTAATTTAAGTAGTAAAATAACGAACGACGGCAGAGTTAACGTGGACATAAAAATGCAGACTAGCACAAGCAAGAAAAATCAAATGAAATGGCGTATGGCTTTCAGTGCAGGGAGTATCCGAGGACAAGTTCGGCTCGCCAGATACAGGTCTTTTGATATGACGCTCGTAGGCGACCCGCGCGTCGTGATGAGGATGAAATGATTTCCGTGCCAAAGGAATTAACCAATTATGATTAAAATTCCCGACCCTGCCTGTAATCGAACCTGGGACCCGTGTGACCAAAGATCAGCACGCTAACATTTTAGCCATGGATCCGAACTGTTAATTAAAGAAACGTACTAACTTCCATCATTGATATAGGAGATAGAAAGATGATATAGAAGACTTTCGTCAGAAGTGTGGCTTGTATGGAAGTGAAACGTGGACAGTAACTAGTTCAGAAATTAAAAAGAATAGAAATGTTTGAAAGGCTGTGTTACAGAAGAATGCTGAAGGTGAGATGGGTAGATCTAATCACTGGATCAAATTGATGAGAGGAGAACGGTTTGGCTAGATTTGACTTGAAGAAGAGATAGAATAAATGATAAAACACATCTTGAGACATCCAGGATTTATTAGTTTTTGAGGGAAATGTAGGCGGTAATAAATGTAGCGGTACACAAAGGCATGAATGTTATGAACTTATTAAAGTAAATTTAGGATGTAGTAGTTAAGAAGAAATGAAAAGATTAGCACAGGATAGAGTGACTTGGAGACAAACCCTAGTCTGTGGAAGTAAAATTAAACACATTCGTAGATTTTGTGAACACAATCGCACGGTTCCTTAATGGTTATATAAATCCATAAATGCAGAAGTTACTATCCTCTATCGTGAAGTAATATTTGACCTAAAAATGGTATAGAAGCATTCTCCAAATATTGTTTATTATCTCATAGCCTACAATTGATTTTTATTACTTTTGGTTATTTTGGATTTCCATTCCTTGACATATCTTGCAGTTCAATGTAGTTTAAAGATATTTATTTATTTATTTATTTATTTATTTATTTATTTATTTATTTATTTATTTATTTATTTATTTATTTATTTAATTATTTATTTATTTATTTATTTATTTATTTATTTATTTATTTATTTATTTATTGACTTTAGCAGTGGCAAAGTTAGGGCTCGTGGCCCGCTCTTACACTTGCCCACATAATTACTCTACAGATAATAATATATAAAAGAAATGTACTATTCTATCATAAAATCAAAGATAAGCTAAAAATTACAGATGTTGACAACATATAATGAAGAAAGAAAACAGAGTTCAACAAATAAAATAGAATAAAATTCGGAGCGTATAGATAATGAGAAAGAGACAAAGTCATAATGAAGAAGTAAGATGCAAACTGGAAAAAATAAGCAATGCATAAAGAGAACACAATAAGTAATAAAGTAAATGGAAATATAAGTATGGCCATAAAAGTGATCTATGTACATGAGTAAGGAGCTAAATATTATGTACATTACACTATAATAATAATAATAATAATAATAATAATAATAATAATAATAATAATAATCACACAACCTATCATACGTCATCATACACACGAAACAATCAGCGGTATTCAACAGGTAATCTCTACATGCATTCTTAAATTTCGATATTGAGTTTGAGTTCCTGACAGCAGCTGAGAGTGAATTCCAAAATCGTGACCCAGCCACAACGAAGGATCTGTTATATATTGAAGAGTGGTTGACGGGAATAGCGAGGGAAGTGCCAGATCTAGTGTTACAATTATGGAATGAGGATAATAAGTGGAATTTTGAAGATATGTATTTGGGTAGATTTTCCTTCTGAGTTCGATATATCAGCGTAAGTACGTGGAATTTCCGTCGCCTCTCGGGTTTCAGCCAGGAAAGAAATGTGTAGCTAGGGGTTATGTGAGCATCGTAACTCAAGTTAAAAACAAATCGAAGACCAGAGTTCAATGTTTGTTGAAGTTTCATAGCTTGTTCACGGGTTGCATCAATGAGGACAATGTCGCAGTAGTATCAAAGTCTGAAGTATTTTTATCTTTACGTCTTGTGGCAAAATGTCCTTATGTGGGTTTCGCGTGCAGTAAGTTGTCAAAATAGAAAGGATAGAAGTATGTTAGGAAAGTGACCAGTGTGATACTGATCTGTTGTCTGAATTACAGAGTCGTCTAAACAATTTTTAGGTAGCAGTTACTTTCTTCTGCGACACTTTTCCAACCTTTTAATATAATATTTTGGTATTTTAGGGCATAAGTGCATACGTTTCTTCAGAGTAATGGAAATCCGCACCCTACTTATTATCTAATACAAATTTCAACAAAGAAATTGTGTACTGCTAGTTTCAAGAGTACTGAACTTATTTGGCAACATACGATAATGTTATTCAAGAATCAAAAAGCGAAAGACAAACAGCTTTATTTTAATAATAATAATAATAATAATAATAATAATAATAATAATAATAATACAAATTCCGTATGAATGTTACCAGCCTGGTGCAGCTATTGTAAGGCAGATCCGGGCTGAGTAGCTCAGACGGTTGAGGCGCTGGCCTTATGACCCCAACTTCTCAGGTTCGAATTTGGTTCAGTCCGGTGGTATTTCAAGGTGCTCAAATACGTCAGCCTCGTGTTGGTAGATTTAATGGCACGTAACAAATAACATTTACGGAAGAATTCCCGTGCTATAATAATAACAACAACAACAGGCAGTGGCAGTGGCTCAGTCGGTTAGAACGCTGGCTTTCTGAGCCCAAGTTGACAGATTCGACCTTGGCTCAATTCAGTAGTATTTGAAGAGCTCAGTAACTCCTGTTGGACAACATTCCGGCACCTCAGCGTCTCCGAAACCCGTAGAATAGTGATTTTTTTAAAAAAATTATCGAAACTCTTCTATTCGGTTGACGGCCTGAGGTTAAGTAGACCCCGTTCCAGTACTCGTAACACTTCAAAATTTCGTGGCAGAGACGGGAATCGAACCCGAGACTTCGGAGGTAAGTTAATTTTACGAGAAGAAAAACAAAGCTCACCATACGTCAATCACTTGATGTGGTACTGCTTCAACAGTGAAGCTTTAGTTACTGCAGAATAATCAATATATTGACCGAGCTCGATAGCTGCAGTCGCTTAAGTGCGGCCAGTATCCAGTATTCGGGAGATAGTAGGTTCGAACCCCACTGTCGGCAGCCCTGAAAATGGTTTTCCGTGGTTTCCCATTTTCACACCAGGCAAATGCTGGGGCCGTACCTTAATTAAGGCCACGGCCGATTCCTTCCCACTCCTAGCCCTTCCCTATCCCATCGTCGCCATAAGACCTATCTGTGTCGGTGCGACGTAAAGCAACTAGCAAAAAAAAAAAAAAAAAAAAAAAATCAATATATTACATGGCTACTCTAGATCAGTGTTTCTTGATTGCATAACTCCCGATTGGAATAATTGGAATCGGAGGTTCTGGGGTGAAATATCCACCTCCCGATTACTTCCCACATTTGGGAAAGCCAAACCCAGTATAGCTGATAACGTAGAATTACCTTGCATATGAACTGTAAAAATATACCGAATATTTTAAAGTGACATCTACCACTTTATGTTGAAACTTAAATGACCGAATGGCTGTTAGCGTTAAGTTTATGAAGTTTCAATTGATAATTCATACAAATTTCACTGAAAGCGGCACTGGTCCAACCCGAACCGATCCTTTGTTAGTACTCTAATAGAAAGGCTAGTTGCTTTACGTCGCACTGACACAGATAGGTCTTATGGCGACGATGGGACAGGCAAGGCCTAGGAATGGGAAGGAAGCGGCCGTGGCCTTAATTAAGATACAGCCTCAGCATTTGCCTGGTGTGAAAATGGGAAACGACGGAAAACCATCTTCAGTGGGGTTCGAACCCACTATCTCCCGGATGCGAGCTGACAGCTGCGCACTCCTAACCGCACGCCCAACTCGCCCGGTCTAATAGAAAGGATATGAAATTGTAAAGGGATTAAATACGTAACAATGAGGAAGTTGATTAAATTAATATGTAGTCCGGCCCCACGGTGTAGGGGGCAACGCGTCCGCCTGTCAACACTTACACGCAGGTTCCTCTCATGTGTTATGTAGTGCGTGATGACGACGACGACGATGATGATAATGATAATGAGGTAGGGAAAGTGTGGAACCCGGTATCGGCACACAGCCTACGCCTGTCGAATAATTCCAAGGGATCTGCTGGAGACTTAATGTCTTCAATCGACGGACGAATCACCTTCACTAGCGTCTATGTCCTCACTCCATGTGAGCATTGTGGAGAGGTTTGGAATTGAACCCAGGCTTTTGGTACGCAATCTAACGATTAGGAATTTCATACCAGCACCTGTCATACTCTTTCGGCACACATTCTAATCGAGATTTTTTACCACCAGCGGTACTCGAACCGGCGTTGAGAGGGAAAATGAAATTAATTGTCGAATTTTGTCTAAGGGAATGCCAGATCTCACCTTAAGCAAGGAGACGACTTCACCTTTTCGAGGAAAACAAATGAATGAAGACAATACAATCAATGTATCTGGCTTTGCCTGGATTAAGAAGAGAATAATAATAATAATAATAATAATAATAATAATAATAATAATAATAATAATAAATAATGTTATTTGCTTTACGTCCCATTAACTACTTTTACGGTTTTCGGAGACGCCGAGGTGCTGGAATTTAGTCCGAGTTCCTTTACGTGCCAGTAAATCTACCGACACGAGGCTGACACGTTCAAATACCAGCGGACTGAGCTAGGATCGAACCTGCCAACTTGGGGTCAGAAGGCCAGCGCCTCAATTGTCTGATCCACTCAGCTCGGCATTAAGAAGAGATGATCAATGTTTTCGCAAGGAAGTGGTGCAGGCAGCAAACGTTGCAGCGTCACCAAATAACCTAAATTTAGCGCCCGCTACGCTAGCTTCTGACGCAATCCTCGTGCTGTGTGTATCTGGAGATAAGCTATGCTTACCCAACAACGCACAGCCAAGGTCCGCAGATAAGTGATGGTGACGATTGATGCACTACTCCACCTGGGAACAGGTACGTGCGTCTTCGTGAGGCCACAACTTCGCTCAAAGAGGCCCCAACGGAACCTCTTTCTTTAAGACTTGAAGTGTAATTGAGAAGATGAATGTAATGAGCTTCAAGCCAAGAATCTCCGTTCTTAGTCACCAACACAAAGAATGGTTCCAACTTTTCTACGGGGTCTCAGAGGTGGTCTTTTTTTAGAGTAGGTGTCCGGCTCCATGGCTAAATGGTTAGCGTGCTGGCCTTTGGTCAGAGGGGTCCCGGGTTCGATTCCCGGCAGGGTCGGGAATTTTAACCATCACTGGTTAATTTCGCTGGCACGGGGGCTGGGTGTATGTGTTGTCTTCATCATCATTTCATCCTCATCACGACGCGCAGGTCGCCGACGGGCGTCAAATCGAAAGACCTGCACCTGTTGAGCCGAACTTGTCCTCGGACACTCCCGGCACTAAAAGCCATACGTCATTTCATTTTTTTTCTTTTCAGAATAGGTAACTAGTGTACAACCTAAACTTACTAGAATCGCTGGGGGGTGTCAAAAATACTGCTTGTGATTTATCGAGGAAAGAAGATGTGTACGAATGAGCAAGATACCTGGCCATAACACTGGGCCAAATTCACACCGAGTGTCGTCCCCAGTAAAGTTTGAGAAAGGCCAGAAAGAAGTGGTGATGGTAATAATAATAATAATAATAATAATAATAATAATAATAATAATAATAATAATAATAATAATAATAATAATCGGGCTTTGCTGGCAAGATGTAGTATTTAAGTATTTACAGTGCACTATGTCTTCTGGTGTGGGCTAGAATAAATTTGTTATTTTCATTGACCTATCTTGACAATATGAAAGTGACTGAGGTATGAGTGATGCTAGTAGCCTAATACCATTCCTTATGCAGTCAGTCCCCGTTATGAATGGTGTGAAAATATCGCTCATGGGGTCAGTTGGTGCATGCATTTCAGTGGGTTTGGTAGACTGATATGTAATAGCAACTTCTGGTTCCATTAGGAAAGCAACGGGAAACTGCCTCACTCCTCATTTCCCTAGTATGTCTCTTCAGTAACGCCTAGGCTATCTATGTAAGCTGTTGGCGGAACTATGGAAGATCAAACCAGCCTTCGGGCTGAATACCCAACGTACAATAATAATAATAATAATAATAATAATAATAATAATAATAATAATAATAATAATAATAATAATAATAATAATAATAATAATAAATAATAATAATAATAATAATAATAGTTTTACGTCCGACTAACAACTTCTATGGGAGTTTTAGAGACGCAAGGCGACAGAATGTTGTCCCACTGGAGTTCCTTTACGTATCAGTAAATCTATCGACACGAGGCTGGTGTATCTGATCACTTTCAAATATCATCAGACTGCCCGGGATTGAACTCGTTATCTTGAATTAAGTAGGCCAGCCCTCTACCGACTTACAGTAGCTACACAACGCAGTATTTGAACTTAAGAATGCCTCTCTGAAAGTACTGTGAAATCATAGCTCCTTGTTCAACACCATCAGAACTCAAATAGGGAGAACCCGTAGCACAGAACCTATTTAGGGCTTTGGCCGGCCAAGACGGCTACTATCTATATAGTCATAAGACGTGCATATATTGGAGTGATCAACATAAAGATTATCTATTCGTACTGCACCTTAAATCAATTGTCGCCATCACCCACTCAATGTTGACTGCCTGTTTCGTCACAGATAGCGCTACCATAGTGAGTATCACACACTAGCATAGCCGTGAAAAGAAACACTAACGCTTAGAGGTTTTTACATTACTTTGACGTACTGTATACATTAACGTTCTTAACCATGTAAACAAGTAAGAAGAGGAACAGTGGATTTTCGTCTCTTCACATGGGGGGTCATGGACACAAGGTAGCTCCCTCATCACGCGGCCACCCACAATGGGGAATCATGAGAAACTAGTGGAATTGCACGTCCTGCACATAGAGGCCATTTGTTAATGAAAGTCATGAGCAAACAACTCATCGCACGTCATCGGTTCAGAAGAGCATATTGAGTCTATAGGAACCGCCAGTCGGTTTTTATTGGAACCTGCACGGTGATAGTAAAAAGATATTCACGCTAACCACCTCTTCGCTGCGCTTGTCTATGCTGTATAATAAATAAGAAAAGCTTGGAGATAGGACAGCTACCGTCTCCTCTAATAGTCATTGCATGGGGAGAAACCGCTACCCCATCATTTCACAGGTATATCTGAATTATTCACATTTAAATTATCTATCTACATATATATACGAAATCCGTAATTCTGCCTGTCTTTCACAGTGATATTCGGAAAACAATTATGTTTCAACAGCTGAAATTGTCTCGAGATATAGGTTGTCATCTCTGATTTAGTAGAAAAATACATGAGCATGATTTTAAAGGAACGTTTCATTCACTGAAGTAATTCTGCAATATTCGCCATGTTTGTCTACACAACCATATATCGGCATGAGTTCGAACTACGTCTCTGTCTAATTGCATAATGATACTGAGAAAATGAGAATGTTTGAAAGGCTAAAAGTGGCAACAGGCATAGGTTATAAGAACAAAATAATGACCATAATATTTTAACTGTTGAGTAAAAATAGGTACCTTCTTTCACTGAAGCGAATGAATCATCATTACATTTCTGGCGTATGTAACGTTGCTACGCTACTATTACTACAACTACCACTAAAACGTTTTCATTCCTCCCCTGAAGGGGGAGGCGGGCCTTTTAGATAGTAACGCGTCACTCAGACCGGGAGATTTGTTACGGTGAAGGAGATGCTCGGATTGGAGGCCTTGGTCTACACTAGAAACTGTCCCGGCATTCGCCTTAGTGCAGGAGAATGGAAAACCACGGGAAACCATTCTCAGGACAGCCGACGGTTGGGGCTAGCCGTGAGGTCCAGCCCTGTCCGGTCTCCCGAATGCAGGGACGTAGAGCCACGGTAGAGCCTGACCACCTCTCCTCTGCTCAGTTGGCTGGTTGGAGTGCAGAGTTGTTGGACCACTGACCAGCCGTGGTCACTTAAGCGTCAAGACCCATTCTGCATCCACCGACCTCCACCTCTTAATATGAGATGACATCAAACAAATTTCGATCGTGAATTCTTCGTTGTAGATGTTTATATGGCAGAAACATATTTCGGGAAAGGTGAAATTTCACGTGTTTGATTCTTTCCAATATATGCCTCTCAATCATTTTGTTACGCGCTACAACATTATAATCTACTGACATAACACTGAAGAAAGTCCTACTACCTGCTTTGAATGTTTCGCGTATATAATGTGATATCTAAGAAATGAACGTTCATACCAGCAGAGAGTAACATGATGACGACACGTACTGCAATGCATTCGTTCGCTGAAGCAGAGCTTTTTGTGCCCATCACCATACGAGTATGAGCAAAACAATCAGTGTTAGCCAACGAACACATAGAATAAGAACATGATATCACCAATGAGCTGCCAGAGTTGAATCCTACGGGCACGGACGACCGCCATAGTACTTGGGCAAAAACATTGGAGGCTGGTTGCTGTCTATATAGGGCCTAATGTACGACATTAAATTTGATGTTAATGCGAAGATTCCGTATTATGATGCGAGGTACTGAAATTTCCCATTTTTGGACAATGGGTCATATACGACCCGTAGTGCTTGGATTTTATTTATCTCGCATAATGCAATTTTTTTCACAAATGATCACTCAGTAAAACAAAAGGGACATCCCGGAATAGATATAATTATTTTCAAGAAATGGTTCCAAGGATGTAGACTTTGGGAAATGCTGTATAAAGCCTATTTTACCGAGCGAGTTGGCTGTGCGGTCAGGGGCGCGCAGCTTTGAGCGGATACCTGGGAGATAGTGGGTTCGAATTCCACTGTCAGCAGCCCTGAAGATGGTTTTCCGTAGATTCCCATTTTCACAACAGGAAAGTGCTGGGGCTATACCTCAATTAAGGCCACGGCCGCTTCCTTCCCATTCCTCGGACTTTGCTGTCCCATCGTCGCCATAAGACCTATCTGTGTCGTTGCGACGTAAAACAAATACCAAAAAAGACACCTATTTTGAGGTTACTAGAAGTCAGAGTTTTGAAATTAATTCCCGTTACAATATAAATTTCTAACATATCACTTTTATTATTTTTTTAATAGAGACCAGTTATGGAAAAATGTATGTTCACAATGCTTTGGAAGTTATATTTAACGCGTAGTTATGTCGGTATACGTCAAACTGAATCCTGGGGTCGAAAACGACCCATGCTGTTGAACCATATCGCAATATGTTCAATCTATATATATAAAATAGCTTGTCCTGACTGACTGACTGACTGACTGACTGACTGACTGACTGACTGACTGACTGACTGACTGACTGATTCATCATCGCCGAGCCAAAACTACTGGACATAAAGAAATGAAATTTTGGGGATATATTCACATTATGATTTAGGTGCTCGCTAAGAGAGGATTTTTGGATATTCCTTCGGTAAGGGGGTGAAAAGGGGGGTGAAATTTTAAAATGAGTGTATCTATATCTCAAAACTTTAAACGTTTATAGATGTGAAAATTGGTATTTAGAATCTTCTTTAAAAATAAGGAAACACGTATTTTTTGTTTTCAGAAAATCCCAAACGGAGGGGTGAAAAAGGGGGAAAATGAGGGAAAATGGGTTGAATGCCCTTAATCAGGATACCGGTACTTATATATCAGAAACTGAAGATATTACAGACCTCAAAATTGGTACTTTTGATCTCTTTTAAAAATAAAGAAACACGTATTTTTTTGTTTTTGGAAAATCCAATTAATGGGAGGGTGAAAAGGGGGTGAATTTTTAAAATGAGTGTATCTATATCTCAAAACTTTTAAAGTTTATAGATGTAAAAATTGGTATTTAGAATCTCCTTTAAAAACTAAGAAACACGTATTCTTTTGTTTTCGGAAAATCGCAATAGGAGGAGTGAAAAGGGGTGAAAATGGGTTGAATGCTTTTAATGAGGCTACTTATATCTCAGAAACTGAAGATATTACAGACCTGAAAATTGGTGTTTGGGATCTCCTTTAAAAATAAAGGAGCACTTATTTTTTTTTTTCTGGAAAACCCAATTATGGGGGGTGAAAAGGGGGGTAATATTTTAAAATGAGTGTATCTATATCTCAAAACTTTTAAAGGTTATAGATGTAGAAATTGGTATTTAGAATCTCCTTTAAGAATAAAGAAACACGTATTTCTTTGTTTTCGGAAAATCGCAATAGGAGGAGTGAAAAGGGGTGAAAAATGGGTTGAATGCCTTTAATGAGGCTACTTATATTTCAGAACCTGAAGATATTACAGACCTGAAAATTGGTGTTTGGGATCTCCTTTAAAAATAAAGAAACACGTATTTTTTTGTTTGTGGAAAATCCAATTAATGGGGGGGGGGGGGTGAAAAGGGGGTGATTTTTTAAAATGAGTGTATCTATATCTCAAAACTTTTAAAGTTTATAGATGTAAAAATTGGTATTTAGAATCTCCTTTAAAAATAAAGAAACACGCATTCTTTTGTTTTCGGAAAATCCCAATAGGAAGGGTGTAAAAGGGTGAAAAATGGGTTGAATGCCTTTAATGAGGCTACTTATATTTCAGAACCTGAAGATATTACAGACCTGAAAATTGGTATTTTGGATCTACTTTAAAAGTAAAGAAACACGTATATTTTTTCGTTTTTGGAAAATCCAAATATTGGGGGGTGAAATGGGGGGGGGGGGGTGAATTTTTTTAAAATGAGAGCGTCTACATCTTAAAACTTTAAAATTTACAGATGTAAAAATTGGTAGTTAGAATCTCCTCTAAAAATAAAGGAACACGTATTTTTTTGTTTCCTGTAAATCCTAATAGGAGGGGTGTAAAAGGGGTGAAAAATGGGTTGAATGCCTTTAATGGGGTTACATATATATCAGAAACGAAAGATATTGCAGAACTGAAGATTTGTATATGGGATCTCCTTTAAAAATAGAGAAACACGTAATTCTTAGTTTTTGGGAAATCCAATTAATGGCGGTTAAACAGGAGTGACAAATTGGGGTGAATTTTTTGAAAGACTATATCTACAGAATATCTTGGAAACGTAAAATGTTACAGACGTAAAAAGTGGGTGTTTGGAATCTCCTGTAAATGTAAATAAACATAGGTGATTTGTTTTTGGAAACTCCACTTAAGGGGAACTCAATAGGGGTGAAATTATAAAATGAGAATTTTTACAGTATATCTAAAAAAACTTAAATGTTACAGAAGTGAAGGTATTTTTTTATCTCTATTAAACATAAAGAAACGTGTGTTTTTAGTTTTCGGAAATACCTCTTGGGTGGAGGGGGGTGGTAAAAGTGACTGAAAATGGTGTTGAATTCTTTTAATTAGGCTACTGTTATCACAAAAATGAAGACGTTACAGACGTGAAATTTGATATTTGCAATCTGCTTTAAAAGTAAAGAAACACGTATTCTGGGAAAATCCAATGAAGTAGGGGGGGGGGGAAATTGAAAAATTAATTGGCTTAATTGTATGAGAATACATACATCTAATAAAAACTAAAGTTGTTACAGACGTGAAAATTCGTATTTGGATCTCCTTTAAAAACAAAGAAAAGCGCGTTTTGGTGGGGAAACCATCTTGGAGGGCGGGAGTGTAAAGGAGTTGAATTCCTTTCATGAGGACACATAAATCAAAAACTGAAGACGTTAGAGTCGTGATCATTGGTATTTAAGATGATCATTTACTATTAAAGAAACAAGTATTTTTTGCGGGAAAATTCACTTAGGGGGGGGGGGAGTATTGTGATATGAAGTGCAGAAAGTAAATTATTTTTATTGGGATACTTATATCTCAAAACTGAAGGTAATAGACGTGAACATTGGTGTTTGGAATCTCCCTTAAACATAAAGAAACAAGCATTCTTTTAATTTGGGGGGGGGGGGTTAAATAAACTTAACGGCGGTGGGGTGTAGAAGTAGGTGAGACCAATTGATTTTAGCTGTTATTAATGTACTTATAAGGATCCTCCGTTGCTCAGGCGGCAGCGCGCCAGCCTCTCACAGCTGGGTTCCGTGGTTCAAATCCCGGTCACTCCATGTGACATTCGTGCTGGACAAAACGATGGCGGGACAGGTTTTTCACCGGATACTCCTCTTTTCCCTGTCATCAGCCATTCCAGCAACACATAATAGTAATAATAATAATAATAATAATAATAATATTCCGGACCGTCGTCAAATGTGCGGACCGCGCTGGAAACGGCTCCTGGACGGGTAATGACTAAGAATGCAGTCCGGCCGCGGGTTCAGTGCCGCCAAGGCACCCAATATGACACCACGCCGGATCTCCTGAAGGATTATATCCATATTAAACATGATTATGGGAAAAGATGGCAAAGATTTACGGACCCATCTGACCGGGAGGAATACCTGAGCCTAGCCCGGGAAGTACGAAATCGATTGCTGGAAAGGAAGATTGAAAAATGGGAGGAAACGTGCCGTAAAATGATAGAAAACCAGTCAGATCGGGAATTTTGGTGGATTCTCGCAGAAAACGAGTCAGATCGCGAATTTCGTCGGATTATATATCTAAAACAATAAGCATTCAATTGTAAATTTCAGTATGATACCGTAGCGAAGCACGGGTATCTTGCTAGTTTTATTATAAGAACACTGTGGCATAATTTCATTTAACGCATAGCAACCTGGAGGGGGCAAGATTTGAACGAGGGGATCTACAGAACAATTGTCACAAGTTGACAAACCTCTCTTCCCCAGGGCTGGAATCATCTGAATTTAAATTAATAAATCCGCCCCTATGCAAAATTCCACAGATCTGATAGCACACATAATTAAAAACTGAATTATCGAAAGCCAGGAGTCGATAATATTATTTACTTGTGCTGAATTGAGAGAAGTGCGTATTTGCAGGAGTGGCCGTTGACACCTGGTAGGCAGTCAGAAAGGAAAACAGTTTGTTAGACGGGGAATTACCTCGAGCCCGGCGTCCTCTTAAAGCTATAAAAGATTGCTTCAAGGGTGGAAGCACTCTCATTCGTATTACAGCGTTCTTATTGATTCTCAATCCTCTGTGATTCTCAATCGTCAGTGATAGACAGTCGTAAAAGAAAGTCAGTTCTCATTTGATATTCATTCGCTGTTCTGAAACGCCAAGTGCGGTGTGGCGTAAGTCGCGAACTTATTGATGTCAGAGTAATATACAATCGCCGTGAGTTAGTTCACAAGAGCTAGTAACGATATTAAGTAGCATAAACATTTGTAACGCATACGCGGATCGCGGTATTAACGTGTGCGAACCGCGTAAATATAACCGCTCTCAAGGACTGATTTCAATCGAGCTAGCTCCCGAAATTAGTGCCTCACAGATTGGGACTAATATACGCGCGGAGGCCTTAGTCAATAGTAGCCAAAGACTAAGGTCGAAATCTTTACGATCACGCTAAGCGGTGAAGTAGATGTTCTGAAGTAATTCCACGAATTCCAGACACGTCCAGGATCAAGCAGACGACCACCAAGATGTATCCAGGACTCGATGTGAGTACCTTCATCCCTGTGCTGAGTGCCATCATCATGGGCTAGGCACGCATGACCTAGCGGTCATGTTATTCGTCGCTGATGGAGAGATGGCTGCTAAGTTAAGTCCTTTTGTTCTATAAGCATGCGAAGTAACATTTGATGCACTAGTTCATTTCAAATAACTTATTTAATTGTTAAATTTAAGCCAGTGCGGCATTTGCTTTGCTCAGTTTAAATAATAATTAAATACGTTCAGGGCTGTATGCATGTTTAGGCCCCGAGCCAAGTGTTCCATGTAAATTAGATGGGAACAAGGGACAGAATAGATTAGATATATGTGTGTGCATTAGTTATTAATATGTTATTCCTGTATGAGTTGATTTTTGATAGAGATGTTGGACAGATTCTTCGTAATACCTAATGGGTTGCGCACAGTCAGCGTTGCGATATTATACGGATTAGATTAGAGACAGCATAAGGTCAGGACGTTTTCTATGCATGACGCATATCAGCTGCAAGGAGATGTGACGGTAGAGTTATATTTACCGTTGAATATAGAGCAGGGTCATCGAATGTGGTGGCAGGTAAATTCATGAATGTAGCGGTCATCGAACCTAGGATCTTTTACCTGTAAGGCTATAATTGCTGTGAGATGTTGATGGGGCTGAAATGATAAGAGAAAGGCTATAAAGCCGTAGTGTTTTACTGGGAGCCCTGATTTATATTTGTATTGATAAGCCAGCCTGTGATTTTGCGATTGAATGTGAGGGCTATGAGTTATGTTTGTCAGAGATTTTTGTGCCATTGTGAAGAAACAAGGAAGTCGGCGAAGCCCCGACCAGTTATTTGTCTCCCAGGTAGAGAAAACCCGAGTTAGCTTTAGGCTGTGCGCCGATCTCAGAATGAGTGAAAGTACTTACAATAGGTGCCGTTATTACCATGACATGCCGACAACAAGCCCCAGTTATTTAAATGTTTGTTGCTAACCAGCTGATGTCCCCTGTCGGGTCAAGTCAGGCTGGAATGTTGTGTCTGTGTGAGACATGCAATTTTCGGAATCTGAGTATGTTGGGATCGAATCCCGGTGCCTCTATCAACTTCAGTGCATATTTGTGTGTGTTTTATTTTGCAGGTGCAATTTATGTATATTTATCTTGTGTTGTTTATTATTGTCCAGTGCTTTTATTGTTTTGTTTTGTGATGTTGTCCTTTGTTGAGTAACGGGGATACCTTAGCCCGTTGGCTAATTTTAGGGAAGCAAGGTTCTGTCCTTATCCGTTGCTCATGGATACGGTCCCATATGATTAGAGTATGTGTTATTTTGGATGGGTAATTTAGACGCAGTCCTGAACAAGTGTTTTTATATATTTGTGTCCGTGTATTCGGAATGTACATATGTAAATTAGGTCAATTATTAGTGTATCGGATATTATTTTCGCATCTCATGAACGGTTTTAGAACGACCCTACGGGGAGAGAACAAGGGACTTAACGAAGCAGGCCGCATAATGAAGTAACTTAACATATTCATATTCCATGTAACAGGTTTCATATTACTTGGGTGCGATATCCGATTC
This sequence comes from Anabrus simplex, assembly GCF_040414725.1. Taxonomy (NCBI): domain Eukaryota; kingdom Metazoa; phylum Arthropoda; class Insecta; order Orthoptera; family Tettigoniidae; genus Anabrus; species Anabrus simplex. The sequence goes on along the minus strand of NC_090265.1, from coordinate 1,327,549,921 downwards.
TGATTTGTAAATGATTGTTAGTTACGCTAATTAATGTAAATGTGCATATCACTTTCTTTGACCAATTAATTGCCATAGAGGAGTGCAACAGGCACGGCAGCCGGCACAATTCCTATCCTCGCAGCTACATGGGGCTTCATTCGTTCAATTCCTGACCCATTCAAATGACTGGAAACAGGCTGTGGACTTTCATTGACATGTCTCACAAATTCATTCTCATCCTTGACTTTGACAATATGAAGGTGACTGAGGTATGAGCGTTGCTATTCCTTATGCAGCCAGTGTCTGTTATGATGTGAAAATGTCGCTCATAGGGTTGCTTGGTGCGAGCATTTCGGTGGGTTTGGCAGACTGATATGCAATGGTTTGATGAGGAAAGTGGTGGCGATTATTGTTTATTTGCTATTTGTTTTACGTCGTACTGACACAGATAGGTCTTATGGCGACGATGGGATAGGAAAGGCCCAGGAATGGGAAGGAAGCGGCCGTGGCCTTAATTAAGTAACAGCCCCAGTATTTGCCTGGTGTGAAAATGGGAAATCACGGAAAACCATCTTCAAGGCTGCCGACAGTGGGGTTCGAACCCACTATCTCACCGATGCAAGCCCACAGCTGCGCGCTCCTAACCGCACGGCCAACTCGCCCAGTATATTATTGTTTTAAGAGAAAGTACAACTGGGCAACCATCCTCTAGTAACACTAATCAGAAGGAAAAATGGAAGGGGTCCGACCCCTGGAAAAATTAAGGTATCGGCCAAAGAGAGACAAAGGCCGGGAAGGGCGTGAAAATGAAAGATTTCCTAGGATTCGCAAGGCTAATACCGTCGGGGTCGGAAAAGAAAAAAAGTTGACCAAGGGAGGTCGGATAGGATATATGAAAGTGAGGAGACTGGTACAGGTGCAAGCAGTGGAAGGACTAAGCTAGTGGCCCCGTGGTCACCAACCCACGCTCACAAGTTAGGAGCGATTGGGGCCCCTTTTAGTTTGTTGGGGGAAAGCGACGGGAAACTACATCACTCCTTATTTCCCTTGTACGTTTCTTCAGTAACGCCTGGGCCATCTATGAATAAATACTGTTGTAGGAACAATCAACCTTTAGGCTGGATGCGCTATATACAAACATACATACTACATCTGTCCCGGGCTCGGCGGGGCATTGATTATAAAACTTAGTTTCACAAATAAATATTTGGATGGAAATTCTGGATGAGGAACTTCGGAAAGCAATCTCGGGCATCGAAGTCCCATCCTCCTTACTTTCACTGGCACAAAGGCTAAGCTCACGAGCATACGGGTCAATGGTCTGTTCGCAAATAAGTGGGCACTTAACCTAAATATACTGAAAGTAGGGTGCTCTATAATAAAAGAGGAATGATGATGCCTGCTTGTTGTTTTAAGGGGCTTAACATCGAAGGTCATCGGCCCTAAAAGAGGAATATGCTATCCTCGTGCATTAAGTCGTGAAGTAATATACATTTGGACATTTTTGAAGATCCACTTAATTAACTTGCAATGAATTATGAAGTCTGCTGAAGTATCAAATACACCCTTAAAAATGCTTCACTCAAACACAAACACTATGGGGCCTTACATTCTAATTCATGCCCAAAAAATCCCGGAATAAATTCGTGATTATCCATAATCACAGATGAAACCCATAAAATCAAACTAATACAAAATTTTACCCCATCGAAACACGCATATTTCGTCACCTACACATTATCAAATTACATGCTAGGAATTTACCTATTTACACAGTTATGTTGAATGCGACCCTTATGATTTTCATGCCTAGAAATATGATGGATTGTACTTGTCATCCCTGCGTGTAGCCGCGCCATGGGTTTAAGCCTCCATCTCTGACTCCTCGTTAGCTGTGAGTCCTAGGTTCATCTTCTTCGGGACCATTCTCCTACGGTCGGAAGTTCTGCATGATCCCTGAATGATATATTGCAGGCACAATGGCACGTTCTGGTCGAGTATAATCCAACACTGCAGGCACAATGGTGCGATCTGGTAGAGTAGAATCCGTGGTTCGAAGAGCACTCACATGCATATGGACAAATGGAAAACTGATTATTGAGGTACTGTTTATATGCCTTCAGATAACATAATATGGCTAGATCCACTCATAAGCTCGAATGGACTACCCGAGTAGCGGTTGCTGTCCTTGGAGATCTCTATTCAATTCCCTTTTTAATGTAGCATAACGCGATTGCTGATTTCCATTATTCTTACGTGAGCGTCACTTGTTCAATTACACGTCACTTCCTGGCTAATCTAACACTTTCTATTGCTTAGAATGACGTCTTCTATTACTGCACATACCTTAATTACGGCAAAATAATTATTGGTAGAATATAGTCCATACTCACTAGCGCCTTGGCGATCATTGGAATTTTACCCGCTCTTTGGATGTTATTCTTGTGAGCCGATACTAACTTTACTAATCTACATATCCTTTATAGATATTGGGATTAGAAGCAACTATATTCACACACCACATATATTCCTTTCACACCAGAAACTTCAGATTATATTATACGTGTATCGGTCTGACTTGGAACAGACATTTGTCTAACACAATTATTTAAACAATGAATAACACAGAGTTTTAATTGAGTAGCGGTAACACTGAATCACAATGACTGAGCAACATTAGTTCAAAATGAATGACGAAATCTCAGCAACGACTGAGTAAGGAATGGAATGCTACGGTCTCACTTGCCTTCTGACCCAAGCATTCTCTCCGCGTGGCATGCTATGTCCATCTCGCTTGCTGAATAGAGAGCGTAATTTCAAGGTTTCGCTGTACTGAGCTCTTCCCCCCTCTATACGCGTAATGGGAGCTTCGCCCTCCGAGCTAGTGCAGCACCGCTCGTATCCCGGACCGGGCAAAAAATGCTTATAACGACCAAATATATCGTAGTAAACCTGGGTCGCCGGCTGGAGAAAGGGTAAATTCCGCCCACAGGTGACTAATCGCTTCGTTAGCAATGATCATTTTGTAGCTCTTGAATTCTTCTTTTCACTGATCTAATTTCATGTAAATCGCATCGCTGAATCTCTAGTAATCTTACAAGCTTCCTCTTGGAGATTTGCGGGCGAGCCAGTGTAAGATGAGGACTCCCTTCTTTCCGTTCAGATACGCGCGCCCAACATCTGGTTCCTATTATGGACATCGGTCCAATGTGCATCATTACCAATACGTTCATTACGTAGTACATCTTCTGACATCATTACATAGTGTAAATTATGCTGATTCCAATGAGTCCTTACTCGTAAATTTCTAGGGCTTGTACAAAAAATGTATTTTTATTATAAATTATTATTATTATTATTATTTTTATTATTATTATTATTATTATTATTATTATTATTATTATTATTATTATTATTATTATTATTATTATTATTATTATTATTATTATTATTATTATTCACGCGCGAAATTTGTGAGTTGGCATCCATAAATATGCAGGGACATCGCTGAGAATCTCCCGTTCTCAAGTTAAAATCATGTAAAACAAACTCCGCCTTCTGACCCAGGCATTCTCTCCGCATAGCGTGCTGTGTCTATCTCGCTTGCTGAATAGAGAGCTTAATTTCAAGGTTTCGTTGTACTGAGCTCTCTCTCCCTCTGTCCGCGTAATTTGAGCTTCGCCCTCCGATCTAGCGCAGCGCCACTCGTATCCCGGACCGGGCGAAAAATGCTTACGACCAAATATGTCGTAGAATGACGCGAAAAATGGCATATATTACTTGTTTGGCCTCATGACATGCCTTAGCATGGTAATGAACGGTTACAATACGTATATACGTACAACAAACATGCATACATACATACATACATACATACATACATACATACATACATACATACATACATACATACATACATACATACATACATACATACATACATACACACACTGACTGACAGAGCAAATGCAACACCAAGAAGGAGTGGTTCGAAAGGGATGAAAGTTGGGGAAAAAACAGAGACGGCACGGATGAATAATTGATGTTTATTTCAAACCGATATGCAGGTTACACAATGCGCACGGCATCGACTCAGTAGGATGTAGGACCACCGCGAGCGGCGACGCACGCAGAAACACGTCGAGGTACAGAGTCAATAAGAGTGCGGATGGTGTCCTGAGGGATGGTTCTCCATTCTCTGTCAACCATTTGCCACAGTTGGTCGTCCGTACGAGGCTGGGGCAGAGTTTGCAAACGGCGTCCAATGAGATCCCACACGTGTTCGATTGGTGAGAGATCCGGAGAGTACGCTGGCCACGGAAGCATCTGTACACCTCGTAGAGCCTGTTGGGAGATGCGAGCAGTGTGTGGGCGGGCATTATCCCGCTGAAACAGAGCATTGGGCAGCCCCTGAAGGTACGGGAGTGCCACCGGCCGCAGCACATGCTGCACGTAGCGGTGGGCATTTAACGTGCCTTGAATACGCACTAGAGGTGACGTGGAATCATACGCAATAGCGCCCCAAACCATGATGCCGCGTTGTCTAGCGGTAGGGCGCTCCACAGTTACTGCCGGATTTGACCTTTCTCCACGCCGACGTCACACTCGTCTGCGGTGACTATCACTGACAGAACAGAAGCGTGACTCATCGGAGAACACGACGTTCCGCCATTCCGTCATCCAAGTCGCTCTAGCCCGGCACCATGCCAGGCGTGCACGTCTATGCTGTGGAGTCAATGGTAGTCTTCTGAGCGGACGCCGGGAGTGCAGGCCTCCTTCAACCAATCGACGGGAAATTGTTCTGGTCGATATTGGAACAGCCAGGGTGTCTTGCACATGCTGAAGAATGGCGGTTGACCTGGCGTGCGGGGCTGCCACCGCTTGGCGGCGGATGCGCCGATCCTCGCGTGCTGACGTCACTCGGGCTGCGCCTGGACCCCTCGCACGTGCCACATGTCCCTGCGCCAACCATCTTCGCCACAGGCGCTGCACCGTGGACACATCCCTATGGGTATCGGCTGCGATTTGACGAAGCGACCAACCTGCCCTTCTCAGCCCGATCACCATACCCCTCGTAAAGTCGTCTGTCTGCTGGAAATGCCTCCGTTGACGGCGGCCTGGCATTCTTAGCTATACACGTGTCCTGTGGCACACGACAACACGTTCTACAATGACTGTCGGCTGAGAAATCACGGTACGAAGTGGGCCATTCGCCAACGCCGTGTCCCATTGATCGTTCGCTACGTGCGCAGCACAGCGGCGCATTTTACATCATGAGCATACCTCAGTGACGTCAGTCTACCCTGCAATTGGCATAAAGTTCTGACCACTCCTTCTTGGTGTTGCATTTGCTCTGTCAGTCAGTGTATTTCAAAATATGGTGCCTGCCACAACGCAAAGAAACAGGAGATATGGACGCTACCAAGCAGCGTAAAATGTAACTCTCTTTTTTTTTTTTTTTGCTACCTGCTTTACGTCACACCGACACAGATAGGTCTTTTGGCGACGATGGGACAAGGAAAGGCTAGGAGTGGGAAGGAAGCGGCCGTGGCCTTAATTAAGGTATAGCCCCAGCATTTGCCTGGTGTGAAAATGGGAAACCACGGAAAACCATTTTCAGGACTGCCGACAGTGGGGTTCGAACCTACTATCTCCCGAATACTAGATACCGGCCACACTTAAGCGACTGCAGCTATCGAGCTCGGTAAAAATGTAACTCTTATAGCAACCTACGTATTTTTTACACTTTATTTTCCTCTTAGTGATGAATTTTAAGTGTTTCTAATTAGCGTGCCGTAAAATACCTGATTACTTCATATACAGTTCATTGCTTTAGGAAACAATTATTCCACTGGGTGAAAAATTGTTTACGCCTGCGTACTTGAGCTGTTTTGCTTCTGAGCCACGATTTTGAAACCCCCAAGCTTGGCCCTCTCAGTGAGTTTAATAGCTTTTCAGTTTTTTCGGGTATCTTGGGGGTGTTAAGTTCTCTGGTAACTGAGTTGTAGGTTTTGTATGGTGTCTGAAAGTACCTCATTAACTGACATATTTTCATTTTTATACTTCCTACCTTTGTAGATGGCTACAATTCCACTTCTAATATTTATTAGAATAGATTTATCAACCGACATCCATGAAGATGAAGTCTAAATCACCAGAATATTTCCTACGGTCATTTATGGTTAATAGTCTGTCCGTTGATATTTCATTATTAACTCATAGGATTATTATTATTATTATTATTATTATTATTATTATTATTATTATTATTATTATTATTATTATTATTATTATTATTATTATTATTATTATTAATAATACATGACAGATTATCAAGGGGAAATATGTTAGTCATACTGAGGGGTTGTGGAACTAAAGGGAAGTTAAATCAGTAATGAAAGGTATTTATGTTGGCAAATGGGCCAGATTGAGAATTGTATTCGGGAGTAGCGGGTTCGAGCCCCACTGTCAGCAGCCCTGAAGATGGTTTTCCGTAGTTTCCATTTTCACATCAGGAAAATGCTGGGGCTGTACCTTAAATAAGGCCACGGCCGCTTCCTTCCCACTTCTAGCACTTTCCTGTCCTATCATCGCCATTAGACCTATCTGCGTCGGTGCGACGTAAAGCAACTTGTAAAACCAAAAAAAAAAAAAAAAAAAGGGAATTGATAATAGAATTCTTGGTTCCAAGTAGCTATAGGGGTTAGACAAGGCTGTACTCTTCCACCTTTGTCATTTGTGGTTTAAATGGATCATATTGAAAGGTTTAAAATGGCAGGGAAGGATTCAGTTGGGTAGCAATGTAGTAAGCAGTTTGTCCTTTGCCGATGACTTGGTCTTAATGGCAAAAGTTTCGGAAAGCCTGAAATCAAATATCTTGAAACATCAAAAGAGATACAAAAGACTAAAGTGAAAGCAGTAGGGAATAACCTGTGAAGACTGAATGCCAGGCAGGGAATATGAAACTGGAACAGCACTTTCAAGAACTGAAGATGTGTATTATCCAAAGATGGTAATACGTTAGGCGAAATTGTAATAAGGTGCAGCAAAGCTAATACAGTGAGCTCGCAGTTGCGGTGAACGGTATTCTATAAGAAAGAAGTTAGTTCTCGGACGAAACTATCTTTACATTAGTCCGTTTTCAGACCGACTTTGCTCTGTGGGAATGAAATCTGTGTGGGTTCACGATACCTTACTCATAAGTTAGAATTAACGGACATTAATTAGCGAGAATGATTGCTGGTACAAACAGGTGGCAACGATGGGTGAAGGGTGTTCGGGATGAGGAGATGAAGGCTGTTAATAAATTCGATGGATAAACGTATAGTCCTCTCCGTGTAAGGACGTACCCTAAGGGTGCAACCTTACCCTTTCTCCCCTGTAATATTAAGGTATTGATTTATAGTTACTTTTCTTACTGTTGGGTATTTTGCAGGTCTTTTTCAGTGTCGGTAACCATACAGTTTAGGGACCCTACTTGCCGATACGACGTCTTACATTTACCGTTAATCTGGCACGTTGGCAACGTTCAATCACTGTTCTGGCGTGAATTGCGTGTTGCCACCGCATTGCCGTTAAAGTCACTAGTGATACATTTGCGAGAATATTTAGGCTAAAGCATATTTTCTTTTTCTGTGGGATTGTAAATCTATTTGGCTAATACCAGGTAAGTAGAATTGTGGCATATTCGGATAATGCATTTAATAACATAGTTTGTGTGAAATGATGAAAGTGCTCAAATACGCCAGTCTCATGTCTAGATCTACCGGTACAGGAAATAACTCTTGCGGTACGAAATTTTGGCAGTAGAACTTATAACATTATTATTTTCAAATCCGCAGTGAACCTGAAAGCTGACCTAATTTCCGTTCACGGAGGTTGGCACATTAGTATTCCTATATGTTTCCTGATAAGCTTGAAGATATAACCAGCCTGCAAGCTGAAAATATGCCCAATAATCTCTCTCCTTACTGGTTACCGGTATTGAAGAGAGAAGGAAATGTTCGCGCAAAAGAAAGGGAAGTCATTGGATGTCTGGAACTTTCGAAAATCACACTGCAAAGATTTATTAAATAAACTGCATCGTGTAACACGCCCCTCTTTTCAAGAATATGGTTATAGTACGCCTACTGTGTATCAAAATAAAGACAGATATATGTAACATTAATTTGAGTGAGAAAGTGTGTTTATTTCCTTAATTCCTCATTGAGCGTGGAAATCGACTTAATAATGAATATCTTGATTTATTTCATCTTAGCGTTTATCATTTACTAGGGTAGGGAAACATTCATTATCGGTGTTTACATTGAGGTTAGTTTGTTATGGTTATGTCTGGTGATTTTAATATGTAACCAGGCAGGTTGGCAGCAGTGATCAGCCATTACAAAAAAGAGATATTTACTTTCTGGGGTTTTGCCTTACGTGGCGATTACTATATATCCGGCTTTGGTGGTGGGATCACGTGAAGAAAATAGAGGAAGGTAGGTTACCATGAAGACTTATTGGACTCGGCCATGGAGGGTACGAGAAGTAGCTGTGGAACTAAACTAAGGCACAGAGCTATTTTCAAATAGAGGATTTCTTTTTTCTTTTCTTTTTTACAATTTTGTTTTACGTCGCTCCGACATAGATACTGTAGGTCTTATGGCGACGATGGGTTAGGAAAGGTTTAGGAATGGAGAAGGAAGCGGCCGTGGCCTTAATTAAGGTACAGCCCAGGATTTGCCTAGTGTAAAAATGGGAAGCCACGGAAAAACATCCTCAGAGCTATCAATGGTAGGATTCGAACCCATTATCTCCCGAATGCAAATTCACAGCTGCGCGCCCCTAACCGCACGACCGACTCGCTCGATAAATAGAGGATTATGGAGGATTTTAGTTAATTCACAGAGGCTTGCAGATTGAATTCTGAAAGGCAAAAGTCTATAATAAAGATGTATGTAAGGTTATTATTATTTTATTATTACAGGTTATTGCCATAAACAGCATTACAAGCAAAAACGTCGCCGTGATAAAATAACCAACACTTGCACCTCATTCTGCTCAACTCACTGGGCTCTATCGTAATAAAGAGTAAGCCAATTAAAGCCAGCCTACAGTAATTGAATTAGAGTTCGCTTGAGTGGGCTAGGAAGAAGAATGCGACCTCGGACAACAACCTAGAGTATGCCACCTCGACACTGTTACGTCAGCATGGTGCGACCTCACCACACCGCTACACGTAATTAGAATTAAATTCTGTTAGAAAGTGCTCTTCAAATTATCGCTATAAACTGCGTATCACTCGTCATTACATACATGTGTGACAGCTTGATTCTATTGTCACGATAATTATGATAAGATGGAATAACAAGTTTTCAGAAATGAACTGCATTACCGTATATGATACAAAGACAAGATTATAGCCGGATTCTTTGATGTGCTTGAAATTAAGGACTCTTGGGTGAATCCTAGAAGAGGAACTGGTAAATAAACTCTGGTTCAGGATGCCTAATCGGAGGTCTCCGTATTTACCTGATGATGGTGATGATGATTGTTGTAGGAGAATTGTTGCATATATTATTATTCTCCGATTTTGAATCTCTCTTGTCATTCTTACTACCTGGTGGTAGGAGCAATCTTTCGCGGTTTTATACTCCTTACTCCAAATATTTTGAACGAGCTAACCTTCTCCCGTTATTCCTATATTTTGAAAAACATGTTCGTATATTTTTTCTCCCCTATGAGAATCGCCCTGGAAACAGACAGAAGTTACTCCGTTAGCTCTGTGACAATTACATTCTTCTGTAGCTCTTCATCTTGGGGGAAAAGGTCAAAAGCTATCTAACTTATTATGCCTTGTTACCAACCAACCAACCAACATGGCGCAACAGCCCCGGAGGACCTTGGCTTACCAAGCGACCGCTGCTCAGCCCGAAGGCCTTCAGATTATGAGGTGTCGTGTGGTCAGCACGACGAATCCTCTTGGCCGTTATCCTTGGCTTTCTTGACCCGGCACGCCATCTCACGGTCAGATAGCTCCTCAATTGTAATCACGTAGGCTGAGTGGACCTTGAACCAGTCCTCAGATCCGGGTAAAAATCGCAGACCTGGCCGGGAATCGAACCCGGGTCCTCCGAGTAAGAGGCAGGCACAATACCCCTACACCGCGGGGCCGGCATTATGCCTTGTTATTTTGTCTTATTCTAACGACCGAGCTCGATAGCTGCAGTCGCTTAAGTGCGGCCAGTATCCAGTATTCGGGAGATAGTAGGTTTGAACCCCACTATCGGCAGCCCTGAAGATGGTTTTCCGTGGTTTCCCATTTTCACACCAGGCAAATGCTGGGGCTGTACCTTAATTAAGGCCACGGCCGCTTCCTTCCCACTCCCAGCCCTTCCCTGTCCCATCGTCGCCATAAGACCTAACTGTGTCGGTGAGACGTAAAGCAACTAGCAAAAAAAAAAAAAAAAAAACCCTTATTCTCACGCACTGCCATCACTTCAATCTTTTTCCGACCGGGCGAGCTGGCCGTGTGGTCAGGGGCGCGCCGCTGTGAGCTTGCATCCGGGAGATAGTGGGTTCGAATCCTACCATTGATAGCTCTGAAGATGGTTTTTCCGTGGTTTTTCATTTTCACACCAGGCAAATGCTGGGGCTGTACCTTAATTAAGACCACGGCCGCCTCCTTCCAACTTGTAGGCCTTTCCTATTCTATCATCGCCATAAGACCTATCTGTGTTGGCGCGACGTTAAGCCACTAGCAACAAAAAAGAGTCTTTTTTCCGAGATAACACCGCGGTATTTATCTTTTTGTAAAACCCAACATGTTACCATTTCATGTTCCATGACACAACGTTACGACTGGTGTGGCTCAGGGTAGCGTTATTGGGCCAATTCTTTTCAAACTTTTCATGAATGATATGCCTGATTCGATAAAATCGGAAGTGCGCCTCTTTGGTGATGATTGCGGCATATGCCGGGAGATAAAGACAGAGGAGGACGAATTATTGCTTCAGCAGGATTTAGATATGATTGAAAAATTGTCGCGTGAAAATCGAACGAAAATCCACAGCGGATAAAGTAAGAAATTGTGTTTCAGTAAGAAACAAATGACAGGAAAGAGAGATTACGAACTTGGAGGGAAAGGTGTTGAAGTTGATAGTTGTAACTACCCTGGTGTTACTATTAGAAAATACTTAAACTGGTCATAGCAAGTGGAAAATGTAGTTAAGAAATCCTGGAGATCGTTACATTTTATTATGTGGTATCTCAGGGAAGCTAATTACGGTGCCAACATTAAAGGTTATAAATGTTTGGTTAAGACCGATTCTCGAATATGGATCAGGGTGCTGGATCCGTACAGGGTAGGTTTAATAAATTCCCTAGAAAAAGTTCAAAGAAGAGCGATGCGTTTCGTAACCGGGAATAGGAGGAATTCCATTCATTGGGAAATTCATGAATCTAGAAAAACTAGAGCTCGCCTGGATGGTCGTTATAAGAGCTATACGGGAAGGACTGCCTGGAGTAGTATTAGGAATAGGTTGGAACCTCCCTCGTACTTATTGAGAAATGATCACAAGCATAAAATAAGGTCCAGAAACCAGCATACTGCACCCGTCCACCTCCCGAGTCCCAGACTAGCATTTATCTCAGGGGTGTCGGTTCATTATTTAAATCATCAAATATAAATTTAACGGCATAATAGAACACGGGGATGAACGGAGCAACTTAAAATTAAAAGGGGGAAGGCTCGATTGTAACTTGAATTTAAGGACTCCATGATAGGACTAGGAAGTGACTGTTACTTTAAAAAGGGCATCATCTAACTACAATAAAAAGATTATGAGAGTGGTTTCCTTTGAAATAATTTGCCAGAAGGAGCGGTTTATTACGCCATTTGACGTATAAAACTTTGATACACGTGGCAACAATATTTGAATTTACACACATGTTACATATATAAATCACTTGCCATACCGCAAGTGGTATCAATATCTTGCTGCGTTGCTTCTGAAATAAAATGACATTTTGGAGGTATAATTTATGGATCGATTCCATTTGAATCGAACCGTTACTCAAGGATATAGCTTCCTTCTATCGGGAGCCCGAGCATAACCCATGTTACGGTCGGCTTCCCGATTTAACTAAGATGATGTACTCCGGCTATATACATTTTTCCGAGACCGGTACTCGGACTGGGTAATGTTTCTCGTGAAGTGCGAAAACTGGATTCCACGGACAGTTCCTATCTTACGATATCCAGCTGATGCCATACCAATGAATTAGCATTTACATTTTATTTACATGTGATCTGAATTGTCACCAGTTAGCCTCAGTAGACTACTGACACAGATGAGATAACGAGAAGCGGTGGGAAATACCGTGCCCATGGCCCCCCTCGCATCGCGAGCGAAGTAAACAAACACGCAAGTATGACTGTCACATCGTCCCATACGGAAACCGTACAATAAAAAGATACCAAAAGACTCTAATATTATCATTCTCATTGTTCAAACATACGAATAGAGGGATATCGTCACCAAATAATTTAATTCACGATATTATCATCCTCGAAATTATTATTATTATTATTATTATTATTATTATTATTATTATTATTATTATTATTATTATTCAACGGTTCCTGGCACTGTCACGTTTGATTAATATCATCATTATTATGCGGGATGCAAACACCAAGTGGTTATTACTGTTATTATTATTATTATTATATCCCTCTCGTGGTTATTATTATTATTAATGAATAGGTGACTCAAGATATTATTATTATTCACGTCACTTAAAAAGGTTATTATCATTAATGAACCGGTCACTTGCGCCAAATTATATATTAAGATATCGGTCGCAATTACAAATTAATTCACTGATCAACCAACGACATCATTACAGTTATTATTATGACAATTATTATTAATCTGACCGCGATGATTTAACATCGTCCTTACATTGTTATTATTATTATCGGTTGCATATTATCATTTAGATTCCCGTTTAACATCCTTATCAACGCTCATTTAATTAAGGCGGTCCAATCCTTTATCTGCAATATTTATTATTATTATCACGACATCATGATTGTCCCTCGCTCGTCATTACAATGAATACAATATACGACCACTTATGTGGAATCTGAACTCTCATTATCCTTAGATCCGTTGTATCTCAACGAATAGCTGTGCAGTCTATTTATTTCGTACATGCTGTCACGGGTTCGAATTCTCCCCGCTGCGTAACTCAGTATTTCTCTGTGACACTGCCCGTACATTTTACACTCATTTCAATATCCTAAGTGTCTCTCGTACGGAATTTATTTTCCTCTCTATCTCAATATTCCTCGATTCATTTATTTATTCCTCACAGAATTATCAACTGACTTATTTATTCATTTCGGACATCGTACGACCTTTTATTATCTGACTGCAAATTCTTTCACATTTTCTATCTCATTTGGATCTATGCCTTAGTTCATTCTCCACAAATAATCGTAACATCTTGAAATTATATTTACCAAAATTTGACAATCATGGTCTCGTAATATTAGCACTACATGTTCCGGCTAATAAATCGCAACTTCAAAACGCGACATTTATACGTAAAAAAAATATTGGACCGTAATTTAAACCACACGTTCATTAACATGTACGGATTATTAACACCGATCTACATTTCAATATTATTAATCGATCAAATTAAATTATCACGCACTTTAATTCCAAATTAAAAAAAAAACGACATCCCGTCATTAAATGATTCCCAATAAACTCAACACTTGATCACATAAATTATTATTATCTCCAAATCATATTTAAAAAAGAAATAATATCTTCACAAAAAAAAGTAGTTATATTATTTATTTATTATTATTATTAATATTTAAAAAATAATAAATTCGCCTGTAATACGGTAGTCCACTCTTATTATGTTTAACGCATAACCCCTTTTACAAATTCAATTTATTCTGGCACTAATCACTCCAGATATGATTTACTTGGAAATATTATATTAATCGCATCTCACAAATTTAACAACTTCACTTTGAAAATATGACCATATTAATTTCAACAAAACACACTTGGTATGGCGAAGCTGGATTTTCCTTCCATGTCATTAAATGGCTCGTTAAAATGACAAAACATAAAAGCACATATCGGGTCTTATTTAACTATCATAACCAAAATCAAATGTAAAGAAAATTATCGACTACAAAGAAAATATGAATGCATGCATGACTTAACGTACTACACTATATATACAAATTTACATCTCCAACAAACTGAATACCTAAAAGACCCGATTATTTACATTATTATGATTTACTACTGTCCGTGCTACAAATTTAGGATGGGGTCGTTAAGCGACCCATCTTGTTACAGAAGGTAACCAAGTATAATCAAATTATTCCCATTTTTCCCATCACGATAACATTTCCCAAATATATTTTACAGTTTAGTACTCATCTTAGTTATCGGTATTCCATTGCAGCTTTGCAGACGAGAGGCTTCATCCAGCCCCTCTCTGCGTTTTACTCCTCCATCCTTGATGGCGTAGTTTCACAAAAGATTTCCTGGCACATTATTATTTTACACTCATATCTTGATTACCACAAACCTTCACCATTTACTACGTTAACACTGTATACTTTAATTTGGATACAACAAATTTCTATCCTAGACCCAAGAATTTAATATATTTACACTATTTAATCTTCGTCCACCTACCGCACAATGGACCTGGACACATACGACGAGGTGTCAACTATTTCGCCCGTCGCGATACGCCCGATTTATACGGCATTCTTGACGTGTTCATGACATCGGTTCGGTATAGCTAAGTACAGGCTACTACTTCCTTAAAGTACTGTTCGTCACACAGTCTATTATGTACGTACTTATGGTGATATATTTTATACTACTCTCTTGCAGGGTAATTACTTTACGTCACTGATTATTCATAAATAACAAACACTATCCTACGTTAACTATTTCCAGATTTAACATGTTGCTTGAGCGCGATCACACTTTACAAACACTGGCGGATGCTCGCGCCATTAAATGACTGTACGTCCGTAGAATTCTAAGTTACCGGCGACCAACAGTTCAGCTCCCGATATTCAATTCACGTGTGCTGGCGACCGTCAATTCAGCTCCAACGATTCAAGACAAGTGGCTGGCGACCGTCAATTCAGCTCCGTATATATGGATGAAGCCTTTTTCCCGCGGATTCGTTGACGTCATGCCCCTTAGGGAGGGGGTGGATTTTTAATATCGGTACTTGCACTCCGAATCGGAAGTTAAAATTTACATCAAATTAATCCACTCCGCTAGCATATCTGCTGGATAAAATATGAACTCCTGGTGATCACAGATTTAGGAGATATGGGTGGATTTCGCTCCTCACATTTCGCGCCTTCGTAAGCGTCCCTGACAACGTGGTCTTCTTTCAGCCAATGAGATTCAAGCTGTCCGGTTTCCAAGAAATCCAGCCTTCAATTTAATTAATTTGCCAATAAGTATTGATTATTTTTCCATGCGTGACATCTAATAAATTCATTACATCCATCCGCGTACTCATATTAATTTATTACTGAATACTTTTGTAATTACGAAAATATCTCATCCATCATTCCTTAAGATGGTATCACTGAGTCTCCCATCAAATTTTTACTATTGGCCGGCAAGCGGTCACGTGATTTAAATCTCCACCTGCTCGAACTTAGGCTAGCGAACGTACACTCAGCCGCTGTAATTTTCCATGAGGTCATGGAATTTCCGTCCTACCAAAAATATCCCAAGGTCTTACTCATGTGGTGGGTTTTCTTTGTATGACTCTCCCCCTTCCTCTTTCTGACCAAGACTTATTTGTGGACTCTGTATTTACTTGTACGCCAACTAATGATATTCCCTGCTGTGAAGTAGCTAAAAGTTGTCGGGTTGAGCTAATCCGTCAGGCTCCAGTCTGTCGTCCTTCCTTCGCTCTGATTTCGACATTACCTAAACGAAATATTTTCAAATACACTCCTCTGTATTTCAATAAATGTATCATATTATTTTACCGATCAAATCATGATTGATTATGGGCCTAAGTCACTCGGGTTCATCTTCCTCTTGCCCAGGTAAAAAAAAATCTAGTGAGCATCATGAGATTTTTTTTATGATGTGTCCATATCATCACTATCATGATTTGACATTGGATCCTCTGTTCTGCGACGGCTATTGATTTCGTCTCTCAACATCTGGTTCCTGACCCTTAACTCCTCGTTCTGTCTTTCGATATCATGGATCGCATTGACAAATTCCTGCACGTCGCTGTCTATCTCTCCACACTCTGGACATGGCCTTGCTTCAATTGGTGTATGGATTACTTGGACTTCTTCTTCCCTTCCGTCATCTTCTTCATCCTCTTCTTCGACATCATCTTCTTCCGGCTCGTCATCTGCTTCCTCTCGTTCATCCTCTGCTTCCCTGTGGTCTGCTGGCGTGTGGTACAGCTTTAAATTTGCAGCGTTATAGATGTTCTCTGAACTTCCATCCAAGCTCTGAACTTTGTAAGCATTGTTGTCATAAGTTTGTATAATCTTGAAAGGTCCCACGAACAATTTGCAAAACTTGTGGTACACCTTCTGCTCTGGGTTAGATACACTAGGCTTCTTTACTAGAACGAGCTCGCCAACCCTCAACGGACGGTGGAATCGCTTATTCCTCAGCCTTCTCAATCGTCGTTCTGCTTGTGCCTCCAAATGTTCCCGTGTCTTTCTGATACAAATTTCGCTGGACACGCGTGGATCTACAGGACATGCTACTGCATCGTGCCATGGCCTGGCCGGATATCTGTTAAAGTGGACCACTTCCGGTATCTGTCCTGTTGCTTCGTGGATCGTGGTGTTAATACATTTAGTTATAATGGGCACCACGTCAATCCACCGCCAATGTGCCTCGGAACAATAGATCCTGCAGAATTTTGCAATCTCTCGCATGATCCTCTCTGATGGATTCGATTCGGGATGGCGAATCGAACTAAGTACATGCTGAATGTCTAGTTGTCGTAATTGATTTGCAAACGCAGCAGATGTGAACTGACTACCATGATCAGTAAGGATCTTCTTAGGCTTCCCCATCTGTGGAATGATATGTGAAGTAATTCCTCGTAGTACAGTTTTAGAATTTGCCTTTTGCAGCGGATACAAGGCTACCAATTTAGAGAATACATCTAAACTAACAAGGATGAATTGATTTCCCCTACGGGCCTTGGGGAGTGGTCCGTACAGGTCCATTGCGAATATCTCGTGGGGTTCAGTAGGTAACAGTGGGCGCGGAGATTGCTTAAGTAAGTATGGATTAGGTTTAATCCTTTGGCAGACGTCACATGATCGTAGTACATTTCGGACTGTTTGGTTCATCTTGGCCCACACGAATGTCTCTTGGATAGTTGCCAAAACCTTCCCTATACCTCCGTGTCCAATGACCCGGTGTACATGGTTGACTACCGGTACTTGCATTTCAGATGGTATGACTATGCGAAGTTTCGTGTGTTCCTCATCCAAAAACTTATGAAGAACCCCATTCAAATAATGGTAGCTCGCTGATAATTTACTAGCTCTGTCATACTGTGGATTGTCTGGTTGCAATGTTTTGTTAAAGAACTCTATCATCAAGTTAGTGAACCCATCTCTCTTCTGTATCGCTCCGATGTCCTTCAGATTCCTTAAGACCTCCTGATCCTCTTCTATCAACTCAATTTGGTGGATTACGACTTCCTCCGGGTTTGGATGTCGACTCAATGTGTCTGCCAAAATATTGAGTTTCCCGGGGCAATGTTCGACTGTTAGATCAAATTGCTGGATAAATAGTGCCCAACGGCTAACCCTCTCGCTTGCCATATTGGTTTTCATAATGAACGTCAGCGCTTTGTGATCGGTACGGATAACAATCTGAAAACCATACACGATCTTCTTCCAATATTGCAAAGCGCTCACGATAGACAGCATTTCCAATTCCGTGATAGTATACTTTATCTCATGCTTCCGCAATTTCCGGCTCATGAAGGCAATATAGGTTTTTATGCTTGGATCATTGGGGTTTTCCTGTAGTAACACGGCTCCTATACCTATGGTTGAGGCATCTGTTTGAATTATGAATTTGAGACTGAAATCAGGGTATCCGAGCTTAACATTATGCAGTAATCGTTGCTTGGTCTGAGCGAACGCCTCATCACAAGTATGGTCCCACTTCCATCGATTATTTTTCTTAAGCAGGTCCTGCAATGGTGCTACTACGGTTGTGTAATCAGGGCAATGATCAGCGAAGAACTGACACATTCCAAGGAACTGCCGAACATGTTTTACTTTAGTAGGCTTAGGAAACATCCTAATGGCCTCAATTTTGACTGGGTTTGGTCGCACACCATCTCCATCTACAAGGTGACCCAAAAATAACACCTCCTTCTGACAAAAATGTGATTTCGATAGGTTGACCTTGAAGTTATGCCTTCCTAAATCGGTGAGGACTTCATTAATATTTTCCAAGTGTTCCGAAAGTGTTCTTGTAGCTACCAAGATATCATCCACATACATGATAGTCACCTCTTTGACCTTTGGACTTAGATTGCGGTCAAGAGCTCGAATGAGAACCGAACCCGCATTCTTAATACCAAACGGGAGACGATTAAAGACATAAGTCTGTTGATCGAATAAGAATCCCGTCAACAACTTAGATTTAGCTTCCAACAGTATATGATGAAACGATGACGTCAGGTCAAAAGTGGTAAAATATTCCATATCTTTAAATCTCTTCAAGATCTCTTTAATAGGCGGGGCCTGCTCATACTCTGGGACTAATCTCTCGTTGATAGCACGTGCATCAAGGCAAATACGCACTGATCCGTCCGGTTTCCTCACTATCACTAAAGGATTCAAAAATGGCGTCGGTGACTTCGAAATCAATCCACTTGCTTCCATTTCTCTAATAGCTTCGCGGACTTGGGGATAGAATTTCTCGGCAATTGGATATAATTTCTTCTTATACGGGGACCAATCATTCACGTTTAATTCGTATTCAAAATTTTCAATTTTTCCAGGTTTTGAGCCAAACGTGTCGCTATGCTTTGTTAAAATTTTGAATAAATCTTCCTTCCCCTCGGGACCTATTACAGCTGCATTAACTTTATCTGCTATAACCTTCCCACAGTTGATTTCACCTTCCTGCAATTCTGCCGCAAATAGTTTATAATCATCAGAGGTCACATGA
This sequence comes from Anabrus simplex, assembly GCF_040414725.1. Lineage (NCBI taxonomy): Eukaryota > Metazoa > Arthropoda > Insecta > Orthoptera > Tettigoniidae > Anabrus > Anabrus simplex. The sequence continues at coordinate 1,327,530,695 of NC_090265.1, read as the reverse complement.
TCATCCGTCTCACTCATGACACTTTCGTCCGTCCTAAGCGGATTCACGACTTCGGTGTTCCAAATTTCTTCATGCTCTCCTATCTCCGACTGAGGGTTCATGGTTGTATCCTCAATACCTTCCCTGTGCTTAAATCTGACAGAGTTATCCCCCATATCAATCACAGCCTGGTATTCAGTCATAAAATCGGCCCCTAGGATCAAGTTATAGTTGATTTTATTCATGATAATAAATGTATGAGCAAATTTTGAATTTCCAATTTCGATGTCCAATAATGCCTGGTTCTTACATATGACGGATTTATCCGGGATAATTCCACGAATCTTCAAATTTGAAACTGGGATAATCGGGATGTTTACTTTGGATTGTAGTTCATTTACCAGAACTTGGGATACTACTGATACGCTGGCGCCTGTATCAATGAGTGATCGAACCCTCACGTGGTTGATCCTAGTATATATCACGGGTAGTCTCTTAATTTCCTTGGAAATTTGGATTTCGGGATCGTCAATTAATTCGTCAGAGGTCACAACCCATGTATCGACCTCTGCGATGATCCATTCTTCAGTTAAAATTCGGCGTTTTTTTTTTTCGCCCCGAGCCGTTCTTCAGATTCGAACGTCGGTGCATTCGGGTTCAGGTCGCTGCCCCCTTTCCTTGCTCTTTGGAATTGCAAGCTCTCCGCTCCTGTCGCTTCCTCATCACGGCCTCGATCATGGATCGCCTCCTTCCATTTTCTCTTGTTCAGCTCTTCTATGTACCGCCTAGACTCTTGGTATCTGTCATCCTTCTCTTGACGAGATCCTCCCTGGTAATATCTCGGGTTCCCTTGATTCCTAGCTGGATACGGCCTGTAATTACTTCTCTGGCATCCACGGTATCCCCTGTCGGCTCGAAAATTTCCTTGGTTTGTTTGCCGGTTGCCTTCCGCAAAATTCCTTGGTCTCGTCCATTGTCGCGGCTTCCACTCCGTATTATATGCTCGACGAGGTTCTGGATCAGTACTAGTTCCCTGGTTCTTCGTACTAGTGGTCTTCGGTTCGATTGTCCGTTCGATATTATTCACCTGTTGGTCCCTGCTCCTAATTTGTCTTGGGTTCGAATGATGCGTTGTGAGGTCTAATTGACGTAATAAAGCCTCCGCATCGACAGCTGTCTGGACATTTGACGCTATCATCATTCGTTGGACCTCGAATGGCAATTGCTTTCCAATGGCGCTAATCAATTCTGTTTCGCTCATTGGATTATCAAGCTCCCGTAGCTTGTGAAATTGTGCCACAAAGTAATCAGAGAATTTCGTTGGTGAAGATGTTGCATATCGTCTGGAGTATACTTCCAGCCTTAACTCCTGCTGTTCCTGAATACTCCAGAACTTTTGGAGAAAAGCCCGCCGAAATCCTTCAAAATCTTCAAAAGTATACAAGAAAGCCCTGAACCATACAGCTGGTGCTCCGTCTAGGAATTTCTCGACCGTTCGCAGTTGTCGCTCTACTGGTATTTTATTCTCATTTATATAACCGGCGATTTCCCGGATGAAACCTTTCGGGGTGACATGCCCACGGGCATCGAACTTTGGTGGCTTGTCATCAGACATCTTAATGACGTGTACCACCGATGTCGGGATAGCACTTGATGACGTAGATGACCCATCTCTGTTTTCAAACTTGAAACCGTGTGTATCAGCATGGGATAGGCCCCCTTTCTTATGAATCCCCTGGTTATCATGGGGTTCGTATTCGCGATATTGGAGGTTAAAATCTTGGCTAGACGCTGATGGTTCCAACCTAGCCTTCAACATCTCCAAGTCTTTTCGGATGTCATCCATTCCGTCGGGATTACAACTGGCTATTTCTTTTGTGCCGGAATTTTGCCCATTATACGCCTTGCATTGTTCTAATAGGCGAACTTCCGTGTCGGCAAATGATTGGCCCTGTTCGATTAGATCTTCCGTCCGCTGGAATAACGCTAAGTTTGCGTCTTCGCACTTAGTTATTCTCTGGCTACGGTCTTCTAAATTTATAGTTAGTTCTTCGACTTTGTTTTTCAGTCCTGCTACGATGACAAGTGTACGTGCGGCTTCCCCACGTAACTCGTTCATGCCCTTGTCATGCTTGTCCAAGGTGCCAGCTATATGCGCGCATTTTTCTTCTACTTGTCCCCGGACGATGTCATTCTCCTTCCTACACTCATCCCGAATTTCCTCTATGTGTGATTCTATGTCTTTTTTATCAGTTAATCGCAGAGCGGCGAGTTCCTTGACACTAGCGTTCAATTTTTCCTTAATTTCTGCGCGTTCCATTTGAGCCTCATCTCTAACGCGGTCAACCTTTTCATTAACGATGGTAATGTACGCATCCATGTGCACTTTTAATTCGTCTTTCGCGAAGTGACATGCTTCCTGGACTTGAGTTAATTGGTCCCTAAGTTCCTGTCCCATCGCTACGCTCGCGGCCTGAACTGCATCTATTTGTGCCTTGAGTTCTGATTTATTTATTTCACACGCAGCCTGTACTCGGTCGATCTTATTCTCTAGTGAAACACTCGCAGCCTGTACTTGGTCGATTTTGTCAACTAATGAAACACTATTAACCTTCATTTGTTGAATAATTTCCTGTCTATCAGAAACACTATCGGCCTGTACTTTGTCTATTTTATAAATAATTTCCTGTTTATCCGAAACACTATCGGCCCGCATTTGTTCAACATTCAGAGTTAAATTTCGTATTAAGTCCTCTAACGTGAGAGCTTTCATCTCTCCCTGTCCTACCAATATGTCCTGGGATTGCTCCCCACCGTCGTCAGACATTATAACTTTTCTTGAGAAAGCAAAAGGGCCGATCGGCCTCTCACCTTGCTGCACACGAAGGAATACGCTATTGGGTCTAGGCCCTATCCTATGACATTATACCCCTACACTAACTTTCATTTAACAAAAAAAAATTTTGACTTTAAAACTTGTTTACATTTGCCGGTCATTCAACTTGAATGCTGGCTTGCGCCTAAGATTTCACAATAAACCGCTCCAATATAACAACAACAACAACATAAAAAAAAACAACGATGAAGTGGGAAATCTCCTGCCCTGAAATACGTTAATTTTAATTTATACCATCTCAACCTCTTTTTAACTAATAACTTCAACTGGTGCTCAGTAATATTTTTACCATTTCAAGCCTTCCTAAACAGCTGTTTATAATATTCATCTCATGTCCACTGACATTTAAATGGAGTCCTGAATTACCAACATATTATTAAATTTCATATGGGAAAAGAGAAACATCAAATCTTCGAGCTTATTGAATTTTGAATCATTGCCAAACTTGAAGAGATTAGCAATGGATTATATTAATAACTAGCCAAATCTAGCTCCGTTCGAAACTAACCTTACTCTAGCATGATATTACGTTACAAGTGAACACACACTTGACCGTGATGCGGTCATCAATTAATAAAAATCAAAAATTTAAAAATATAAAATTTTGAAAAAAAAGTATAAAAACATAAAAATTGATTAGCAATAAAATTGGCCTCTCTGCCGTTCTTAAAGCAACACTTTGCCGTTCTTAAAGCCCCACTTTGGGCCAGCCATTTTGCACCCGTCCACCTCCCGAGTCCCAGACTAGCATTTATCTCAGGGGTGTCGGTTCATTATTTAAATCATCAAATATAAATTTAACGGCATAATAGAACACGGGGATGAACGGAGCAACTTAAAATTAAAAGGGGGAAGGCTCGATTGTAACTTGAATTTAAGGACTCCATGATAGGACTAGGAAGTGACTGTTACTTTAAAAAGGGCATCATCTAACTACAATAAAAAGATTATGAGAGTGGTTTCCTTTGAAATAATTTGCCAGAAGGAGCGGTTTATTACGCCATTTGACGTATAAAACTTTGATACACGTGGCAACAATATTTGAATTTACACACATGTTACATATATAAATCACTTGCCATACCGCAAGTGGTATCAATATCTTGCTGCGTTGCTTCTGAAATAAAATGACATTTTGGAGGTATAATTTATGGATCGATTCCATTTGAATCGAACCGTTACTCAAGGATATAGCTTCCTTCTATCGGGAGCCCGAGCATAACCCATGTTACGGTCGGCTTCCCGATTTAACTAAGATGATGTACTCCGGCTATATACATTTTTCCGAGACCGGTACTCGGACTGGGTAATGTTTCTCGTGAAGTGCGAAAACTGGATTCCACGGACAGTTCCTATCTTACGATATCCAGCTGATGCCATACCAATGAATTAGCATTTACATTTTATTTACATGTGATCTGAATTGTCACCAGTTAGCCTCAGTAGACTACTGACACAGATGAGATAACGAGAAGCGGTGGGAAATACCGTGCCCATGGCCCCCCTCGCATCGCGAGCGAAGTAAACAAACACGCAAGTATGACTGTCACATCGTCCCATACGGAAACCGTACAATAAAAAGATACCAAAAGACTCTAATATTATCATTCTCATTGTTCAAACATACGAATAGAGGGATATCGTCACCAAATAATTTAATTCACGATATTATCATCCTCGAAATTATTATTATTATTATTATTATTATTATTATTATTATTATTATTATTATTATTATTATTATTATTATTATTATTATTATTCAACGGTTCCTGGCACTGTCACGTTTGATTAATATCATCATTATTATGCGGGATGCAAACACCAAGTGGTTATTACTGTTATTATTATTATTATATCCCTCTCGTGGTTATTATTATTATTAATGAATAGGTGACTCAAGATATTATTATTATTCACGTCACTTAAAAAGGTTATTATCATTAATGAACCGGTCACTTGCGCCAAATTATATATTAAGATATCGGTCGCAATTACAAATTAATTCACTGATCAACCAACGACATCATTACAGTTATTATTATGACAATTATTATTAATCTGACCGCGATGATTTAACATCGTCCTTACATTGTTATTATTATTATCGGTTGCATATTATCATTTAGATTCCCGTTTAACATCCTTATCAACGCTCATTTAATTAAGGCGGTCCAATCCTTTATCTGCAATATTTATTATTATTATCACGACATCATGATTGTCCCTCGCTCGTCATTACAATGAATACAATATACGACCACTTATGTGGAATCTGAACTCTCATTATCCTTAGATCCGTTGTATCTCAACGAATAGCTGTGCAGTCTATTTATTTCGTACATGCTGTCACGGGTTCGAATTCTCCCCGCTGCGTAACTCAGTATTTCTCTGTGACACTGCCCGTACATTTTACACTCATTTCAATATCCTAAGTGTTTCTCGTACGGAATTTATTTTCCTCTCTATCTCAATATTCCTCGATTCATTTATTTATTCCTCACAGAATTATCAACTGACTTATTTATTCATTTCGGACATCGTACGACCTTTTATTATCTGACTGCAAATTCTTTCACATTTTCTATCTCATTTGGATCTATGCCTTAGTTCATTCTCCACAAATAATCGTAACATCTTGAAATTATATTTACCAAAATTTGACAATCATGGTCTCGTAATATTAGCACTACATGTTCCGGCTAATAAATCGCAACTTCAAAACGCGACATTTATACGTAAAAAAATATTGGACCGTAATTTAAACCACACGTTCATTAACATGTACGGATTATTAACACCGATCTACATTTCAATATTATTAATCGATCAAATTAAATTATCACGCACTTTAATTCCAAATTAAAAAAAAAACGACATCCCGTCATTAAATGATTCCCAATAAACTCAACACTTGATCACATAAATTATTATTATCTCCAAATCATATTTAAAAAAGAAATAATATCTTCACAAAAAAAAGTAGTTATATTATTTATTTATTATTATTATTAATATTTAAAAAATAATAAATTCGCCTGTAATACGGTAGTCCACTCTTATTATGTTTAACGCATAACCCCTTTTACAAATTCAATTTATTCTGGCACTAATCACTCCAGATATGATTTACTTGGAAATATTATATTAATCGCATCTCACAAATTTAACAACTTCACTTTGAAAATATGACCATATTAATTTCAACAAAACACACTTGGTATGGCGAAGCTGGATTTTCCTTCCATGTCATTAAATGGCTCGTTAAAATGACAAAACATAAAAGCACATATCGGGTCTTATTTAACTATCATAACCAAAATCAAATGTAAAGAAAATTATCGACTACAAAGAAAATATGAATGCATGCATGACTTAACGTACTACACTATATATACAAATTTACATCTCCAACAAACTGAATACCTAAAAGACCCGATTATTTACATTATTATGATTTACTACTGTCCGTGCTACAAATTTAGGATGGGGTCGTTAAGCGACCCATCTTGTTACAGAAGGTAACCAAGTATAATCAAATTATTCCCATTTTTCCCATCACGATAACATTTCCCAAATATATTTTACAGTTTAGTACTCATCTTAGTTATCGGTATTCCATTGCAGCTTTGCAGACGAGAGGCTTCATCCAGCCCCTCTCTGCGTTTTACTCCTCCATCCTTGATGGCGTAGTTTCACAAAAGATTTCCTGGCACATTATTATTTTACACTCATATCTTGATTACCACAAACCTTCACCATTTACTACGTTAACACTGTATACTTTAATTTGGATACAACAAATTTCTATCCTAGACCCAAGAATTTAATATATTTACACTATTTAATCTTCGTCCACCTACCGCACAATGGACCTGGACACATACGACGAGGTGTCAACTATTTCGCCCGTCGCGATACGCCCGATTTATACGGCATTCTTGACGTGTTCATGACATCGGTTCGGTATAGCTAAGTACAGGCTACTACTTCCTTAAAGTACTGTTCGTCACACAGTCTATTATGTACGTACTTATGGTGATATATTTTATACTACTCTCTTGCAGGGTAATTACTTTACGTCACTGATTATTCATAAATAACAAACACTATCCTACGTTAACTATTTCCAGATTTAACATGTTGCTTGAGCGCGATCACACTTTACAAACACTGGCGGATGCTCGCGCCATTAAATGACTGTACGTCCGTAGAATTCTAAGTTACCGGCGACCAACAGTTCAGCTCCCGATATTCAATTCACGTGTGCTGGCGACCGTCAATTCAGCTCCAACGATTCAAGACAAGTGGCTGGCGACCGTCAATTCAGCTCCGTATATATGGATGAAGCCTTTTTCCCGCGGATTCGTTGACGTCATGCCCCTTAGGGAGGGGGTGGATTTTTAATATCGGTACTTGCACTCCGAATCGGAAGTTAAAATTTACATCAAATTAATCCACTCCGCTAGCATATCTGCTGGATAAAATATGAACTCCTGGTGATCACAGATTTAGGAGATATGGGTGGATTTCGCTCCTCACATTTCGCGCCTTCGTAAGCGTCCCTGACAACGTGGTCTTCTTTCAGCCAATGAGATTCAAGCTGTCCGGTTTCCAAGAAATCCAGCCTTCAATTTAATTAATTTGCCAATAAGTATTGATTATTTTTCCATGCGTGACATCTAATAAATTCATTACATCCATCCGCGTACTCATATTAATTTATTACTGAATACTTTTGTAATTACGAAAATATCTCATCCATCATTCCTTAAGATGGTATCACTGAGTCTCCCATCAAATTTTTACTATTGGCCGGCAAGCGGTCACGTGATTTAAATCTCCACCTGCTCGAACTTAGGCTAGCGAACGTACACTCAGCCGCTGTAATTTTCCATGAGGTCATGGAATTTCCGTCCTACCAAAAATATCCCAAGGTCTTACTCATGTGGTGGGTTTTCTTTGTATGACTCTCCCCCTTCCTCTTTCTGACCAAGACTTATTTGTGGACTGTATAGGAACTGTCCTGGCATTCTCCTGGAAGTAAAAAAGAACAGCAAAGATGTAGGAAGTGTCGTCCTGCCCGGGTTATACACGCATTGTATCCGGTAACCACATTCTGCCTGATGCAAGTGAGTTCTGCCACTGAAATGTTTCTGATTTCATTCTTTCAGTTTCTCCAGTGTGTGAGGATGTTGGAATAAACTTTTTCTTTCAGTTTGCCCCACAAGTAAAAATCACTCACTGTTAGATCTGGAGAACGAGTGGGAAAGAGACCAGCACTGATCACTCTGTCTGCAAACACTTCCGAGATTGTAAGAAGGAAATCTTCTGCTGTATGAGCAGGGGCTGAATCTAGTTCAAACCACCCACGCGATTTTTTCTTCCGTTCACTGATGCAAGAACGCCGTCAAAATATTACTTGGTACCTCTCTGCATTTACTGCCGTAGCGAAAAAAATTAGGCTAATTATTCGTCTTACACTAAGAGCACACCAAAAGACCAATCTCCCTATCGTAATGAGGGACTTAGTGAACACCATTAGGATTTTCTATGTCCCCCTGTCGGTGGGGGCGGTAGAATAACACCCACTGTTGTAAGAGGCGACTACAAGGGGCCTCAGGAGCTCTGAACTTTGGAGCGTGGGTTGGCGACCATGGGGCCCGTAGCTGAGTACTGGTATGGCTTCCACTTACTTGTGCCAGGCTCCTCACTTTCGTCTAGCCTATCCGACCTCTCTTGGTCAACTCTTGTTCTTTTCCGACCCAGACGGTATTACGTATGGAGGCCTAGGGAGTCTTTCATTTTCACGCCCTTCGTGGCCCTTGTCTTCCATTGGCCGATTTTTCATTTTTCGAAGTGTCGGACCCCTTCCATTTTTCCCTCTGATTAGTGTTATATAGAGGATGGTTACAACAATCACCACTACCACCACCTGCACACCAATAGCGAGAATTATGACTGTTCACACGACCATTAAGACGAAACCAGAACTTTTACATACGAAAGTACGGTGTTGCAATGATAACTGTCTCACCATGTTAACAGCTGAGATTCAGACTGGCGTCTCATGCTTGCCAGGTCGAACACGTGCAGGCTGCTTGCAAGGTCAAGAACTATGCGCGTGCCTCCCATACTGCACCTGCCGTGGTGCATTCAAACACTATACGTTCGGTCTAGATTTATATGAGAAACCCTGCACATACATACATACATACATACATACATACATACATACATACATACATACATTTAACAACTATGCTAATAGGATACGGTCATATCAGATTGTATTTATACAGATTCAAAATTATAGACAGCTCACTGTGTACTTGTATTATACGTAAACAAACGAAAGACCACATAATTTTCGAGTGTAAACTAATAAATCAATCGGAATAATACTGAAGGACGAAAACTCGCCAATAAATCAAAATAGTAAATGCAAATACAAGGAGAGATTCTTGAAGTTCATAACTAGTGTAAGGGACAAAATTATGTCTAAATAATAGATTCACATTATTTGTACATATTTCATCTTGCAATTATGTAAAGAAACATACAATATTTATAGAACATAGATTTTAAAAAATCTTTACGAGTAATGTTACTGCTGTATGGAACATGTAGCATGAATTTCAATAAAAATATATGCATGCATACATACAAACACATTATATTATTTCAACATACGTTTATTTCCAGTTACTCAAACATTCAATGTTATTATTCTAAGTTCTTATTTCCATTTAACAAATATGTTACTTTGCTTAAATTAGTTAGGCGCTTCAGATTAAGTTATCACTTGTTAACCAGCTGAAATGTTCAAGTTATCAATTCTAAATCTTGTTCCGGCGTGGAAGAAACGTGATAAAACTATACGAAAATGATTATTCTGTACTATGACTCATCATCTTAAAAACTAGTACCACGTGCTACATACGTACACGTGCGGATAACGTTCTTCCAAGTCATACGTTATAAAGTAGACTAATGAATTATGTGCAAACGTGAAAGGGGATTACAATTCAGGAAATAAAACAGTTGTAAATAGTTAAAATTTACAGTGTATACTTTTATTCCAGGGAGCCCTTACACTTTCTTAATATATTGAAGAAAGTACTAAAGTAGAAAGGTAGTTCCGCTATACTGCAGTAAATACTACAGTGCGTAAGTGAACTTTCTCCGCAGTACCAGGCTCGCGCTACAGGGAAAATTGAATTGGGAACAGCGGCAGCAACTGCAGCAGCAGATGGGCCATCTCAATGCACAACGTTGCTATTCTTAGCCACGTGCAATGCTGACAAGCGGAATTTGATAAAGCACAGCGTGCCATTAGCAAGGTGTGTTTGAAGAGAGTGTTTTAGCGAAGCACGATTTCCATGCACTTCTACGGTAACTATGGTAACATTTTCTTTATTTTAATTTTCATCATTATTATTTTTATTGTTATTGATTGCGGATTGTTGTTGATATTTCACTCATAATTATTAATTGTCGTCAAATACTGCCATCGAAGCGTACATAAAGTTCTTAATTACGGCAGGACGGGATGCGCTGCCATCTTGAAGCCTTTTGACAGGCAGGATGCTGTCTTCACTGAAGATAAACTTTTCTTACGCACTGTATTCGAGTATTCACAGTGCGCGGCTTTAACAGATTCGATTTATCTAGCTCCAGTGACATAAATCACATCTCTTCTGATTCCACACCGACTTCTGTTGTTGCAGTAGATTATTTTATTTTACTGACTTGCGACAACGTCACCAGGGTAAAACTTTTAATAACTCTCACCTGGATAAATAAAATAATCATGGCTAACGGTGGTGCATAAGGACTCTGCCATTGATTGAAGCGCCAATGAAACGCCGCTTCCATAACGCAAGACAGCGAGAAATTATGAACTTGGGCGGTATAAAAAGACCTAAAACAATGAAGCTATGTTACCGACACCATCGTTGTAGTCCGGAGGAAGAATGGAAAGAATAACTATATAAAATTAATAATAGTAATATCTCGCTGTCTTGAATTATGCGAGTGACGTATCATAGGGCAAATCTTCAGTCAATGGCAGAGTCCATTCGTGCCACCGCCAGCCATGATTTAATATGAATAACACAGACCAATAACAACATGTTTTAAATAGTTGAGAGGTGGCGATACAATAATTACGCATCTCGCCACCGCAAAGTATAAATTGCTCTGTTGTCTCTCTTGGAATACTGCCACTTATGATAAGTAAGAAAGACAAATAATATCATGTTGAAATGGTTCAGATGTAGCGGTACAGTAATTACAGATCTCGCCACTGTAAAGCATAGATTGCGCTGTTGTCACTCTTCGAATACGACACTCATGATTTAATATCAATGACGGACACCAATAACAACATGTTTAAATGGTCCAGAGCTAGCGGTACATTATTACAGATCTCGCCGCTGTAAAGCATAGATTGCACTGTTGTCACTTTTGGAATTCATACGACCTAAATAATGGAAACATAATTATATGTACACAAGAGAAGCAGTAGCATTTCTAACTGGTCCGGATCTGACTGTAACTTGAAACTGGACATGCATATTGCGCTGATGTCAACAGGCCTAAAGCCGCTTCGCGGCCCTAATCTGGGGCCCTCAGACCCCCTTTGCTTGACCACAGTCCAATGGGTTTGCCACTAGCCGGACCTATCCAATCCAGACCAATGATTTGGTCACTAGCCGGACCTAACCTATCCAGACCAAAGGTTTTATCACTAGCCGACCTAATCTATCCAGACCAATGGTTTTGTCACGAGCCGGACCTAACCTATCCAATCAAATGATTTTCTGACTAGCCGGGCCGGATAAATAATAATAACATTTTAAAATGAATGGTCCAGGGCTATCCATAATGTTTCATCCAGAGGAAAAGAAGCATGATGATTATTGTAAAATTTGACCACTGTAAAGTAGGCTATAGATTGCGCTGATTTCAGTCTTATAATTGATACGAGGGAAATTACGGCAATGAAAGTAATTATAACATCTTTTTTTTACAGGAGGAATGAAAACATTAGTGATTGTTCCATGGCTAGCCATATTTTTCTGAAAAGTAACACTAATGATCCAGGGTAGACGAATGCTGAAAAATTATTTCATACACACACATAAACAAAGTTTAACGTACCGGTACATAAATAAAACCAAACCCCGTGGCACTACAGGCCTTGAAGGGCCTTGGCCTACCAATTAACGCACATAGGAGGAAGAAAAGAAGGAAGATTTATACGAAAATTTAGCATACCTTATTGGAGAGCATATAAAGAATAATTCGTTCCCTCGCCGAACACTGAGTTTGATGCTATGCCCATATTTCTCACAATTCCTTTCCGTAGTTGTCAGGCCGTGGTTGACATACGACAGCAAATCTTCAAAATTACTCTTGAAATCATTAAAATCAGTAATTTTAACATAGCAACTTCCGTACGGAGTAACAACCATGTTTAACAATACCTTGTTGATTACCATAGACGGGGGCCGATGACCTTCGATGTTAGGCCCCTTAAAACAACAAGCATCATCATCATTACCATACAGACGAAGAATTTATTTGTGTCCGTAGCAACTAACCACCAAACAACTAACCACGAATATATTGAACAGCCCGACCAAAGTTGGTACTAGGAACTAGGAACTAAACGAAGTTAGTACCAAGAACATATTACGTCACATCAGTTGGTACTAGTCGCTAAGAACTTACTTACATCCCCAACGACAAATGAACATTAAACAGCAGTTCCTGCGCTGGTGTGGGTTATAAGAAGTTGTACCCGTGACCAGTAACCCCACTGTAGATTGTGAGTGCAAGATTTGTATCTGGGAAGTTCTCTTGCTGTAGTAACTCTTTAGTGACACCACTTTCGAAGGATAGGTTGAGAAGGAAGAAAGGGGTCATTCCAGCATTTTCCTGGGACTGAAGTGGGGAAGAAACGTTATTTTGAGGATGAATGATGGTGATATTTGATATTCAATTCCTCCAAATTGATCTGGTACAACCTAAAACCTCAACGTGCTAAGCTAACCTGGTTCCATTCCAAACTTAAAGAGAAATCTTCAACAAGGCAAAGTCCACTTTTTTAACCGAGTAATTTTCTAGAGAGTTGTGTGGGTACCTTACACAAAGAAGATAAATTGACTAAATGAATTAAATGAGAACATGAATGACGTTATTTTTCTGAATTAGTTCCAGAGTCGCGGTAGATACATCATATCGAATTTAAAGAACACAGCCAAAAAAATTACTGCATACGCAATATCCTTATTGAGATATCGTCCTTGAACCCTGGTACGACCAGTAAGATACTCTACAAGGATGCTGTTGCTATAGGAAAACTTCCTGTACACAATAGAGATGTACATAACCATTGGACAAATGAGATAGCATACACTTCCTTGTACCTTACAGTGTGTGAATGTTGAAGCTTCAGCGCGAAGGCTTGATGTGTGCGCATCATATCCTTCACCAGCTGTTATACACAGCTTAGGCGTTTCTGAAAAGCCATAGTAGGGAAATGAAGAGTGAGATAGATTCCCGTTGCTTTCCTAACTGAACCAGAAGATGCTGTCACACACAAGTCTGCTAAGCCCACTTACCGACCCTATGAGTAACACTTTCCCACCATTCTTTGACAGCATAAGGAATGGGATTACTAGCACTCCGTTACTTTCATATTGTCAAAGCAGAGGAGGGGACGGAGGTAGATTAATGATAGTAGCGAACATGATCTACTATCCATACCGGAAGATATAATGCTCTGAACGCTGCATTTCACCAGAGCAAACTTTATAATAAGCGTTGACAAGTGAAGTCTGTTATGTGAATATAAATTTATCTTCCTCTGAGGGGGATGTTCTTCGTGGTAACTGAGGTATTTGCTGGGACCTTAATAATATGCAACCAGTAATTATGCCATAAAATATCATAATACTGAGCACATTGGTTTCGTTTATAAATTTAAGTGTCGGTCAATACCTATCTGATACCTTCACCTATGTCTTATACAGCTCTTGTACCTCTGCCAAGTAGCGATCTCTTAGCACATGATCTGGACACGGAAATGATTGGATGAATGAATGAATACAGTAGTGAGTTTAAGTAACGGATATGGAAATTTGAACTAAAGCAAACACTTCTTTGTCTCTATCACATGTTCTGAAACGAGTATCTTCACATGCCGGTCACCTTGCCGCCTTTATGTCGCAGACAAGTAGGCAGAACACCTGCACTCTGTCCGTAATATGCTGACGACTGCAGCGTTGAGAACTGACGTTGGAAATAAACTGTCAAGATCAGCGCGCAGCAATCGTCTAAAGAAACAACCCGTCAAATTCTCCCAAGCGGACAAGAGCAATGAGACGCTGATCGCTGTTATTTCAATTACGAGTTTGGAACATTGTGTTATCAGTAATAATAATAATAATAATAATAATAATAATAATAATAATAATAAACAAAATACAAAGTCTAAATTTATATTCATGGTAGAAATCTAAGAATTCTTCAAAATCAAAACAGGAGTAAGACAAGGAATCGTACTCTTTCCATTACTCTTCAACTGTGTCCTCGAAAAAAAGTAACACAACAATGCCATAAACGAAAATTAATCCTCAAAATGAATCAACTACAGTATATTAGACGGAGGAATGTTAGAGATGGATTATCTAGCATTTGCAGATGATTCGCGACATTCCAACAATCCAAAAATAGATCGAATTTCTACAAGAAACAGCGGAGAAAGTCTGTCTCCGGGCATCATTCGGAAAAACGGAATACATTACCTGCGCAGAAAACAAGCGCCAAAATACATGGAAACAAAACACGACAGATTCAAAGAAGTCCCAAAATTTAAACATCTCGAAGAAACAATTCAAGGAAAATGGCATCAAAAGAAAATCCAACTAAATTAAATGCCAGAAACATGGGAAAAGCGTATCGAATCACTGAAAATAGCTACCAGAATGCATTTCCAAACACAAAAAACTAATACACACAATACGGTTATTAAACCAAAATGTCTCTAGGGAGTTTAAACACTAATTTGCAACAGGAAAAAAGACACAGGAAACACTGAGCAAAGAATGCAAATTCATATGGAAAACTCACAGGGGAACAATACTCAGAAACAAAACAAGGAATCAAACTCAATAAAGACATTCACAGTGACATTAAAAAAATGCAGATTTAAGCTTTACGGATATATCAAAGGAACGAACCCTGACAGATTCAAAACAGTCGGATTCTAATGGAGTAGAGCCAAATTATTCATTTACAAGAAGGGGAATTAGGGATTGGAATAATTTATCAAGCGAAATGCTCGATAAATTTCCAAATTCTTTGAAATAATTTAAGAAAACACTAGACAAACAGTATTGATAAGGAATCTGCCACCCGAGCGACAGCCTAAATGCAGATCAAGGATGAGATAGATAGATAGATGTCGCAAAATTTAAATATCTCTAAGAAACAATTCAGGAAAACGGCATCGAATGAAAATCCAACGAAATTAGATGCCAGAAAAATGGGAAAAAGCGTGTCCATTCACTCAAAATATCTGCCAGAATTGATTGATTGATTGATTGATTGATTGATTGATTGATTGATTGATTGATTGATTGATTGATTGATTGATTGATTGATTGATTGATTGATTGATTGATTGATTGATTGATTGATTGATTGATTGATTGATTGATTGATTGATTGATTGATTGATTGATTGATTGATTTAAACAGGCGTTATGAAATGGATAGATGAAATCAACAGGAATCATACAAGAAGGCATCCAAAACAATTAGTTCTTTAGAGCTAAAATTCACAAATGGCAAGCTGACCGAGAGGTTTAACCGAAGAAAACGACCGAAATAACTTGGATAAAAGAGAGAAGAGAAGCCCACAACAAAATAATGAAAGAAATATGGTCACAAAGTAAGACAAAGAAACGCCTCTAAGTACTTTCTGTAACCCTTAATGGGTTTATACTCAATATAATAATAGCTAATAATAATAATAATAATAATAATAATAATAATAATAATAATAATAATAATAATAATAATAATAATAATAATAATAATAATAGCATCTGTGGTGTAGTGGTTGGTGTGGTGTGATTGGCTGGAACAAGGCCCACTTAGCCTCGGGTGGTCAACTGAGTAGAGGGGGTTTCGATTCCCACCTCAGCCATCCTCAAAGAGGTTTTCCCATGGTTTCCCACTTCTCCTCCAGGCAAATGCCGGGATGGTACTTAACTTAAGGCCACGGTCACTTCCTTCCCTCTTCCTTGTCTATCCCTTCCGATCTTCCCATCCCCCACAAGGCCCCTGTTCAGTATAACAGGTGAGGCCACCTGGGCGAGGTAGTGGTCCTCCTTCCTAGTTTTATCCCCCGACCCAACGTCTCACGCTCCAGGGCTCTGCCCTTGAGGCGGTAGAGGTGGGTCCCTCCCTGAGTCCGAGGGAAAATTCAACCATGGAGGGTAAATGGATTAAGAAAGAAGAACTAATAATAATAATAATAATAATAATAATAATAATAATAATAATAATAATAATAATAATAGTAATAATAATGAGCACGCTCTGACCTCTCTGACCTCTGACCTCTCATGGAAGGAGACTCCATTCATTGCCGGCCACAGGAGCTCACGAGTTGTCGGTCGAGTAGGCCTATGTGTGTTTACGATTTGCACTTGTTTACTTGTTGAAAAAGAAAATCGATTTTAATTGTTGCAAGTTAATATATTATAATCTTGACTGATAAACTTATAGGTAATACTGTATATTATCAAAGTCAAAACTGAAAAAGAAATTGCTTCCCTATTAACAAAATGCTGCCAGTTATGAATGTGTTAGAATACGCTGTAGGTTGCTGGAATATTTTATTTATTTCTAAAATTCCTGTTGCATATCCTTCCGTCACGATGTAGCTAGCACGACTGAACAGAAAGATTTCCACGTTCTCACTTTTAACAAGATAACACTGAAAAGTATAGCTTCTAACCCTCTCACCTCCGCACATCTCCTTCTTTGTTACAAATCTTCTGGCCTAAGAGACGGCGTCATCGTCTAGAAGGCCCTCCTCCCCCTTCAGGGGAGGAATGAAAACGTATAGTAGTAATAGTAGAAATGGAAATAAGCGATATCAGGAATGGAATGATAACGAAGGAGTAACTTTAAAAGAATTTCCTTACGAAGGAAATAGCGAAAGTGTTCAACAAACAAAA
The DNA here is from genome assembly GCF_040414725.1 of Anabrus simplex. NCBI lineage: Eukaryota > Metazoa > Arthropoda > Insecta > Orthoptera > Tettigoniidae > Anabrus > Anabrus simplex. The sequence continues at coordinate 1,327,513,559 of NC_090265.1, read as the reverse complement.
TGTAGACAAGATTAAAAATGACGCGCTCAAAACAGTTTATAAAGCACTTGCAGTAGCTTTGTGTTCTGCTTCACGTACAAATCGTAATGAGTTTCGAGAGGGAAAAAGGGAGGTCCTATGGTAAATGTACATTGCTCCATGGCTAAATGGTTAGCGTGCTGGCCTCTGGTCACAGGGGTCCCGGGTTTGATTACCGACAGGTTCGGGAATTTTAACCATCATTGGTTAATTTCGCTGGCACGGGGGCTGGGTGTGTGTGTCGTCTTCATCATCATTTCATCCTCATCACGACGCGCAGGTCGCTTACGGGCGTCAAATCATAAGACCGGCATCTGGCGAGCCGAACTTGTCCTCGAACACTCCCGGCACTAAAGGCCATACGCCATTTCATTTTTTTTTTAATGGAATAGACCGTGTCTTTAAAACTGGTGAACCAGGTCCACCGCGTTCTTCAGATTTAAGGCCCAAAATACATTCAATATGATAAGGTACATTATTATTTTTTATAGTATTTGCATTACTTTGAGAGGTTTTGCAGTACAGTTCTGTATGCTTCTGAAAAAGAAGTTTATGCTTGGGAACTTCACTGATTTGGTTTTTGAGGGGCGCGATAGCTTACTGACATCGTCGCTGGCTTCTCACCAAAGCGGTCAATGCATATAATCTACGTAAAACTGGAGGCATTGCGCCTGTGACCACGATGTCACAAGCTTGAATTGCTTTTGTTCTTTTTTTTTTTGTTTGATCCACTTTCGAAACCCCAGCTCGGTAGTCACGGATTCACGGAGGATTTTGGAAATGTTCGCCTTTTCTTGGGACCAGCGGGGGGGGGGGGCGATATGCGTTATTTGGTACAACGTTCTAAGTTTCTAGTAATGGAAAGAAACAAACAAGTGTCACATATACACTGGCGGAAAATGAAGTCCCAACACCAAGAATATATTAGTTTATATTAAGATTTTCTTGACGTCGCACCGACACAGATAGGTCTTATGGCGACAATGGAATAGCAAAGGCCCAGGAGTGGGAAGGAAGTGTCCATGAACTTAATTAAGGTACAACCCCAGTATTTGCCTATTTGCCTGTGTGAAAATGGAAAACCATCTTCAGGGCTGCCGACAGTGGAGTTCGAAATCACTATCCCCCGAATGCAAGCTCACAGCTACGCGACCCTAACCGTATGGCCAACTCGCTCGGTCATTAGTTTAGAGCAGAGGTGCTCAGCTCGACGCCCGCTGAGGCTAGCCCAGTGCGGCCGGGCTGGCGTGACGTAAATGCGGGCAGCTTACATAGAAAGCATATGTCACGGTGAAGCGAGAGAGCGAACTCACTTTGCAGGAAAGCGCGGGAGCATTGACGTTCGATTGTGATTACGAAGCTCTCCTCCTCTACTCAGCGAAGTGCTGACTGGGGTACATTATCTCTCTATATAAAATAAGAGTTTTGTCTGTACATTGCTCAGAATTTGAAAGGATTGGTATTTATGTATCTGTCATCATGTCCACAGTAACAAGGAAATGCACTTTTTGCTTTTCCGTAATGTCTGTCTGTCTGTCTGTCTGTCTGTCTGTCTGTCTGTCTGTCTGTCTGTCTGTCTGTCTGTCTGTTTGTATGTACACGCATCACGAGAAAACGGCTAAAGAGAATTTAATGAAAATCGGTATGTAAAGTCGGGGGATGAGCCACTACGATCTAGGCTATAAATTATTTTATTCACGCTAAGTGAAATGGTAGTTTAGGGGAAGGCCCAAAATTTAATTCTCAAATATTTACACTATTACTGGTCCTATCAATAAATACTACATAACCAAAGTTGTATAGAATTAAATTTCCGATCATTTATGTTTTATACATTTTTACCATACCGGCTATGATAACACAGATATTCATGAAATTGTATTTTTGTTGCTAAGTCCATATCAATGCCGAGTCACGAGAAAATGGGTTAACAGAATTTAATGAAAATCAGTACATAGCGTCGGGGAATAAGAAACTACAGTCTAAGCCCGGATAAAATTTTAGTTTAGGGGAGGGCGCCTGAAATTTAATTTTTAAATACCTATGTTACTGGTCCTATCAAAAAGTACTACATAACAAAAGTTACAGAGAATACAATTTCCGATCAGTTATGTTTTATTCAGTTTTACCGTACCAACTATGATAAGAGTGGTGTTTGAGAGTCGGAAGAAAACTAAATGTGAATGCCTACAATATCGAAAGCGCATAACATTGATCAACAATAATATTACATTGACCACACTTTGCTGTGATGTTCTTTGTCTCTTATGCTCCCACTCAACTCCGATAGATGGAATTACTGCTGTGTACCGAGTATAACAATCTGACTGAATGTTGGCGGGAAATAGCTGGGAAGTTAGAAAACTTTAGCGTGCCATTCCTCTGGTTTATACATTTTCTGATGCTGCTGGTACGTAACACACTGGTTGTTCATAATATTCCAGCTATTCGATCCCTACACTGATACGCTGTTTTTGAATGAGTCGTGCGCACACTTAAGGTAGAGGCTCACTTGGTAGTAGTAGTAGTAGTAGTAGAATGACTTGGTCTAGAATTACAATTTAGGCCTATTCCAAATTATAGCACCGCAATTTACTAAATAACTCAAAATTCAACCCTGAAAAGTGCCATTTCTTAAGGAAAGCTTCTTCCTCTTCACTTTTATTAAATTCTACATTCATTTTATTCCAAATTAGCAGTGAAGAGTGGGTTTCTACTCTGGCTTGGAGAAAAAATTTGCCTCCAGGTCAGAGTGAATAGTTTTTGCCCTGGGACTCTACACTATTCGCCCCCCCCCCCCACTAACTGCCTTCACACTGCTGCCCACCGAAATTAAAGAGTGTTCACGGCTCACGCCTACTATTACAATGAAAATTCCCTAACCCAGTCTTCAGGTAATAAAATACGTTTTGTGACTTCCCCAACGTGTTTCTAGGGTAACGTTAAGAGCTATGCAATTTAATACAATCTTGCTTACTACGTGCACACTATTGAACCTAGAAGTCTGTATACAATGTAGAATTCCGTAGCGAACCACGGGTACATCAGCTAGTTTAAAATAAAACTCTATATTCGCAACAACAAAAACTGACCTGTTCAAGATATTCCGGTTTGATTTATACTGAGCTCGATATAAACCGTCAATTTTATTTTCTTATATTTATTCATTCAAAGACAACTGACACGTGTTTTCTTTTTTGTTACAATCTACGAAGGAAACAATGTTTAAGCGTACAAGCTACGATTTACAATTCCTCGGATGGGAATGACAGTATTTTCATTTAAAAAAAGTAAAATTCCTGTTATTCATTAAGCAAAAAGTAATATAATTACATAATGCAACAATATTTTTGCACAGTGTTGTAGTGTTGTGTGACATTCCCTGTTTACTGACTTTAAAAAAATAGTATTTAATTTTTTTTTACAAGTTGCTTTACGTCGCACCGACATAGATAGGTCTTATGGCGACAATGGGACAGGAGAGGGATAGGGGTGGGAAGGAAGCGGCCGTGGCCTTAATTAAGGTACAGCCCCAGCATTTGCCTGGTGTGAAAATGGGAAACCACGGAAAGCCATCTTAAGGGCTGCCTACAGTGGGGTTCGAACCCACTGTCTCCCGAATACTGGATATTAGCCGCACTTAAACGACTGCAACTATCGAGCTCGGTATTTTTAAAATTTAACAGGCGTCCGGTGATAATAGCCAGCCTTTAAATGGTGAGAGGGACTTTCATCACAAGTGAGGACATAAATATTTACTATCCAACGTAAGTGTATCCACCAGATAGATGTACAGTATGTCTTTAAATAAATGACCTCATTGGTTTTATTCCCGGTAAGTATGATTGGAATTGTTGGTGGATTTATCAGATAATTTAAACCCAAACAGCCACAAGCCACACAGCTTATCCACCTTAACTCCGTATTATATTCGAACTGTTTCTAAAGCACCTCTTAAAATGTAATAGTGAAAATTGTAATCCACTGCGTACATTATAAGAACATTTGAGGCTGTAGGCTTAACTTACTTCTTACAACGTACCCTCATTGAAAATGACGTGGATTTCTGCCCTCTTTCTTTCATTATTCTCTGCCTCCTTTTCAAACTCCGGTATAGAAGGAGTGATCGAGAGTGACTGGGAGAATTTCACGACCTGTGACGTAGCCACAACATCACTGTGATTGAATAGCAAACGCTCATCGCCTGCCAGCCCGCCCACTTACATTGCTGGGCGCCCGCGGGACGTAATCCCCAGCGTGAGCACCTCTGGTTTAGAGGAATGGAATTCAGGCTACGCAATTGTCTAGGCAATGTCTTTATTTCATTAAAGTTTCCAAGTCACAGGTACAAGTATGCGCGAGAAGACATGTGACATGATGGTACATTAATAACCGCTGTAATCACTACAAGATGTGCTTTGTCGTACAGGTACCGTGTATCATTTTGTAGTAAAGTAAAAACTGGACCGACTTGGGGAGGGGAAAGAGATGGCGGCAAAGCCCTGCCACTGCTGCAGTCCTGTCTTTTCTTTTTACGTTTCCTTTATTCACGGCATCGGAAAATGTTAGAACATATAGTGTGTAAGTAATATTCTAAATCAATTTTGTCATGAGCATTTTGTCTGTGAATCCAACTTTAAGAGAGATACACCGGGTTTTATGTTTCAGGCTCCCACTGAAGCCCTTCTCCTGCTGAATATTTTTAAACAACTTAGAGCTGATCCTACTCGCCCTTATCTTAAGCTTAAATTTATGAAAATCCATCAATCCATTTTCCCATAATGCTGTAACAGACAAAGAGACAAAAATGAAACTCAACTCGCATATCAATCAATCAATCAATACTGATCTGCATTTAGGGCAGTCGCCCAGGTGGCAGATTCCCTATCTGTTGCTTTCCTAGCCTTATCCGAAATGATTTCAAAGAAATTGGAAATTTATTGAACATCTCCCTTGGTAAGTTATTCCAATCCCTAACTCCCCTTCCTATAAATGAATATTTGCCCCAGTTTGTCCTCTTGAATTCCAACTTTATCTTCATATTGTGATCTTTCCTACTTTTATAGACGCCATTCAAACCTATTCGTCTACTAATGTCATTCCACGCCATCTCTCCGCTGACAGCTCGGAACATACCACTTAGTCTAGCAGCTCTTCTTCTTTCTCTCAATTCTTCTCAACCCAAACATTGCAACATTTTTGTAACGCTACTCTTTTGTCGGAAATCACCCAGAACAAATCGAGCTGCTTTTCTTTGGATTTTTTCCAGTTCTTGAATCAGGTAATCCTGGTGAGGGTCCCATACACTGGAACCATACTCTAGTTGGGGTCTTACCAGAGACTTATATGCACTCTCCTTTACATCCTTACTACAACCCCTAAACACCCTCATAACCATGTGCAGAGATCGGTACCCTTTATTTACAATCCCATTTATGTGATTACCCCAGTGAAGATCTTTCCTTATATTAACACCTAGATACTTACAATGATCCCCAAAAGGAACTTTCACCCCATCAACGCAGTAATTAAAAGTGAGAGGACTTTTCCTATTTGTGAAACTCACAACCTGACTTTTAGCCCCGTTTATCAACATACCATTGCCTGCTGTCCATCTCACAATATTTTCGAGGTCACGTTGCAGTTGCTGACAATCTTGTAACTTATTTATCACTCTATAGAGAATAACATCATCCGCAAAAAGCCTTACCTCCGATTCCACTCCTTTACTCATATCATTTATATATATAAGAAAACATAAAGGTCCGATAACACTGCCCTGAGGAACTCCCCTCTCAACTATTACAGGGTCAGACAAAGCTTCACCTATTCTAACTCTCTGAGATCTATTTTCTAGAAATATAGCAACCCATTCAGTCACTCTTTTGTCTAGTCCAATTGCACTCATTTTTGCCAGTAGTCTCCCATGATCCACCCTATCAAATGCTTTAGACATGTCAATCGCGATACAGTCCATTTGACCTCCAGAATCCAAGATATCTGCTATATCTTGCTGGAATCCTACAAGTTGAGCTTCAGTGGAATAACCTTTCCTAAAACCGAATTGCCTTCTATCGAACCAGTTATTAATTTCACAAACATGTCTAATATAATCAGAAAGAATGCCTTCCAAAAGCTTACATACAATGCATGTCAAACTTACTGGCCTGTAATTTTCAGCTTTATGTCTATCACCCTTTCCTTTATACACAGGAGCTACTATAGCAACTCTCCATTCATCTGGTATAGCTCCTTCGGTCAAACAATAATCAAATAAGTACTTCAGATATGGTACTATATCCCAACCCATTGTCTTTAGTATATCCCCAGAAATCTGATCAATTCCAGCCGCTTTTCTAGTTTTCAACTTTTGTATCTTATTGTAAATGTCATTGTTATCATATGTAAATTTTATTACTTCTTTGGCCTTAGTCTCTTCCTCTATCTCGACATTATCCTTGTAACCAACAATCTTTACATACTGCTGACTGAATACTTCTGCCTTTTGAAGATCCTCACATACACACTCCCCTTGTTCATTAATTATTCCTGGAATGTCCTTCTTGGAACCTGTTTCTGCCTTAAAATACCTATACATACCCTTCCATTTTTCACTAAAATTTGTATGACTGCCAATTATGCTTGCCATCATGTTATCCTTAGCTGCCTTCTTTGCTAGATTCAATTTTCTAGTAAGTTCCTTCAATTTCTCCTTACTTCCACAGCCATTTCTAACTCTATTTCTTTCCAGTCTGCACCTCCTTCTTAGTCTCTTTATTTCTCTATTATAATAAGGTGGGTCTTTACCATTCCTTACCACCCTTAAAGGTACAAACCTGTTTTCGCATTCCTCAACAATTTCTTTAAACCCATCCCAGAGTCTGTTTACATTTTTATTTACCATTTTCCACCGATCATAGTTACTTTTTAGAAACTGCCTCATACCTGCTTTATCAGCCATATGGTACTGCCTAACAGTCCTACTTTTAAGACCTTCCTTTCTATCACATTTATTTTTAACTACCACAAAAACAGCTTCATGATCACTAATACCATCTATTACTTCAGTTTCCCTATAGAGCTCATCTGGTTTTATCAGCACCACATCCAAAATATTTTCCCTCTGGTTGGTTCCATCACTTTCTGAATCAGCTGTCCTTCCCATATTAACTTATTTGCCATTTGTTGGCCATGCTTCCTGTCGTTCGCATTTCCTTCCCAATTTACATCTGGCAAATTCAGATCTCCCGCTACAATCACATTTCTTTCCATGTCATTTCCCACATAGCTGACTATCCTATCAAATAATTCCGAATCCGCATCAGTGCTACCCTTTCCCGATCTGTACACTCCAAATATATCAAGTTGCCTATTATCTTTAGAAATGAGCCTTACACCTAGAATTTCATGTGTCTCATCTTTAACTTTTTCGTAGCTTACAAATTCTTCTTTCACCAGAATGAAAACTCCCCCTCCCACCTTTCCTATCCTATCTCTACGATACACACTCCAGTGCCGTGAGAAAATTTCTGCATATCCGTCCTGTCCGGTGTAAAGCAAGTATCAGGCTGATATTATTCAAAAAGTACAGACAGAAATACGAATTTAAATAATTATATAGAACAGTAGCGTAGTCAGGATCGGCCGACTGGCGGGGTTATGGTTACAAAATGAGGACAGAACACAATGAAGGTGTTTGTGCATGTGATGTGCGCGCATGAAAGATGTGCCATTATAAGGACAATGATACAAGTGAATTATGTTAATATTCAGATTGCAGTAGACTACAAAATCTTACGTGCAAATACAGAGCAAGAACAATACAATCAAGGACAACAATTTTACAGCGAATGGTATGTTCTGCTTACAATCTAAAATCCAACTTTCGAGGCTTCTTTGAAAATAGATTAAACACATCTGTTGGTTCTACAATGATGTCTCTGATGTTTAGTTAGTTAATTTTCAGTTTCTGATTATTTTCTTTTCGTAACATTTCCATTGGGGTGTCTAACTTCCAGGAATCCTTCATTGGCTACGCCCCTGATATAGATAGATTGCGGTTAGAAGCGAGCAGGAAGCCGCCGCGGTTTGTATCCTATGTGCCAGTCCGGAGAACCACTGAAAAACAATTCTAGGGTACGGTTACTATATTTTAAAATTTAAAAAAAGGTTACGTGCCAGATGCGACCGTGCCGGATGCGACCCGGCCATTATCGTGCCAATAGCGACCGAGCGGAAAAGCATCGTGCCGCATGCGACCCATCAATCACTTACAATTGATCTGCATTAAGGGCTGTCACCAAGTGGCAGATTGCTTATAAGTAGCTAACTTGGTCTTTTCTAAAATAAAGGTCTGACACCGTTGTTAGCAGGTTCGAGTGCCGTTGGTCGAAAGAAAAATATAATAATGTTGCTGGCTTTACGTCCTAGTAACTACTTTTATGGTTAAAGGAGACGCCGAGGTGCCGGAATTTAGTCCCGCAGGTCTTATTTTACGTGCCAGTAAATCCACAGACACAAAGCTGACGTATTTGAGCACGTTCAAATACCACCGGACTGAGCCAGGATCGAACCTGCCAAGTTGGAGTCGGAAGACAAGCATCTCAACCGTCTGAGCCACTTAGCCTGGATGAGAAAAAAATCACAATCAGAATGTTGGCCGGCAGGGTAGGAAAGTTGGTGGTAGACAGTTTCTAATCACTAGATTGCATGCCAAAAGCCGGGATTCAAATCCAAACCTTTTCGCAGTGTTCAAATGGAGTGAGGGGATATGATGCTGTTGATGGTGATTCGGCCGTCGGATGGCGACGTAAAGCATTGAGCAGACCCCTTGGTATTATTTGAGAGGAGTAGGCTAAGTGCCGGGTTTCATCTCTCCCTACTTCATTATCATAATCCCACATCCAGACGCGTAGGCCGCCCAAGGACGTCAGGTAGAAAGACCTGCAAGGCAAGCCGAACACGTCTTCGGACACTCCTGGTACTAATAGGATACGATAAGTACATAGGCCTAAGTCGTAAATAATTTCAGAGAATTAGGATCTTTTTAATTGCTAGTGGCATTATGTCGCACCGACACAGACAGGTCTTAAGGCGACGATGTGATAGGAAAGGGCTAGGAATGGGAAGGAAGCGGCCCTGGTCTTAATTAAAGTACAGCCCAAGCATTTGCTTGGTGTGAAAATGGGAAAACACGGAAAGCCATCTTCAGGGCTGCCGACAGTGGGATTCGAACCCACTATCTCCCGGATGCAAGCTCAGGGCCGCACCATGTTTCGTGTTGTAAAACGAGTTTCCCCCAGAAGTGTTATGTAAATTAGGGGCAGTAGCTGCTTATACGACTTACTGAAATGGCATTGCATTTCGTTTAGCTTACCTTATCTTGGGTGATGACACAACTTATCAAATGACAATTTGCTTGTCAACGCCGGTCGCATCCGGCACGGTTACAGATTATGCGGTCGCTAGTGGCACAGGTCGAATGCGGCACGGTCGCATCTGGCACGCCACCAAAAAAAACGGGGGGTCACCATACTCTTCAGTTTCAAAACTGGAGAATTCATATCCTGTGGTTTTTCACCGCCTTTTCTTTTTTTTTTTAAGGAAATCCGTTTTAGAGACAATGCTTTCATAGGACTGTGCACATGTTACATTTTTCATCTTGTACAGTATAATTAATTACATTTCATTTCGCTTGTCCGTCCACTGATTTTTTTCTATTTGTTTTACGTCGCACCAACACAGATAGGTCTTTTAGCGACGATGGGACAGGAAAGGCCTAGGAATGGGAAGGAAGCGGCCATGGCCTTAATTAAGGTACAGCCCCAGCATTTTTCTGGTGTGAAAATGAGAAACCACGGAAAACCATCTTCAGGGCTGCCGACAGTGGGGTTCGAACCCACTATCTCCCGGATGTGAGCTCACAGCTGCGCGCCGCCAACCACATGGCCAACTCGCCCGGTCACTGAAAATTTAGAAGAGAAAATATTATCTCTACAGTTGCGTTATGTGCAGGTATGGCAAATACTGTACCACTCTTAACAATTCAACACAATCAACATTCCTGGACTTGTATGGGCGCCATTTCTCTGCAACACTTTTCCCTACTAAAGTTGCACAGTTCATCTTGTAATACCGTAAGTTCTTAAAGCACTCATTTCATTATATGGTACTGTCATCAGTGATAATATTAACACCTTTTCAACTTCTACACTGTTTTCCACTGCTTGCCAGTCTGGCTCCTTCTTTCAAGAATTAACCAGACATACAGCTGGAGTGTGTTATCCACTTGGTCAGGTAATAATAACGGTGTAAAAAGCATACATGTCATTCTGAAATACAGTAACTAAATTATCATCTTCACATTTAGTAATAATGCCCTCTACTTCTATGGGAAAAAATTAATAAATGGCTTTCTGCCCTTACACGCAAACTTGAGACAGTAGGCCTATTCTGTAAAATAGAATATACTTCTATAACTGTTTTGTTTTCACCTTCATTGCAAAAAATTTGTTTCTGTAAGAAACTCATTACATTGCATAGACGAAAAAAACCAAGAATCCATTGAAAATTAAAAAGGGGTTGGGGGAGGGTCTCAAAAACGGGTGCTCCCCCGGTAAAAACGGGTAATAAGGTAACCGTATTGTAGGATGACCAATAGCGGAGTTCCAACCCTCGTCCCTCTCGACAGTTGTCCCTACAAGGCAGGTGTAACTGTGTCGCACATGTGGATCTGGCCCGGCCTTACGGCCAGATGCCCTTTCTGACGCCAACTCTACTAGCGCTCTATTCGAAAGGCTTAGCCTATATTTCTGTTAGACACTTGGAAATCGAATTCGCCAATCAGGCGGAAATCTACTTTGCTAACTCATACACGACAGCGATAGCGTGGGCTAATGAGACTAACAATGTACTGATTTGAATTCGAGCTACCAGGGTTCCTGCACTCACTTGCCTGGCTTGTTACCGGTCTGTCATCTAAATAATAATGGCGTATGGCTTCTGAAGAGGCCTAGTACAGTTCTTTCAGCTGACGCCCTGTAGGCAAACTGCGGGTCTGTGAGATAGGGTCTTACCTAAGATTTCTAATGTTGAAGATGGCCCAAACACCCATCTCCGGCGCAGAGGAATTAACCAGTGAAGGTTAAAATGTCCGAGCCAGCCGGGAATCGAACCCGGGAACCTTGGACATAAGTTGTCATTTATCAATCAATCAATACTGATCTGCATTTAGAGCAGTCGCCCAGGTGGCAGATTCCGTACCTGTTGTTTTCTTAGCCTTTTCTTAAATGATTTCAAAGAAATTGGAAATTTATTGAACATCTCCCTTGGTAAGTTATTCCAATCCCTAACTCCCCTTCCTATAAATGAATATTTGCCCCCAATTTGTCCTCTTGAATTCCAACTTTATCTTCATATTGTGATCTTTCCTACTTTTAAAGACGCCTCTGAAACTTATTCGTCTACTAATGTCATTCCACGCCATCTCTCCGCTGACAGCTCGGAACATACCACTTAGTCAACCAGCTCGTCTTCTTTCTTCCAATTCTTCCCAGCCCAAACTTTGCAACATTTTTGTAACGCTACTCTCTGGTCGGAAATCATCCAGAACAAATCGAGCTGCTTTTCTTTGGATTTTTTTCCTGTTCTTGAATCAGGTAATCCTGCTGAGGGTCCCAGTGGAACCATATTCTAGTTGGGTCTTACCAGAGACTTATATGCCCTCTCTTTTACATCCTTACTACAACCCCTAAACACTCTCATACAGCATGCTACCCATTTAGTCAATGGAGCCGGACGATCTGTCATCTGAGTAAGTCAGACTGATGAGTTCACACTGTGACTTGTGCGAGAGCATCATGGACTTCGACAAGTAAATTACTGTGTATGTGATTAGAATGTGTCCACATCCGTTAAATATGAATATCAGATACCGTATTAGTGTACTTCGGCACCTTGAATGAGCTTGCGATCTTCCTCTTCTTCCTACACTGGTGGGGTCGCAGGTGTGAACTGTGTCGCACATGTGGATCTGGCCTTGTTTTATGGTCAGATGCCCTTCCTGACACCAACCGTATTCACTATTGCGTGTTTATGTGGTAGTGTGGTGTGTTGTCTGAATATGAAGAGTGTGTTGGGACAAACACAAAGACCCACTCCCCGAGCCAGAAGAATTAATCAGATGCGATTAAAAAACCCTAACCGGCCGGAATCAAACTTGAGACCGTCTGAACCGAGCCTTATGCCTTGACGCTGGCCATTCAGTAAACGAGTTGGACTGAGCTTGCGATGGTGACTAGATATAAGCCTATATAACTTAGGCTAATGGAGAAACTTTGGAGTGAACAATAGCCCTTCCACCAGCGAACGCCTCCGCACCTGATACAGATCATATATCGCACATGGACACATGCGATATCAGCGTTCGCGACCTTCCTGGCCTGTCGTTCACGTGAGCTGTGACCTTGGCAGGCGTGCCAACTACGACACGCGAGCCCAGTGTCGCTCCCACCACAGGTATTTCACTCCGACAATGAGCTCAAGAATGTGTCCGTTATTTCTCTAGATCCTTCCCTATGACCTTGGGAGAGTCGCTATTCAGGGCGCGTTTACCCCGGCTCTTTACTTGACATTCACTGGAGTCCTCGTCTGACTAACAAGCCCACCATTCACATTTCTATGGAAAAACATTGCAACCTACAAGCATCTCAGAATTTCCTTTGATATCACTGGCGACTAGTGTTGGTAATTTAGTGGTTTTCTTACCGAATCTGGTGGTTTTGAATATGTCTGGTGGATTATTTATCTGTCTAGATTCTACTGGTTAATGGGAATTATACACCATCTATTATAAATTATTGTTCTTTCTGAGTTATCTAGGAAGTCACCGCTAATGTGAATTAAGCCCACAAGGTTCCTGTTCAGCATAGCAGGTGAGGTCGCCTGGGTGAGGTACCGGTTCTCCTTCCCAGTTCATTCTCCCCCCTCCGGCCCAAAGTCTCACGCTCCATGACACTGTCTTTGAGGCGGTAGAGGTGGGATCCCTCGCTGAGTCCGAGCGATAAACCAACACTGGAGGGTAAACGGAATATGAAAGAAGAAATGATTCCTTGTTCCCTATGCTTATTAGCTGAAGTTGACCTACACGAGGCCGAAACTTGTCTTCTATATGTTAAGATTGTACAAACCATTGTGTTTAAGTGGTGCACATCAGATTTGTATTGAACCGGTCGACCAAAATAAGTATATTCTTTTTTAAGAACGTTACTGAGAAATATGTTCTATGTAGGCGAAGATGTGTATTAAGACAATCACAAACATTCAGACATTGAGCTAGAGGAATTCACCAAACGTGGTTAAAATACCCGGTCCAGCTGGGAATTAATCGCATGGCCCAATGAACGGAAGGCCTCTACACTGATTATTTAGCCAAGGAGCAGGAACTAAAAATTACAATGTTCAGGGTGGATATGAACAGCTGATGTTTGGATAGTTTTTAATGTTCCTAATATTCTTGTAATTTTCCTATTTTGGATGCTACAATGTCTCGCTGAACATCATCTAGTCGTTTAAATTCTAGTAATTGTTGGGTACGAGATTATCAGAATTTCAGTTTAGGAACATGAAACACTGACTTCAACAAATGCTTAATTATTTCCCACAGAGCATAGGATGAATTCACGGATTTACCGAATGAGATATAAAGTGTGGTGCAAAGAGCAGAACTCAAGTGATTCTTCAGAGATTTAGAAGAATTCACTGTATCGAAACTTGCAGCACCATAGTCAAATGCAGAGGTGGAATGACTTAAGCAAAAACCATGGCTCGAAGCAAAGTGGGATATGAAATTATTAAGTCAATTTCCCTAGGTCGTGCGGTTATTCGTACGTACGAGAAATCGGTGTTGACAGAATTTTGACCCAATTTTCCAATGTGAAAATAAATTGAGGAACCCATAAATTGGCATAAGGATGGTTCACCTTCTATTCTTTCTCGATGACGGTTACACTTCAAGACATGTACGCTCTATATTTGATCTACCTCTTGGCACTCAAAAATCAGAACTTTTGGTCTTCGATTAAAATAAATCATGGACATATTTTTTAAATAATTCGTCAAAGAATGCAATGACTTTCATTTCGTAGCTGAATCATCGATAAATACATCTAGTTTTAGTGTGATGGTTAGCGAGTTCCTTCTAATGAGATTCTGGTGGATATTCAGTTCTGGTTTAGTGGAAATTGAAACCTACCATACTTACTGGCAACAGCACTGGTGACAGCGATGAATTCAGGGAGTTTCCCCCTCCTTGAATGCTACGATGATTTCTTTTAACTACAAGTTTATTAATATGAGGTACCGGTATTCATTTTGCTGTCCTCTCCTTGGAACATGATTATACCTCCAAGATATTATTCTTTATTGTTGTCAAGTTTACTCAAAAACCGTTCAAGTGAAAATGAACTGGGGTATTGGCTATTTGCTTTATGTCGCACTGAAAAAACAGGTCTTATGCAGCGATGGTATAGGAAAGTGCTAGGACTGGGAAGGAAGCGACCGGGGCCTTAATTAAGGCACAGCCCCAACATTTGTCTGGTGTGAAAATAGGAAATCCCGTAAAGCCATCTTCAAGGCTGTCGACTGTGGCGTTCGAATCCAGCACCTCGTAAATGTATGCCCACAGCTATGTTGGGATATTACATAAGGAACTCTGGGATACTTGTCGAATGTCAGTTCTGTGCACCCATTTCATAAGAACGATCTTTCAGCACTACAGTAGTGGTGTAGGAGTAGCGTGCCTGTCTCTCGCCCGGAGGGCCCGGGTTCGATTCCCGGCCAGGTCAGGGATTTTTCTCTCGACCTGAGGGCTGGTTCGAGGTCCACTCAGCCTGCGTGATTAGAATTGAGGAGCTACCTGACGGTGAGATGGCGGCCCCGGTCTCGAAAGCCCAGAATAACGACCGAGAGGATGCGTCGTGCTGACCACACGACCCCTCGTAATCTGCAGGCCTTGGGGCTGAGCAGCGGTTGCTGGGCAGGCCAAGGCTCTTTCAAGGGCATTAAGTGCCGTGGGGGATATGAAGAGAAGAATGATAAAACTAGGAATCGTATGGGACAAGATGCTACACAGTCGTGTGTAATGCGTCCATTAAGGAGATGAGAAACCGACAGACAAGTTCATCAGTCAAGTGATCAACAGTTATGTTGCAGCAAATCCAAGGCGCATTCATCTAATTTAGAAGATGAGTACTTGGAACTTACAAGAAGACCTTGCCAACGTGTCCACGCCGTTTTGATCCACTTTCAATATACTGTATGTGTGAGCCATGGAGAGAACTGTCACAACCGAGCCAGTTGGCCTTGCGGTTAGGGTCGCGCAGCTGTGAGCTTACATTCGGGAGATAGTGGGTTTGAATCCCACCGTCGGCAGCCCTGAAGATGGTTTTCCGTGGTTCCTCATTTTCACACCAGGCAAATGCAGGGGCTGTACCTTAATCAAGGCCACGGCCGCTACCCTCCCAATCCTAGCCCTTTCTCATCCTTCCGTCGCCGAAAACCTTCGATATGTTAGTGCGACGTTAAACAAGTAGCGAAAAAAAGAGAGAGAACTTTCACCGGCGCAAATTGGAAGGCACAACTCCCGCCCAGTTCCGAGAAAATTGAATATTAATATTTGGAGACTGATTCACAAAACCAGCACACGACACATTCCGCAAAGCACAATTTTCGCTTTCAAACTCGTGATTCAAGGATCGCATATTTTACACGTGTGTTTTCGTGGGTTTATTTTAGCGTTCAGTGTTTACGTTTTGCATTACAAGCACATTAGAGATATGCGCACTAAAATGTATTTAACAATATTGATTGATTAAAGTACGTATTGCCGTCTGCTTCTCTGTGGGAAAATCGCATTGTTATGAATAAACACTGTCTATTATTGGACTAATTTAATCTAGGATGACCCAATCAGTACACACTCTGGATTGGCTCTGGATTGGCAGTTCTTACCTTCCGTTTCACACGCACCACCGTCACTTCACACACCAGCTCCAAGCAGACAGGTTTGAACACAGATCTGTTGATCACCACAGCACACGACAGCTGTTCTCTTGGGACGACTTCAGACAAGTCCAATAGCTCATACAATCACACGACTACTGCACGCTCGGCTCGACTCCAGACAAGGCCGATGACTCGCACAATTTACTCACAATCAATGTAACTGCTCCATACACCGAACTACTCAACACGTATCACTCGACTATAACACAGCACGACTGACACTACCACACCTCCTGTTCGTGGTGAGCCTCCATTTATATCTCAAGTTATGAAGTACTAGAATCTTTGGGAACATTTTATTTTCACATTCCAGAAAATCATGGAGAAAGCAAACTGAAAGCAGAATAGTAGGAGAGGCCGGCACATTTCCTCAGGTCGACTGGGAGGTCCCCGACCTGACTCATTCATCCCTTCCAGGAAATATCGAAGGAGGCTTTTAAAGGGTAACAGTAACAGTATGTTATGTATTCAAAATATTAGTAGATACCTCATTGTTAAACACTGATTGTTTCAAGAACTACGTAGGTTAGCCCCAAAGTTTTCAATTAATGATTACGAATTTGGTCTCACAATGGAATACCCAGCACTTGAATCGTACGTTTTATGTTTGGGTAAAGGATTGTGACAAAAACATTCACAATTTTAAAAAAAATCTCTTGCAATTGGCTTCACGTTGTACCGACACTGATGGTGACGATGTGATAGGAAAGGGCTAGGAGTTGGAATGAAGCGGCCGTAGCCTTATCACACACATCTTCGTCGATATATTTGCAGTCCGAGTTATTTATATTACGGTATGCATCGTTTTAAGAGTTGCGTTCCGATTACGGATTGCTATATGAGCCGGGTGGTACTGAACGCTAAAACAGCAACAAAAATAATACGGAGGTAAAAATCGATCTGTGGACTGCGAGCTTGTGAAGTGGGAAGCTTACTTGTTGCACGGCACGTTCGTCGTACGAATATGTCATGTACTTGTCTTATGAAGCACCCTCGAAATAATCAAATTCCATTTTCTTAGAATTGTGTGGAAGTTGCACCTTGCAATTGAACCGGTGAAAGTTGAAAATATGTGAAATCGATGGGGACACGTCGGCAAAATCCCCTTGTTAATAATAAATTCAGGTGTTTTTTATTGTAAAAGTGACGTTTAACACCGGGTTTATATGATAGTTACTCAATCATATTCACCATGTTTTATCTTCTTTCTTTATCTGTTTACCCTCCAGGGTTGGTTTTTCCCTCGGACCCAGCGAGGGATACCACCTCTACTGTCTCAAGGTCAGTGTCCTGGAACGCGAGATTTTTGGGTCGGGAATACTACTGGGAAGGAAGACCAGTTCCTCGCCCAGGCTGCCTCATCTGCTAAGCTGAACAGGGGCCTTGTCGGGGGATGGGAAGATTGAAAGAGATAGACAAGGAAAAGGGAAGGAAGCGGCCGTGGCCTTAAGTTAGGTACCATCCCAGCAATTACCTGGAGGGGAAGTGAAAAACAACAGAAAAACACTTCGAGAATGGGTCAGGTGGGAATCGAACCCAACTCTGCTCACTTGAACTACCGTAGCTGAGCGGACCCAGTTCTAGCCCTCGTATCAATTTTCAAATTTCGTGGCGGAGCCGGGAATCGAACTCGGGCCTCCGGAGTTGGCAGCTAATCACGCTAACCACTACACCACAAAGGCGGACCACACCATGTTTTATACAAAGTGAATTATGCTTTCAAGCTACGTCAGCATTAAAAAGTGTTTCCAACAAATACATTAAATAATGAAAGCTTTGTTTATTTAATTTGGCCCAATTTGTCCGTGTTCCCGTTTGCATAGACTGTCTCTCTTGCTATCTAATATCTGAATTATTCCTTATGCCTAGTTCCACACCCCCCCCCCTCCATCTCCTCCCCTTCCCACAGATTATAAATATTCTTCATATTCTTTCTCCGTCGCTTTTCCCACAGCAGTCGGGTCTTGGTTGCACATGTGGACTAGGTCCAGTTTTGCGACCGTGTGCCCTTACGGAGACCAAACCTCTGTGGAGGAATTTCTTCAGTTATTTTGTATTTCTGGTAGAGCAATGTGGTGTGTGAAAATTAAGAGATGTGAACGAACACAAACACACAAATGCCCAGTCCTAGAGCCAAAGGATGCAGATAAAATTCCTACCCTTGCCGGGAATCGAACCTCAGGTCCCTGTGAAGCGAAGGTTTCCATGCTGACCATTTAGCCAAGCAGTTGGACTCCGATGTAACTAAACTCTAAAAGCAAAATATGTGTTATTGTGTCCCATTTATGGCATTCCGCAATCTGTTTATGAAATTTCGTAAATACCTTCAAATTACAGACCAAGATTTCAAATTTAAAAGGTATTTAGACTGTAATTTATTTTACCTGAATCGTAAAATATTCGTAAAAATGATATTAGGATTCTGATTAATCAGACGCAGCCAAAATTTCTATGTCCGCAATCGAATCCGGGTTGAATCCATTTGGTAAATGACCCGGACTGCAAGTCCATGGGAGCTAACTGGTGACGATATTCCGCGTTTCAGTGTCATAACGAGACATCTTCAAATTCTTGAAGAAGGTTACAAAAAGAATGCGTGTCCTTGTGTTTCCTTAAACATTATATTTCTGTTTTCATGTAGGAGTTATTTATTCGCTTTTGCAAGAATTCACAGCTCGACCGTCAGCCTAGTTTCACTTCTCCCGAAAGTGTTTGCGAGAAAACTTTTGATAGATTTCTTTCTATCTGTATTTGAATTTCTTATCTGGCAAACATATTTAATCACTCTAAGTTCAGTGCTGCGTAAGATCGTGCTATTGTTCAAGACCTTTCCAAATGTCATTATAACAACCATCATAAAAGACACACTCTTCAATAAACCGTTACTAGAGTACGCTTTTGTTCTCGGACAAGATAAAATGAAAATTCGTTTTTATCCTTCTCTGTAAGTAACGTCAATAAATTCATAATTATCCTTTCTACTCATCCCTCATGGACTAACAACTTGTGTCATGCCTAGAGACAGGCAAAATATGATACTTCACATTCTAAACCGTTGTTACCAGCGAAGGGAACAAGAATTTTTACGATTTCCAGTGTGTAGATTTCGACTTGAAATGTCTTTTTTTTTTGCTAGGGGCTTTACGTCGCACCGACACAGATAGGTCTTATGGCGACGATGGGATAGGAAAGGCCTAGGAGTTGGAAGGAAGCGGCCGTGGCCTTAATTAACGTACAGCCCCAGCATTTGCCTGGTGTGAAAATGGGAAACCACGGAAAACCATCTTCAGGGCTGCCGATAGTGGGATTCGAACCTACTATCTCTCGGATGCAAGCTCACAGCCGCGCGCCTCTACGCGCACGGCCAACTCGCCCGGTTTGAAATGTCTGTCATATTGAGGTTGGGGAGGGGGGGGGTCTCAAACGAAATATCGATTAACCGCTTTTCATGAAACACCTCAAAAGAGTATTGTTCAAAATTTACGGGAACCGTTTATAGATTATGTTAAAGTAGAAGGTGGTACAAGGATGAATGCACAAGTCGTGAACACGGTAGCTGACCTAATGTCAGATTTCTTAAAATGGACACTTGAGTTTAGCTTTAAGTACAAACGAACCGTTAGGTCTATTGCAAAATAAGTTATCCTATCTTCCTTACTTACTTCTGCATTAGGGTGTATAAGACAAATTGTTTTTAAAGTTCATTCTTTTATTTGTGTTTGCAGTAAATATTGTCAGGGATTTTGACTTCCTAGAGCAACTCACTTAAAAATATATATCTGGAAGACTACTTGTCTGATGGTGATTAAATGTTTATACGATAGACCTATAGCCACATGTATTCGTAGTGAAATACTCAAGTGACAATGATTACGACGCCATAAAAACATGGCCGCCAAATTAACGTGTGTTTTTGGAGGTCGCAAGTCACTTACCGCGTGGTGTAAATATTGCAAACTTTGGGTTGGGAGTAAGGAGAAGAGCTGAGTCGACTAAGCGGTAAATGTTGCGGAGCCGGGCTGAGTGGCTCAGACGGTTAAGGCGCTGGCCTTCTAACCCCAACTTGGCACGTTCGATCCTAGCTCAGTCCGGTGGTATTTGAAGGTGCTCAAATACGACAGCCTCGTATCGGTAGATTTACTGGCACGTAAAAGAACTCCTGCGGGACTAAATTCCGGCACCTCGGCGTCTCCGAAGACCGTAAAAGTAGTTAGTGGGACGTAAAGCAAATAACATTATTATTATTAAATGTTGCGGGGAGGCGAGTGAGGTGTCGCTTGATTTGTCTCGATGAGCTCTATGAGCTCTATCAGGAAACACAAGAAAAAATTAACATGTGACCGTAAATAAAGGAAATTTTGAAAGTTTTGTGACTGAAAATTGTCCAATTTTTCCATACTTCACAAAAATGTCCAAATAATAATAAGATTACAAACGCCTATATATACGAAGCTCGATAGCTGCAGTCGCTTAAGTGAGGCCAGTATCCAGTAATTGGGAGATAGTGGGTTCGAACTCCACTGCCGGCAACCCTGAAAATGTTTTCCGTGGTTTCCCATTTTCACACCAGGAAAATGCTGGGGCTGTACCTTAATTAAGGCCACGGCGCCTTCCTTCCCATTCCAAGGCCTCTCCTATTCCATCGTCCCCATAAGACATATATCTGTGTCGGTGCGACGTAAAGCAAATAGCAAAAAAAAAAAAAAAAAAAAAAAAAAGAAAAAAGCCTATATTGATCCATTCTGTTCATGGTCAAAGAATGTTGATTTTATAATAATTATGGGAATTATATGAGACCACAAAGAAAGCTCCTTGGGTGGCATTTTATTGTGTAAGAGTATCTGAGATGGCGCGCTTTTCCTGAGAATGTAGCATCAGACGCGAGCTGAAGTTTCTAGATGCTCATTAAAATTTATTACCCCAGCGAACCTCTTCACTGAAGCTTGGGAAGCACACAGCTGCGAGAGCTATCGCGGGAATTTTTACATTGGAGGGAAAGGAATTTATTTAATATCTTTGATTACAAGATGACTACAGAGGATTG
Source organism: Anabrus simplex (assembly GCF_040414725.1). Classification (NCBI taxonomy): domain Eukaryota; kingdom Metazoa; phylum Arthropoda; class Insecta; order Orthoptera; family Tettigoniidae; genus Anabrus; species Anabrus simplex. The sequence continues at coordinate 1,327,492,435 of NC_090265.1, read as the reverse complement.
GATACCAGAACCGCAATCAGGACATTTTTCTGAAAATTTTGATATGCGACATACCTATAGTTGTAATCACAATGAAAGTATGAGTGCTTAATATGCATCTCGCGGGAGAAATTTTCCATACCGCGGGCGCGTGCTGGAAGCCCACCCACGCAGTACTTGGTAGCGTGGATGCGAGACTGCTAATATATACGACTGACGAGCGCGCTAGTGTCATTTCACTTTGTGCATCGCTGTCTGTCACGCCGCTGCTCCACGCAGAGAAGACCGCCTTTATCTACAAGCAACGCAGTCAGAGTTCATCTTATACTTGGGAAATGTAAGTAACAACATTGATAATAGAGATCAGAACTTTATACAGCAAGTGTTGACCTGTTTTCTTATGAGAATATTCCGCTGCTAGTAATGCTGTTCGTGCAGAGTCACATCGCATAATCTGAGGTTCATATTGTCCTAAACGAATGACACATACTAGTGTAGGCTCAGAAGATTGAAATTAATGTAATTCGGTCAGTAGAGAGAGCAGTCAAGAGTAAAGTGCAGTGCAGTTGATAATTGTATACCTGTACTACTAGGCTAACGCTCAGAATGTGACCTGATATTACGAGACTAAAAGAAAAGGTTTGAGGGCAGATATAGGCATCGAACGGAGGAAACATTTTAATGTGAGTTTCCTTACAGTTTCTCCTACATCACGAGTGGACTGGACACTGCTCATACATCACGGAGAAGCGGTAATTGGGACTGAAGCTGTCGAGGACTCTTCACGGCATCAAGGTGCGAACCAGGACCTTTGGCGACGTCCAATCATCACGACATCGAGGAGGCGATCACCAAGTCACCTGAACGAGCTGCAGAGAACATCACAGCCGACCAGGATGTCACCAGTCATCGAACCACGAGTGCTGTCACCAGCTTCTAACGCTGATATGATTGCGTAAATTCGCAATGTCCACTAGGAGAGCTGTTCAGTTATATAATCAGACACAGGTCAGATAATTCCATTGTTTAAGCATGCAGCACCGCGATAATGGTTAAAATTATAGATAGGGTTGGCTCTCTGTCAATATGTAAAATGGTTAGGCTATCAATGCCCGTGTAGATATAAGTCATGATTCAGGATGCAAGTTTGGTTAGTTTATTAACATTTGCATGTTTTAGTCTTAGGTATTTAGTTAGTGTCATTACTGCAGATATTATGTTCAAGGTAGGGAAATTGAGCTCGTGTATTTCATTTCACCGGGACCTATACGGTCTTATATGAGTGTAACCAAGACAAGCAGTTTAGGTACGATCTAGGTGCATGTGCAGCGTAGACGGTAATGTTAGTTGCCATGTGAAGAAAGCCTAAGATCTTCTATATCTCTTAAATACACTCGGGTTGACGTATCAGGCTGAGCCAGTCATATCGTAAGAAGCCTATAAGAATTGAGAAATAATGTAATTGTGCCCAGAGTATTGAGTCGAGGCCCTAAAGAGAATAATAATAATAATCAAGTGATAATTTGTGAATGTATGTGCCCATAAGAAGGCCGAGATATATATAGGAATGTGCCACTGAGAGCACTAATGCTAAATAATGATCAGGCCTGTTGTATTTGATTTTATCTGCGATAGAGTGTTGAATTAGTGATATAATGAATAAAATGGCCTGTAGTAATTATATTATAATGAGGGCAATATGTATGTTAGACTCATGAACCGGGAAGAATCACACCCCCATTGTCCCCGTTTACGTGCTGTCAGCTGAGGGGGATATTTATGGCAGAAAGGAATGGCGGCTCAGTTGATACAAAAAACGAGGTGTTGAGAGGCTAATATAGGTCGTTTCTGACGTCAGGACTCGAGAGTTGGAATGTGGAAACTGTATGTTTGTCTGTCAAGAATACAGCAGAGCGTGACCTTTTTATATTGGTCCGGTAGACAAAATTTTATACACGATTGTTGATGTCATTCATAGAAGCACATAACTAGTTAGATGTATCTGCATGAAGTAAAATATATGTTCTTCTCATGTGTATCTTGTCATAGGGTTGTACGTGGGAGAGTCTCGCGATCGATTCCCTGATAATTGTGTGTATATTGGATGCTTGTTTAGAACTTGTAGGATAATTAGGAGCACGAGACATAAATTCACGTTAGAAATAAAGTAGATTCTTTGTAGATAGGAGTTGCCTACGAGCAGATTTATGTTTAAATTCTTTTAATTGACGTAACTATTATGATGGTTGTTGGAGTGCTTAACGTTTACGATGCCAGACATCGCCTCCACAACGATTACATGTGACGCAAGATATCCGGTTTGTCAAGAAACTAATTAATTTGTTTATGACTATCATGTCAGTTATGTAAACTTCCCTTATATTTGTTAATTATCAGCCTTTTTAGATTATTGTAATAAACCAGTTTGTTAAAATCGGAAATGCAGCTCAACCGTTATTTATTTTTGGTTAGTGTTAGTTAACACCTTGCACATTATTTTTATTCCTCTTCATTTATTTTATTTTATTACGGTAACCCTTTCCTTACCCGTTACCCCTGATGATGCTGTTACGCCGAAGCTGATGAAGAGGAGAGTCATGCAAGGTAAGCTATGTGCCAGATTAATTCACTTGGCAGTGAATGTATTGTTCACTATAATGCACTTGGTCCGATTTCAGCATTGGCTTGACGTGGACTAAGTCATTATAGGGCACAATATAAAACGTATGCGTGAGGAAATTAGACTCAATATGGTTTCGAATAAGACCAAAAGTGCACACGCGGAGTGAACGAGATGGCTACAGGAGCTTTGCAAATTTGAACCAGCAGTATTGGTTTTTTGTAAAAACAAATGACAAATTAAACAATATTATAAATCATACGTCTCTCATTCCCCACATCATTTACCATTTTTCAATAAAATGTTGATAATTGATAACAGTTGTGCAAATGAAAATATAAATAAATTAATGAAACGAAATAAAAACATCAACCTGTTCACCACAATTTCTAATTACAATACACGAGAAATGTTCACGTACAAAACTCAATTTGATATATATAATTTATTGCCTTTGCTGGCGAGATCTAGTGTTTACAGTGCACTATGTCCTCTGGTGTGGGTTAGAACAATTTTGTTACTTTCACTGATCTGTCTCAGTAGTCCGACTCATTGGCTGAACGGTCAGCCTTCGGTTCAAATCTCCCGGGTTCGATTCCTGGCCGGGTCGGGAATTTTAATCGCGTTTGATTAATTCTTCTGGCTCTTCATATTCAGACAACACACTACACTACCAACCACCACAGAAACACGCAATAGTGATCACATTTTTCCAAAAAAAATTGGTGTCCGGCGGTAAAACAGGGCCTAATCCACATTTGCGACACAGTTCGCAACCGCGACATCAAAGGTGTGGGGAAAAAGCGGTAGAAGAAGAAGATAAAGAAGACTGATCTGTCACAGTCGTATTCTTGGCCTTGACAATATGAAAGCCACTACGATTAGTAATGTCATTCTTCATGCAGCCAGTCTCTGCTATGAATGGTGTGAAAATGTTGCTCATAAGGTAGGTGCTGCATGCATTTCAGTGGGCTTGACAGACGGATATGTGATAGCAACTTCTGGCTCGATGAGGAAAGCAATGGGAAGCTACATAACTCCTCATTTCCCCAGTACGCCTCTTCAGTGATGTCCGTGACATCTATGGCAGCTAATGGCGGAGCTGTTAAGGATCAAACCAGCCTTCGCACTGAGGACTGAACATAAACATTCATATTTCATAAAAATCTTCAAATATGTCGAGCGAGTTGTCTGTGCGGTTAGGGTGGTGTAGCTGTGAGCTTGCATTTGGCAGATAGTGGGTCGAACCCCACTGCCGGCAGCCTGGAATATGGTGTCCCGTGGTTTCCCATGTTCGCACAAGACAAATACCAGGGCTGTAACTTAATTAAGGCCACGGCCGCATCCTTCCCACTCCTAGGCCTTTCCTATCCCATCGTCACCATAAGACCCATCTGCGTCGGTGCGGCATATAGCAAACTGTAAAAAAATCTTAATATTACTCCACATTTAGTAACATTAACAATCTTTCATTTTAAAAATGATATCATTCCTTTATTATTATTATTATTATTATTATTATTATTATTATTATTATTATTATTATTATTATTATTATTATTATTACGGGAATTTCGTGGATCACAGAGGAGTAAGAAGCTACCAGGGTGGATGGGCGGACAAATAGAATTAACTACAGCATACGTTAACACAACGAAATTCGAAATGTTTTTCCTTTCCATTTTCATAAATTTAAAATTTGATAAATAGCAGATCTGAATGAACAATTACAACTTATAATGAGCCCGTCACAGCTCCAACAACAATGACTTAAAGTCCAAAACATCAGGTACAGAACTTGAGAGAATTATCAACATGGTAATATACAAGGGGATGAGCATTATAGCTCTGAACAGGTACATTGTTTTAAAAGGGCATGTTTGCTCCACTAATTTATATAGCCTAGGAGTCTGAGCTCCAAAAGTTAATATAGTCCAGCCTCTCAGAGGCATAAGTCTCCTACAGCGCACAAGGTTATACATGACAATCTACAAATAAGGTATTTACAGTCGCGCAGCCCTGGTTTGGACTTATCTTCTGCTCAACAGTTTTTCACTTTCTTTTCCAGAAACATAAACAGGGGCAATGAGTGCCCATACTAAATACCCTTGATGTAAAAGAAAAGAGATTGAACGTGATTGGGTGATTGGCCATGAACAAAAGGCTAGGAGGTGAAACACTTGCACTTGCAATCCTAAGTGGGCTTATAGCCCAAAGATACAGAGGCTAAGCCTATTCTATGCTGGGGTGACTCAATGAGAAACATTAAATACCAAAAGAGTGTTAAGAATTTAGGGGATAAGAAATTTTAGTCACCCCATACCAAGCAGATTGGGAATCAACAGAGGGTAATCACTCCTTGTTCTATTACTTTACATATTTCCCAGTAGGGAATAAAACAGAGTCCTTAGACTGGTCAAATATTTTAATTTTAAACCACCAGGTTTAGAAAAATAAAATAAAAGAGGTTTGAAACATTCCCCTCAGCTATCTGCGGAGCTATCACATGTTAAGAAAATTTTGCCATTACCTTGAGTTACCGGGCCTTTCGAACGCCGGCCGCGACCCCTGCCCCAGAAGAATACGCCGCACTCACTAAACTGGAGCGATGAAGGTGACAATAAGGCCTTAAAGCGCCCAGCTTTTATAGTATCTCGGGGGAAATTTCCAGAATACTTTAGAGATAGGCTGGATTTCAGTACACACTCCCAATTTTAATTGGCTAGCGAAAATATTTACCAAGTTCTGATTGGTTGATAGCTATTGAAGAAGGAAGCAGCGAAAGTGTTGACAACATAGATACATGAACAAAACAATCTTCAAAAACTATAGTTAGCCAAGAGTAAAAATCCACTTTCCCTTAAGAATTAATTATGTTTGATCTCGCCAGAGGGGGCTCTTAGACCGATGCTAGAGACATCTCACAGTTGAAAACCGGATTATTTTGCATAACATCAATTCAAGGCAAATTACCTAGATGGCTGTATAGAAATCGCGCAGTTTAACTGCCCAGAGAAGGTGTGACCCCGGTACAATAATAATAATAATAATAATAATAATAATAATAATAATAATAATAATAATAATAATAATAATAATAATAATAATAATAATAATAATAATAATAATAATAATAATCATAATAATAATAATAAATGGTGTGTTGCTTCTAGAGAGATCTGGTTCAGGTCTTTCGGGTTGACTACATGTAGGTTACCTGCGCGTCTATGGGAATGGGGCCCTACCTATAATAAATTCTAGTGCTGAAGACGGCAGACACTCGCAGCCCCCGAACCATCGGAATTAACCACCGAAGGTTAAAATTCTGACCCTTAGGACCATATTCCAGCATGCGAACCATTTAACCCATTTAACCATTGAGCCGAATTTTTATTATTATTATTATTATTATTATTATTATTATTATTATTATTATTATTATTATTATTATTATTATTATTATTATTATTATCATATTCTATTATATAATAATATGATCTTGGCTACTATTTTAAGGCATTTTGCGCTGCCTGCGAGTTAGTTATAGCAGATGGCAGAGAAACCAGTGCTCTAGGCTATTTGGGTTACCTATTGGTTGGCTTTTAACAAATTTTCTGAGAAAAACACCGAATAGGTCTCCATCGTACGATATGAATTGTCGAATGGACTTATATTCCGCCGACACTCTGTAACAAAATAGCAATGTTGCGAAAATATTGCAAACTTAGGTTTGGGAGTAAGGAGACGAGCTGCTCGACTAAGCAGTATGTTCTGAGCTGCCAGTGGTGATACGGCGTGGAATGACATAGTAAACGAATGAGATTGAGTGGAGTGTTTAAAAATAGAGAATTGCCATAATATTAAGATCAAGATGGAATTCAAGAGGACAAATTGCGACAAATGTTCGTTTATAGGAAAGGGAATCAACGATTGGAATAATTTGCCAAGGGAGACGTTCAATACATTTTCCACTTCTTTGAAATCATTTAAGAAAATACTAGATGAACAACTGATTGGAAACCGGCCACCTGGGCGACAACCCTAAATGCAGATTAGTTAAAATATAAACTCGATTTTCCGATCCGAGGTTGTGCACCTCGTTCCAGGCACATTCCCAACTAGGGTGAGGTGCATGCACTGTTAACTATCTGCCAGTCCTCCTGTCATACCGGGAATCGAAGCCGAGACTCCGATGATTCTAGCTAAAAGTGCTAACTGCTACAAAGGTAGACAGATCAGTGTCGATTTATTTATTTATTTATTTATTTATTTATTTATTTATTTATTTATTTATTTATTTATTTATTGATTGATTGATTGATTGATTGATTGATTGATTGATTGATTGATTGATTGATTGATTGATTGATTGATTGATTGATTGATTGATTGATTGATTGATTGATTGACTTAAATATTATAATGACAATAATGGTAAGTGGTGAACGTAAGGACGTTTAAATCAGAATTTTGTACTGCAGAAGTTAGTTAACGTGCTGCAATAGTACTATCTGGCAATGGTAAACTACATCATTCCTCATCTTGTCTGGCACCGATACGTCTAATTATAGCAACATCATCGGTTTTCTGTGGTCTCCTTATAACCGCGTAAGCTTTCCGGGTGCTATTTGAATATCCAACCTACCTCCGGGTTCAGGACTTAACAGACAAACAGACAAACCTTCTCCATTCAATTAGGTATTAAAATCTGGTAAGCACCAGCCTTTGGGTGATCATAGCCACGGGACCTTCTTTGAATGTGTGTGTGTGTGTGTGTGTGTGTGTAATCGGAACCATAGAAAAGTGACTTATCGTTTCAAAAATCCTCCATGCGTTGGCCGAGATTCGAACCTCAGCCGTTCGAAAATTTCACTTGATTATCACGCCGGACGCCCCCCTACCCCCTTTCAAAGTAATAAAATAACTCTGATGACGAAGGAGTTTAAACAATGAAGATACCTTTATGAACGTCAGGATATTCGCGGACTGGAAGTGTCAGAGTTTGTCGACTGGTGACAGTCATGCGGGACTGGCGCGGGAGGTCAAGACGGCGCCGAGACGCGCAGTCCTGGAAGGAGGTCACTCACTCCCCCTGCGTCACTTTACTGCACGAGCACTTCAAATTTACTACGTTTCATTTCTAAATAACTGCACTCCAATGTTTTTAATATCTAAAAGGGAGCACACGAAAGAGGTCTCTGTCGATGTGCTACGAGCTCTCCTGCCATTTAAAATATATTTCCGATTGCGTATGAATTATTACTGTCGTCTTCACAACTGAAGATTAAGGTGAGACAGAGCACATCGCCACTGACCATTACAGGGCAAGGCAGCATTTCTCTGGCTCATGAAACAAAGAAAATTGTTAGAGCAACTAGAGCAGTCGGATAGACGAGAATGTGCATGCATATGAATTTATGTTTAAGAACCATTCAAGTGTAAATTGATACAATGTTCTTCTTCGAACCGGACAGTCAAATGAGAATGAAGATTAAATGGTGTTTTTCTAAAGTAGGTCATGTAGTACAGCATTCCCAAGAGATGGACTTCTCGTGCTGCTGAGACGGTACCTGTAATTGTTTCGCATAGGTGGCCTTTGTAAAGAATATTGCCAGGCGTTTGTCGAGAGTTTAAATCAGTAGCACATAACACTCCAATTCTACCTCAACCAAATCGTTAACTCGATGGGGAACGTGGTTCAGTGCAGAACTTGTATTACGATGAAAGCTCTATTGTACAGTCAATGAAGGAAGTTCGTTGTAGTCGAGTGATGCATCGTCCGTTGATACAGCTAGAGATATACTGTAGAAATTACTGTATTTAGCATCTTTTCAGTATTTGTATCCGACCATTTTCTGGCTTGTCAGAGTCACTTTTCTGCGGATTATCGACTCTCTTCTGAATGTGTCCCTGGCAGTTCTCAGAACCATCGACCACTTTATCAAATCCCTCCTCCCTACAATTTGTCAGAATTTCCTTTGTCTTTAGAACAATGAAAGAAATCTCTAATCTATTCTTAAAGAGAGAACACACATTATCTAATATAGGCTCCTACCACTTATTCAGCAATGGATGCTTGTTTACTGTCAAGTTGCTTTGTACTATCACGAAACACATTCTTTTCTTTGCTAGTGGTGTAACGTCGCACTAACACATCGACGGTTCGCAGGAATGGGAAAGAGCTAGGATTGGGAAGGTAGCGGCCGCAGCCTTGAGGTAAAGTCCCAGCATTTTCTTGGCGTGAATGTGAAAAACCATCTTCAGGACTGCCGACGGTGGGATTCGAACTCACCATTTCTTGTATGCAAGCTGGAGGAGAAATAAGACACCGTGCTTCGTGTACATATCTCCGTGCTTTAAACCCTTTATACCCCTTCGCTAAATCATCAGTAAACTTACATTTTCTCTTCGGTATATTAGCACACATGTTACAACTGAACAACCACTACACAACTGATCTGGCATATTGTTGGTTGCTTTTACGATTTTCAAAATGCTAAGGTGCCAGTATTTTGTCCCGCAGGAGTTCTTTTACCAGCCGGCAAGTCTACCGACAAGAGGCTATAATTCCTACTTCCGCACTCTACGTCAAACTAAATGCAGATTGAATAGTCTCGTTATCTAGCCTATTGTTGTTGTCTATTCCAGCACGCTTCAGGTGATCACTGCAATGTTGCAACATCTTCCCTTCACTATTACAACAATAGCAAAGAGAAACTATAGCTTTTAGGCTTCGAAGATAGTCGATATTGTTATGGCGAACTGCAACAAATATCTTTCTAATCTTTCCCGGGTTTTTAATCCATTTGAAACTATCAAATGTTAATTTTTCTCAAAATGTAGGACATCTCAGGTTAGTGCAGGAGCTGGCATATTGTTGGTTTTAAGTTCCATTAACTACTTTTAGGATTTTAAAAATGCTGAGGTGCCAGTATTTTGACCCGCAGAAGTTCTTTTACGAGCCGGCAAGTCCACAACCAGACTGGGCCCGGAACCAATATGCTGTCTTGAGCTCAGAAAGCCAGCACTCAGCAATCTGAATCACTCAGCTAGGCCGCCATATGCCTATTGCTTAAATACTAAACGGAATTGTTAATAATCGTATCACTTTTCACATAGGCTAATTTTCACACTATTTACATCCAGCCACTTCATACTGTGGCTTTTATACACCTTGATAACGAGTTACAGAACACTCATGAATTCTGCTATAAATTATTGTAAGGGATTACATGAAATTATGGACAAACGGAACACTAGCAGACCAGAAAAGCCGACGATGACATTACGTATGCACAACTTCGATCACACAGAACAGGTAAAGGCTACCCTCATATGACCTGCGTTGCTGTCGAGGCTATTGTTTCCACATTCCCTCTGTTACTAGACTGAAGGATTGTCCAAAATTCAGTCTCCACACCAAACGAAAAGACAGTTATTTGTATTACGTTTATGTTGGCGTGTATCGAAACCTAAAGTTCTGCATGCAGGCTTCTGTGAATAACCATTCAAAGTGTAAAATGTGGAACAGGGTTTCGGTAGGTCAAGATTGGCTACAGATGTTCGGCTAGGAATGTAAGTATCGTTTCTAGAAGAGAGCCGTTTTAAACGGGAGAACTGCCTATTCAGTGCAGTAAAGGCTTGCTTGATTCCCTTGGCAAGACGTCAGTTCGATTCACCACCACAAAGTCGAAAAATTTGGATACGGGATATTAACTCTGGAGGTTCACTCAGCCTAGAGCTAATCACTCTACGCCACTTGGTGCCGAGGTAACAGGTAGTGGACGCTATTACCTTTCACTCCTCCACCGGCCTTCATGACCTGTATGGTTTAGGCTTTATTTTGCCTGTTTTAACCTAAATCTCTTTAGGTCAACACCGCAGACACAAGACCCACGTTGGACTTGATAGTTATTCGTGGTCGCGAGACAGAGGTGGCCGTGTGAACTAGCCAAGGTCCCGCCTCCATACACAGTTATGTGGACACCAGCTGACCGCTCTCCAGTACAAAGTGCTGTGGGAACTCCGCGACGTGTTCTTTATTTCAAGACTTGGAATCTAAGGAATGAAAATGGAGCCACACTTCTTGTTCACACTTGACTGCATCAACTCTTATCCACTGATAACCAGACACCTACAGTTTTTCACTTAATGATAGAAAAAGTTCCAAGAACTTAATTCTTAGAAGATTGTTAGCACCACCCACATTTAATACTATCATAAGCATGCGAGCAAATGAAATCGAATAGCTGAAATAAATAAATAAATAAATAAATAAATAAATAAATAAATAAATAAATAAATAAATAAATAAATAAATAAATAAATAAATAAATAAATAAATATTACATTTTTGAGCTTGAACGTACTCAGAATGTCAGTGATGTTGTCGCTTGTAGTTACACGTGGACTTTGTTCTTGAGGTACTTCATAAGTGAGACAGTTTTCTCGTACAGGTATATCGTCCTGAACATTTGAGAGAAACATTCCACTGTATCTGGAATATGTTCGTATATTCTGCTCCACAAAGTGGTATGCATTTCTCCTTTTCGAGCAAATTCTTCATCCCTAAGGGAGACGGGATGGCTAGCAGTTTTGTCCCACACGACCAGCCTTATTATATTGTTAAATCATTTTTATTGTTCTCTTAAAATTCAAATATAAAGGTATATATAGGGTACCATATTAAACACCTGTTCATTTTCTTCTAAAATACGGAGGAGAAGACCGAGCTCGATAGCTGCAGTCGCTTAAGTGCGGCCAGTATCCAGTATTCGGGAGATAGTAGGTTCGAACCCCACTGTCGGCAGCCCTGAAAATGGTTTTCCGTGGTTTCCCATTTTCACACCAGGCAAATGCTGGGGCTGTACCTTAATTAAGGTCACGGCCGCTTCCTTCCCACTCCTAGCCCTTCCCTGTCCCATCGTCGCCATAAGACCTATCTGCGTCGGTGCGACGTAAAGCAACTAGCAAAAAAAAAAAAAAAAAAAAAAAAACGGAGGAGAAGGAAGGATCTCGGGGACGTTCGTGCTCGCGAGCACCAGAATTCCTGTCTTAGTGTTCCCGTGACGCTATAAGAAACGTTCTAGACTTTCACGAGGCGAAACATTTGCCCGATATCGTAGTGGATTGATAATGATAGCCTACAACCTGTTTTCCAGTCATTGACCGGGTCAGGGATGTAATAGGCTGTTAGTACGATGGGGTCGCCACTCCCAAAGTGATTTATTAATGAGTGATAGATGCTAGGAAATGAGAATGGAGAGTGTTGCTGGAATGAAAGATGACAAGGAAAACCGGAGTACCCGGAGAAAAACCTGTCCCACCTCCGCTTTGTCCAGCACAAATCTCACATGGAGTGACCGGGATTTGAACCACGGTATCCAGCGGTGAGAGGCCGACGCGCTGCCTTCTGAGCCACGGAGGCTTCTATCGTAGAGGATTATTCAGATAAATTATTGACAACTTCAATAGCCTATTTTTCATATTCATCCAGATTAAAAGACAGATGTACACTAAACTCAAACCTCTGCCCACTCGGACGGCAGTAAAGCGTGGTAAATAACCACAAAGCTGGTGTAAGATGGTGTGTTCGAACTCCACCGCCAGTAGACTTGAAGGTGGTTTTCCATGGGATAGGAAAGGCCTAGGAGTGGGAAGGAAGTTGCCGTGGCCTTAATTAAGGTATAGCGCCAGATTTTGCCGGGTGTGAAAATGGGAAACTACGAAAAACCATCTTAAGGGCTGTAAACATTGGGATTCGAACCCACTATCTCCCGGATGGAAGCTCACAGCTGCGCTCCCCTAACCGCACGGCCAACTCGCCCGGTTACATACATGCATATCCATTATAGACTATTGCCTTACAACGTTCAGTTTGCAGGCGTCTGTGTATTAACATAGCGCCTCCACAATCCTCTAGCTGCAACTAGCTCTGTGCCCACGTTTAGTTTCACATCTCTTATTATCAAATCATTAAAAAATGAGTATAACGAACGTGGCCTTGGTCTTCCTTTGCCTCGGTTACTTCCTTAACCGAGTCCATTATGGTCTTAGGCAGCCCATCCTCCTCCATTCCCTCATATGACCCCACCACCGAAACTGATTTATGTGTACAGCTTCATCCGTCGAGTTTGTTCCTAACTTATCCTCCTTCTCATTCCAAATAGGTGCCCTCCTGCCAACGTTCCCATCTATTAGTATCAGCAATCATTCTCATTGACTTCATCCTGACTTCGACGAGCTTTCACTACGGCACACCAATGATTACAAGTAAAATTAATCGTAAACGTTGTAGAGTTGTGGTTAAATACGCAAATTACATAGGTGCAGTACTTTGCCTCTATGGTGTAGTGGTCAGTGTGATTAGCTGCCACCCCCGCAGAGGGGTACGAGGGCTGGAACAGGGTCCACTCAGCCTCGGGCGGTCAACTGAGTTGATGGAGTTCGATTCCCACCTCAGCCATCCCCGAACTGGTTTTCCGTAGTTTCCCACTTCTCCTCCAGGCGAATGCCGGAATGGTACCTAACTTAAGGCCACGGCGGCTTCCTGCCCTCTTCCTACCCTTCCGATCACTCCCCCTACCCGCCCGACAACAAGGCCCCTGTTCAGCATAGCAGGTGAGGCAGCCTAGGCGAGATTCTGGTCCTCCTTCACAGTTGTATCCCCAACCCAACGTTTCACGCTCTAGGACACTGCCCTTGAAGCGGTAGAGATGGGATCCCTCGCTGAGTCCGAGGGAAAAACCAACCCTGGAGTATAAACGGATTAAGAAAGAAAGAAAGAAAGAAAGAAAGAAAGAAAGAAAGAAAGAAAGAAAGAAGGAGGCGCAGTGTGCACACGTGTCTTATGATCACGATGTCCCAACAGACAAATAAACAAGTCTCTAACATATCAGTCTCCATTCAGGCTGGCAATCCAGTTGTTTGTTCATTAGCAGAAAAATATTCCACTGACCACTCGAAAATTTCCTCAAGCAATCAGTTCTTGATAATTTCATTTCCTGGAGCTATATCGGAAAATCTGACGTCTCATGTCGTTGTCCTATGAACATCAAGGTTACACAAATAGCAACACCTAGTTTGGGAAATACTGTGATACGCAGTACTTTATCTCCACATTCTACACTAGTGTCCTGGGTTCACGTTCCTGAAGAGTGTAAATAAACTGCTGGTACTGCTCCTGGCTAATGATAGAAATACAAAGGGTACAAGGGGATAAATAATGCCCCACAAACCTCAGAGTAGATGCCTTATCCTGTGCGCTTGTGTGTGTAGATGCGGGAGGGGGGGGGGGCGCAGTATAATACATTCATGGCATCCTCTGCCTGTCGTAAAACAACTAAATGGGGAAACACTAAACGGTTCTCACGTTAAGAGTGAGAGCTAGCGACCTCGGGTTTCCTAGCTGGGTCTATATTGTTTCTAATTACATCTGTCAGGCTCTTCGCGTTCATCTTTCCGATCCGAACTTCTTAGATCAACACTTGTTCTCTCCCGACATCGACGGAATTGAAAAATGAAATGAAATGGCGTGTGGCTTTTAGTGCCGGGAGTGTCCGAGGACATGTTCGACTTGCCAGGTGCAGGTCTTTTAACTTGACTCCCGTAGGCGACCTGCGCGTCCTAACGAAGATGAAATGATGATGAACACGACACCTACACCCACCCACCTTGCCAGCGAAATTAACCAGTGATGGTTAAAATTCCCGACCCTGCCTCTCAATCGAGAAATTACTAGCGTTTCGCCCCAGTGTAGCATTGGGCTCATCAGTTAGATTGCTACACCTTTTCAAGACGCTGGCGGCTAGAGCGCCGTTGAGACATCACTGCAATCCTCCTATGTAGGAAATGCAGTGACAGTGCATGTGCCTCAACTTGTATAAATGTCTGCCTTTGATACTGTTAAAGCCGATTAGACTGAGACAGATCAATGAAATAAACAAATTTATTCTAGCCCTTACAGTTCACTGTAAACAGTAGGTCTAGCCAGCAAAGTTGCATATAGAAATTAATATATCCCCTTAACTTTGACAACTGATAATGATACCTACACGTGTCGCTTTATACAAAGTAACTTCACAGCTACACAACTGACATTTGCTATATCAGTAGAAATCTTTGTCTTGCCTTCGACCTCCGGCTAAATGAATTTCTGATTACTATGAACTCCGTTCTACAGAAAATTTAAGCTGGTATAGAACTAGTAAATTAGCGCTGCATGTATGTAAAAATGGACCTTGTGACAGAACTGTATTAATCCACAGGGCTTATTTTCGACCTAGTCGAAGCCTAATAAGGACTACTGTTGACAGATGGACATTTTTATCTGACGACTTAATTAAAATAGTTCTTGTTCATAAAAATATAATCTTTGGATGACTAATGAACGCACTATGGAACAACTTCTAAATGACAATTCCGCTGTCCTTTAATACGAATGCATATAAAAAAGACGACACTTAAGCTGTTTTTAAAAGATTGGCTATTACGCCTTGGACTTATTTTATTTATGCCTTACATGTTACCTTCTTCATCATCATCATCATCATCATCAACAGCAGTAGCATACGTGATTTTTATACAACAGTAAAGTCGTTTATCGCAACCCATTCTCCACAGCTACCTATTTAAGCCAGTCATTTCCATCCACTAGTTTATGTAATGAATCTGAGCATTCCCTTTCAAAACTTAGCAGGATACTTCTACTCAGCCTGAAGGCTAATTTAATCGTCAACAGCTCTGCCATCAGCCAAAGAGACTTACAGGGGAAGCTATGATTGTGATAGTTCCCCGTAGCTTTCCTCACAAAGTCGGAAGATTTCCATTACATATCAGTCTGAAATGCATGCAGCGACCAACCCTATGCGCCATATTATCACACCATTCATAAAAGGGACTGGCTGCATAAAGAAGTGCTCATACCGGGCGAGTTGGCCGTGCGGATAGGTTCGTACAGCTGTGAACTGGCATACGGGAGATAGTGGGTTCAAACGCCACTGTCGCACCAGGCGCTGTACCTTAATTAAGGCCTTGGCCGCTTCCTTCCCACTCCTAGCCCTTTCCTAGCCCATTCTCGCCTTAAGACCTGTCTGTGTCAGTGCGACGTAAAACCACTAGTAAAAAAGTAGTGCTCATACCTCAAACGCTCTGATGTTGTCAAAGCCAAAAATGACACTGAGACAGTGTATCTATAACGTTACAAATTTGTTCTAGCCCATACCAGAGGACATACTGCACTGTACACACTTGGTCTCGTCAGCAAAGGCAGAATTTTTGCCAGCAGAACATAAATCTATTACTTTGCAGTACATAGAAGCCTATATAACACTACATGCTGAGCTGAACATACGATTCCTATGATGTTCAGGCATCTAACATAGAGATTCACGCACTTTATTAGAAATATTTTGCGACATATGGTGGACCGTACATCAGTGACTGCTACCAACTTAGCTATTGGAAATCATAAAATAAGAGAGTCCATATGGTATGAAAATACATTATTGTGATCCAGGCCTTGGAAGTGGGTACATACTGTGGACTAAGGACTTCATGAATAAGAGGTGGTGGTGGTGGTGGTGTTTTTAGAAGAAGTACAACTGGGCAACCATCCAGTAAGCTATTTCGTGCAGAACAGAAGCAGATAGTTATATTACAATTCGAATTGCCTCAGAAAGCTAAAATGACTACAGAAATTCCTCAGCAAAATGTGGTAGACCTATTGTTCTTCCTGCTATTTATAGATACATTGCAACTACCTGGTGTCCGTCCAAACGAAGGTCGGATTATTTATTATAAGCAGCAACGTTTATCAAATGAGGCTATGCTGCGCTACTGCGTCAGAATCTAGAACAAGTACGAGCCTACGACGATCCAGAATGGCACAGGAATACTTCTTGCAACATATCTGCTGGCATGTGGTTGCAGTGCACCCTTTTAAAATGGTTGTTTTTGTTATTTTTTTTTCTAAAGCATGTTGAGTTTTCGTCTCGAAGTCTGTTTGCCTCCTCAACAGCTCCACCTTCTGTTGGCACAGACAGCCCCAACTTCACTTAAGAGGATTTGTAGAGAAATGAGTGATGATATTTCCCGTTGCTTTTCTCACTGGGTCAAAATGTGGTACTCCGTATCATCCGCTGCCGACTGGAATGTGTCCACCAACCAACCCCATGAGTGACAATTCCACGCCATTTATCTCAGATACTGGGAGCATAACTAATGCAGTAGTATTACTAGCATCTCTCACATTTTGGTCACTTTTATACTGTCAAAGACAGGGATGAGATTGAGACAGGTAGCAAATAAATAAGTAGTAAGAAATTTGTTCTTGCCCGTACCATTGTAAACACTGGTACTGGGGGTTTACATTCTAAAATAGTTATAAATTTAAACCATATTCTGAGCTAAAAGATTAGGCAACCAAAGCATATATCCTATCAGTAGATATGCCAAATATTATCCGCATCCTCACATACTTCATTCGCATCCGGGAATGGTTATCCCTGATATTGTATTTATTTTACTATATTACACCTAAGGTATTTAAACGGATAGATCTGTTAGCATATGTCTGATACCTGGCAACAGCCCCTTACAATGACACGTTTGTCACGGATTTCCTCATCGCGACAACTACGGACATATTGAGCGGTTCTCTTTCGGAACCTTTGTTCCTTCCTAGCACTAATTGCGGACATGAGCCAGTTAGGCTTAAGCCAGATTTACGGCTTTATGGACTCAAGCCCTTTTATATACCACCATTTTCCCACACCATTGGCAAGCTTCGCCTCACCACAAGCAAAAATAACTGCAAATTGTATGAAAGACTAACTTATCCAAATTTCTAGAGTATACCTGAGTGAAAATCAATAAAAATTATTAATTAGAAATTATCAGAAGAATTATCCGCACTACCATAACGTTTACATCCTTTAAGACACCATCTTCGCGGATATCCACAGATTTATCCGCGGATATTCGCATCCGTCAAGGGCTCTACCTAGCAGCTCTTAATTGGACTAACGAAGTTGTAATATATGGTACCTTTTAAAGTGTGCGTAAGTATGCTTTAACTCTGGTTTCGCTTTTCACACGCAGGGAATTGATACAGTACATTCTGACTGATTGAACTAGAGAAGTGAGTATTTTCCAGGAGATTGGAAGTTGAAGTTTTTAAGATCTGTTGTATATTTCTGCTACTTATTCTCTCTGATCGAGCCTTAGTCAAATATATTTAGTACAAGTTGTATTACCCGTCGCTGTTCATCGCAGCGCTCATGTCAGTGAACTGAACATAGTCATCGCAGAGTAAGACTGAAGTGATTAACTAAGCAGTCATAGGTTTAGCGCGCTACTACAGTTTTAGAACATTTCGTACCACTTGACCGGCTAATTATCTGCGAAGTGTCGGTTAATGACTTTAAAATATTTAGGAGAAGATATTCCGTATCACTTGAAAGATAAGGGAAGTATTGCGAAGTAAAAACGATTTCTTAATGAATGTATTCATTTGCATGTCCATTGTCAACTACTGACGCGGAAGCCTCCGCACGGTGTGACCACTACTGATGTTAACCTTCCGTCGGGCGCAACTGACCTGATTAGCGCACGTTTTAAATCTTTTTTTTAATTTTTTGCTATTTGCTTTACATCGCACCGACACAGATATGTCTTATGGCGACGATGGGATAGGAAAGGCCTAGGAATTGGAAGGAAGCGGCCGTGGCCTTAATTAAGGTACAGCCCCGGGATTTGCCTGGTGTGAAAATGGGAAACCACGGAAAACCATCTTCAGGGCTGCCGACAATGGGGCTCGAACCCACTATCTCCCGATTACTGGATACTGGCCACACTTAAGCGACTGCAGCTATCGAGCTCGGTCGTTTTAAATCTTATCTCGTAATCGTTATTCGCGGGGACCTAGCTACTTCCACATTTCAGTAGTTCTCTGTTTCCGCGTGTCCATCAAGCTCATATCTTTTATTTTACTTGATAATGAAATATTGCAGTAGTTTATAAATATCCTAATAATAATAGTAATATTATCCATATAATATTATCCATATAATATTATCCATATAATATTATCCATCCAAGGCAAGTTGCGCCCGAACACAATGTATATTTCTATTGTATTGTTTTGTATAGGATTTGTACTTCAAACATCGACTTTCTTATGATATCTACGCAAACATAACTGTTAAGTTTATTTTAAAGAGCAATTATAAAAATAATATATACATTTTCTTCAGCAAATGTTGTAAATTATTTTTGTTTCTGATTTCTAAAGTGTGCCTGTTAGGCCCATTACGCCCGCTCACTTCGAAAATAGAATTCCAATTTGACATAAAGTGGTACGGATTGTCCTGGCGTAAATATTTGGGGATTGCGAGAAAACCGTTCGCAGGTAGATAACGACCTAGGTGGTGCGAAATATCGTCAAAAAAAAAAGTGGTACGGAATGTCCGTGGTACGAAATGTCCGGACACCCGCTACTACAACTGGTGACAGAACTAAATGGCAAGCAACGGGCGTAAATAAGCAGTAGTTTGTGGCAGTGCAATAGAATTTTAAACACGCAATAACAAATAAATAGCAAACAAACAAACAAACAAACAGATAGAGAAGCAAATATTGAACTGAATCGACTTTTGACTTTTGCATTCCTAACCCGGGATAAAAACGAAATATGAGGCTAAAATTGATGTGTAGAGACAAAATTATAACTTTATTAATATGGAAAATAGATTGCATTAGGTAGACGAGTCAAGCCGGCAAAAGGAAAGTTAAAGTGCATTTTTATAGTTTATTACTTCTTCTTAATCTGTTTACCTCCCAGGGTTGGCTTTTCCCTCGGACTCAGCGAGGGATCCCACCTTTACCGCCTCAAGGGCAGTGTCCTGGAGCTTCAGATTCTCGGTCGGGGGATACAACTGGGGAGGATGACCAGTACCTCGCCCAGGCGGCCTCACCTGCTATGCTGAACAGGGGCCTTGCGGGGGGGATGGGAAGATTGGAAGGAACAGACAAGGAAGAGGGAAGGAAGCGGCCGTGGCCTTAAGTTAGGTACCATCCCAGCATTTGCCTGGAGGAGAAGTGGGGAACCACGGAAAACCACTTCCAGGATGGGTGAGGTGGGAATCGAACCCACCTCTACTCAGTTGATCACCCGAGGCTGAGTGGACCCCGTTCCAACCCTCGTACCACTTTTCAAATTTCGTGGCAGAGCCGGGAATCGAACCCGGGCCTCCGGGGGTGGCAGCTAATCACACTAACCACTACACCACAGAGGCATCAAAATCACACGTAAGATTCTTGTGAGGTGTGAGAGCGACTGTCTTCCACACCCCTTGACGCAAACTAATACTGGACATACATATCATTTGCTAAACACTGTGAAGATTTCATAGTTCACCAGCTGTTCTGAGCGTGGTTTCTTCAAGCTTCCTCCATGCAGTTGAGTTCAGTGGCTTAGTCAGTTAATTATTGACCCACTATTCTCATCTTGGCTACTTCTATTTGTCATATTCGTGGCTTCGTGCCCCCTCCTCCCCCCTGTAGCATCCGTACCCCTTACATTTCTCTCCAAACCAACTTAACGTGTGGGTGTCTCAAAATGTGCCCTATCAATCTATTTCTGTTGTTTTTAAAACATTCTTCTCTCACCAACTTGATAAAAAAATCTCTTCATTTGTGATCCGATCTACGAATATTCACCTTCAGTATTTTCTACAACCCCACATTGCAAAACCCATTTTCTTCCTTCCTGCACCGGCCATTGTCGATGTTCCACTTCCTAGCAATGTGACGTTCCATACAAAAGTATTCAGAAACTTTTCTACAATGTGAGCATTCCGTGTGAAATCGGATAGAAAAAAGAAAAAAAAAAAGATGTACTTCTTTTTGAAGTAATAAAGTAATATTATAGTTGCGATTTCTTGAAGGATGCAGTACTTTTGAATCTGTCTCTTGGCACAGCCCAGAGCAAAATGTAGCATCCCCCGAAGTTGGTTGTGATAATACGAAAGTTGTTGAGGTTGAGTGTTGCTGAGTAATGATATTCAGAGCACGACTAGTGTTCCTGAATGTTAAGAAAGTTGTTGCTCATAGGGTAAGTCGTGCTGCAATAGCACTTTCTGGCACAGAGAGGAAAGCAATGGCAAATTACATCACTCCTCACCATGCCTAATTCGCCTCATTTTGGCCCTGCCATTGGTTTTTGTGGTTTCCCTATAACCTATACAGGTTATTACACAAATAATTGTCTGTCTGCCTGTTGGGCCCGGAGGCTGGTTGGATCCCCAAATAGCACTATCGAAGGTTATGCCGTTATAGGGAAACAACCACAAAAACTTATGGTGGCTGCAACATGAGACATACAAGGCATAACGAGGAGTGACGTAGTTTGCTATTGCTTTCCTCTTTGAGCCAGAAGGTGCTATTGCAGCACGACCAGCCCTGTGAGCAGTACCTTTCATAACCTCCGGATGCTCCAAATGGCATTACACAGCACCACCCATACCTCAGCAGTTTTCATACTATCGCAGCCATAAATATAATAATAATAATAATAATAATAATAATAATAATAATAATAATAATAATAATAATAATAATTTCGTGTGGGTATTTGTAGCAGAGTAGGGCAGACCCTCCGATGAGGGTGGGCGGCATCTGCGTGTTATTATGGTGGAGGATAGTGTTATGTGTGGTGCGTGAGTTGCAGGGATGTTGTCCGGCTCCATGACTAAATGGTTAGCGCTCTGGTCTTTGGTCACAGGGACCCCGGGTTCGAATCCCGGCAGGCTCTGGAATTTTAAACTTAATTGGTTAATTTCGCTGGCAAGGAGGCTGGGTATATGTGTCGTCTCCATCATCATTTCATCCACATCACGACGCGCAGGTCACCTACGGGTGTCAAATCGAAAGACCTGCATCTGACGAGCCGAACTTGTCCTCCGACACTCTCGGCACTAAAAGCCATACGCCATTCCATTCCTGCAGGGATGTTGGGGGCAGCACAAACACCCAGCCCCCGAGTCACTGGAATTAACCAATGAAGGTTAAAACCCCCGACCCGGCCGGGAATCGAACCCGGGACCCTCTGGACCAAAGGCCAGCACGCTAACCATTTAGCCATGGAGCCGCACGCAGCCATAAATGAGACTGAAACTTCAGTAGAACTACATTTTGTTCTGGCCTGTATCAAGAGACAGATGCAAAAATATTGCATCCATCAATAAATAGCCACAGGTGCTAACAAGTAATTAGTAGTGCAACAGATAGAAGAAATGATGTCAGAAGTAATGATATAGGAACAATTCTGAAGTAATAGTCTACCTTAAGAGATTTTGGATGGCGGCCCCGCGGTGTAGGGGTATCGTGCCCACCCTTTACCCGGAGGTCCCGGGCTCGATTCCCGGCCAGGTCAGGAATTTTTACCTGGATCTGAGGGCTGGTTCGAGGTCCACTCAGCCTACGTGATTACAATTGAGGAGCTATCTGACGGTGAGATGGCGGCCCCGGTCTAGAAAACCAAGAATAATGGCCGAGAGGATCCGTCGTGCTGACCTCACGACACCTCGTAATCTGCAGGTCTTCGGGCTGAGCAGCGGCCGCTTGGTAGGCTACGGTCCTTTGGGGCTGTTTCGCCATGGTTTACAAAAAAGAGAATT
This sequence comes from Anabrus simplex, assembly GCF_040414725.1. Taxonomy (NCBI): domain Eukaryota; kingdom Metazoa; phylum Arthropoda; class Insecta; order Orthoptera; family Tettigoniidae; genus Anabrus; species Anabrus simplex. The sequence goes on along the minus strand of NC_090265.1, from coordinate 1,327,470,160 downwards.
TGGAGTACGTTGTTCATGTCTTTACATTATTTCAGCAACAGAGTCATGTAAATATTCAATTATTTATTAAATTTATAGTGCAATATAATACGCAAATGTCATGTACAGGGTGAACCAAAAGTCCGTTAACATTTGACGAGGCAATACTTCACGGAGTATTGGAGGGTAGAGAGGTAATAATTGACACACATGATTGGCGTGACATGGGGTTTGATTGACACCAAAATAATCGTCGTCATAAGACCTGTCTGTATCAGTGCGACGTAAAACGAACACCAGGCAAACGTGCGGTGGTATTACAAGGTGCTCAAATACGCCAGTCTCATGTCGGTAGATTTACCGGCACATAAAAATACTCCTACAGTCAAAATTCCGGCACCTCGACGTCTGCGAAAACCATAAAAGTAGTTTGTGGGAAGTACGACCAATCTCATATTATTATTACTATTCCACGACCAGAACCTGCTCAATTAGTTCTTGATGGAAGTGTAGGAGGTAAGAACGGTAGGTGCAGACCAAGGCATTAATATGACAAACAGATTAGAGTAGATGTAGGATGTAGAAGTTACGTAGAAATAGTCCGGCCCCGCGGTGTAGGGGGCAATGCGTCCGCCTGTCACCCGGCGGTCCCGGCTTCGATTCCCGGCCGGGTCAGGGGTTTTTAATTGTAAAATTAATATCCCTGGCCTATGGACTGGGTGTTTGTATCGTCCTTAACGTTCCTTTCCTCACATTCAACACTCTACACTTCCGCAAATCCACTTACACGCAGGTTCCTATCATATGGTGAAAGTAGTAGCAAAAGATCTGCAGAGGTCGACGCCACGAACAAATATCATTTAAATGTAAATACGTGTACGCAGAAATGAAAAGGTTAGCGCCGAGAGCTGCATCAAACCATTCTATGGACTGATGACTGAAACAACATTATTATTCCCAATATATATTAATAACAGTACTATTTCTTCATGAATAATTAATGTTTAAAGGTATAGGCTGGGTTGTGGATAGTGCTGAGTAATGACATTCAGAGCATGACTAGTGCATCTGAGTGTTATGAAATGTGCTGCTAATAGGGTCAGTCGTGCTACAATAGTACTTTCTGACCCAGTGAGGAAAGCAATGGCAAACTACCTCACTCCTCATCTTGCCTAGTACGCCTCATTTCGGTGCTGCCATTAGTTTTTGGGGTTTCCTTATAACCACATAACTTTTGGTGGTGCTATTTGAGGATCCAACCAGCCTATGGACTGATGACCTAAAAGACAGACAGACAGACAGACAGACAGACAGACAGACAGACAGACAGACAGACAGACAGACAAACAGACAGACAGACAGACAGACAGACAGACAGACAGACAGACAGACAGACAGACAGACAAAGGTACAGGAATATTATCGTTTCTCTACTTATTGTTTGAACATTTGGGGAAATGGTGGAAAAAGGGATTTTCATGACTCGGGATTATTGAGAAACAAGGTATGGAAGACAATAGTTATTTATGTAGGCCTATAGTTATAAATTGACAATTTACCGACTACACTTAGTCAGGATACTGACATTTTTAACGTTGTTTCGAGCTACTTTACTCATGTCTTTGTCCACCGTGTTTGAAGTAGATTATTCACGAATCTCTTAGCAGAATATTGTCTGTATTCCTCGGGCACATCTGACTCAGACGTATTTCTCGGAACACATGATATAATATAATCACTGAGTAATGCCAACTACTGAATATAACATTAACTATTAATGAAAAGCTGGTATAACTTGTAACTGTTACAGAAGCATTAGACGAACGCAGCCTACCTAGAATGCCGACTTAGCCTCCTGCAATCTCTAAACAACGCTTGAAAATATCCTTTAAACTATATTCAAGTTCTTTAGGATTTTTCTTCGTGAAATGCTTCTACAGTAGACTATAATATTCCCATTCGGTGGAATTCTTTCCCCCTCCTGGGAACTTATTTTTTAAATTTAGCTTTATTCGGAATAACGATCTCTCTCTTCCTTTCTTTATTTGTTTTACGTGGCACCGACATAGATCTTATGGCGACGCTGGGATAGGAAAGGACTAGGAGTGGGAAGGAAGCGGCCCTGACCTTAATTAAGGTATAGCCCCAGTATTTGCCTGCTGTGAAAATAGGAAACCATGGAAAACCATAGTCAGGGCTGCCAACAGTGGGGTTCGAACCCACTATCTCCTGGATGCAAGCTCACAGCTGCGCGCCCCTAACCGCACGGCCAACTCAGCCGGTCTCTCTCCTCAACTAAGATTCCAACAATGAAGCTTCATTGGAATATTTCCCTTTATGCATTAACTGAAGAGCAAATACAGTTTATTGAAAAATGGTTATCTTATAAAAAGTCCCATCTTTTGGAATCAGTAGCGCAGCCAGGATCAGCCGATGGGTGGATGGATGGGGGTTTATAGTTACAAAATGATGGCAGAACACAATGAAGGTGCATGCGTGACTTGTCATTATAAGGTCACTGATATAAGTGAATTACAGATCTGTTAGATCTATGTCTCTAAATGTTCTTCTTCTTCTTTATCTGTTTACCCTCCAGGGTCGGTTTTTCTCTCGGACAGCGAGGGATCCCATCTCTACCGCCTCAAGGGCAGTGTCCTAGAGCTTCAGACTCTGGGTCGGGATACAACAGGGGAGGATGACCAGTCCCTCGCCCAGGCGACCTCACCTGCTATGCTGAACAGGGGCCTTGCGGGGGGATGGGAAGATTGGAAGGCATAGACAAGGAAGAGGGAAGGAAGCGGCCGTGGCCGTAAGTTAGGTACCATCCCGGCATTTGCCTGAAGGAGAAGTGGGAAACCACGGAAAACCATTTCCAGGATGGCTGAGGTGCGAATCGAACCCACCTCTACTCAGTTGACCTCCCGAGGCTGAGTGGACCCCGTTCCAGCAGAGCCGGGAATCGAACCCGGGCCTCCGGGGATGGCAGGTAATCACGCTAACCACTACACCACAGAGGCGGACGTCTTTGAATGTTTATTTAGTTTATTATTTATTGTCAGTTTCTGTTTATTTTCTTTTTGTAAAAGTTCCTTGGGGGTGTGGGGTGTTCTAACCCCCCTGGCTACGCCCCTGTTTGGAATATTATCCTTTTCCTATTCAGATACTTAGTTTCATCACGTCTTATTCCGTCGTCTAATAAAACTGAGATTTGGTGAATTAGATAAAGAACTCCACTGCAATAAGAGATTTGTTCGGACTTTTTCTCCTCCTTCGGTGTATGACCTCCGCAGCTTGGTGTCACGTGGAGCGGTAGCGTTGCCAAGCCGATGTTGGTGTGGGCTTTGCCGTCATGGTGGCCAGCCTGCCAGATTCCAAGCTCCCAGCGCCCGTCTGGTCGCCAGCGAATAAACCTCGCCACGCGTTCTGATTCACGCCGCTGCCAGAAATAGGGAAACCCCCTCCTTCTCCTCCTCCTCACTGCTGCTATCTTTACTTCGACGACTCACGATGGGAAATAAACAGGCAATTAGATTAGCTACGGGATTGTAACTTCTATTGAAGCCAATTGAAAGCAGCCGGAATAAAGTAAGCAGGATTTGGTTGGTTACATCGCAGGAGAGCTCAACAAGGACTATTTCATTGAGTAAATGAAGTGAATCCCGAGCATTCCTCAAAATATCTGAGGGATGACGCCAGAATGTTGAATGAATCTCGTCCACCAGGCGGATACTCAGTTGCTGTCTTACAGTTAGGGAATTCTTGCGGCTTTTGTTACCACGAATGCAATCATTTTCTAACTAAAATACACTCACAAATAGGTGTTTAAGAAGTAGACTTTCGAATACAGTGCAGAGCTTGTTGATCTTAGGCTGTAAAAATTGAATGAGAGGATATTAAAAAAATAACACAGGCTTCTGAGTCTAAAAGTCCAGCACTAGAGCTAAATATATCGACCAACGTTACTTAATGGCAGATATTGAGAAGAGAAGGCTTAATATTTCTTCAGTAGCGTAGCACGGTAGCTGCCATGCAGCCCTATCTGCATCATATAGACCCTCCTGCTCATTATTCATCTCCTAGAACAACGCAGTACCGTTTCAGTGAGTACCGTAATGAGAGCAGTTGTGTGGTTAGCCCTTCACAAATTATAATTCTGAACTTGTACCTGCCTCTTATGAAAGTTAAACCAACCTATACAAGAAGTAGCTTTACAAAGGGGCGCAGGCGCGCCGACTTCGTGTAATTATTGGTGGGGGATGATTAACATGACCACAGGCATTTGAAATGAAAAAAATACTATTAATGCGAACATTCCTATATAATAACGAGTCTTATGTACGGAGTTTTCAATAATACTCACAAGTAAACAGAAAAATGGAACCTGATTCATAAATAAATATTTTGAAGGAATGTTTATGTAGGAAGCTATCAAAAACAATCTTGAACACATTTTCTGAATGAATGTCCTGTTACTGTAGATTGTTCATTTCATGACACGAAATGTCAAAAGCCACCAGATGTACCGTCTGAATAATCTCCATTGGGAAATGTAGTTCTGTGAAGGATTTAACGCTTTAGCAGTCTCCGAAGACTACCCGTGGTCACCTTTGATGGTATCAAGCTCTGAGACCCTGGGCTTTACTTATAAACGCCTCTTACGACCGACAGATGATACCGCGGATATATTCTGAACTTCAGTTGGGTTGGTCATGAACTATATTTCATCGGTAAAGTAAGTAAGTTCGTGGGAAATGCCGATCTCCGCCACCATCTCAGTAAATACTTTTGAAGAGTGTGTGACCTCCGCAAAAAGATCTCCGTTCTTACGGAGTTAGTTCCTCCACGTACAGTACAAATAACCGTGATCTATGATTTACTATGAAATCTCGGCGTACAAATTTATCATATTAAGTTGTAATTCCATGTCATACCAATCAGTCAATCACTACTGATCTGCATTTAGGGCAGTCGCCCAAGTGGCAGATTCCCTATCTGTTGTTTTCCTAGCCTTTTCTTAAATAATTGCAAAGAAATTGAAAATTTATTGAACATCTCCCTTGGTAAGTTATTCCAATCCCTAACTCCCATTCCTATAAACGAATATTTGTCCCAATTTGTCCTCTTGAATTCTAAATTAATCTTCATATTGTGATCTTTCCTACTTTTAAAGACACCACTCAAACTTATTCGTCTAATGATGTCCTCCCATGCTATCTCTCCACTGACAGCTTGGAACATACCACTTAGTCGAGCAGCTCATCTCCTTTCTCCCAAGTCTTCCCAGCCCAAATTTTGCAACATTTTTGTGACGCTACTCTTTTGTCGGAAATCGCCCAGAACAAATCGAGCTGCTTTTATTTGGATTTTTTCCAGTTCCTGAATCAAGTAATCCTTGTGAGGGTCCCATACACTGGAACCATACTTTAGTTGGGGTGTTACCAGAGACTTACATGCACTCTCCTTTACATCCTTACTACAACCCCTAAATGTCCTCATAACCATAAAGATCTGTACCCTTTATTTACAATCATATTTATGTGATTACCCCAATGAAGATCTTTCCTTATATTAACACCTAGGTTCTTAAACTGATCCCAAAGGGAACCCTCACTCCATCAACGCAGTAATCAAAACTGAGTGGACTTTTCCTATTTGTGAAACTCACAACCTGACTTTTATTCCCGTTTATGATCATACCATTGCCAATACTCGCGCGTTGCAAGATTACAATTATATGGAAGGGAAAAAACGGAAGAAAATATAGAATACTGTCTTATGGTGGATATTCAAGACGATTACTGTTCAGGAAAAAATCGCCATTTTCTACGGATAGCCAACAATTTTTAATCACACGTATGAAGTTTTAGATTTTGTTTTATTCTATCATTTAATATAAGATGTTTTTAAATTTAAAATATCCTAGTCAGTTTTAAGTCTGTAATGTGAAAAAGGAAGTCTGAGTTATTTGTGTGCGGTGGAGCTAACTCTATCCTGTGAGATGGTGTGTTACGGTGACCATGGTGAAGGTAGTATATGGCCAAGCTCGTGTCTTTGTGTTTCTCGAGGTGGTTCAGCTCTTTTCAGCCACCCCGCCTCCCTCACCCGCCCCCCCCCCCCTTCAATGGAAGTGAGCTGCATATATATATATATATATATATATTCTTAACCACTTACCAGCCCTCCTGACCATCTAAAATCTTTGTCAATACTGGAAATGGAACCCGCGCCTCTGCGAACGACAGCTAATTGCGCTAACCGTTTCGCAGCGGAGGCGGATAATTCATCGCTGATTCTAGATGATGGACTCACTTCTACTTCAATGGAATAATGAAAGTTAAGAACGAACTAGCATTCATACTGTTAAGGTAGACATATTTTTAATATATTACTTATTCAGGCTTACCCCCGATGGAGGTGAGCTGCATGTACCATTTCAACCACACACCAGCCCTCCTGCCATTCCTAAATCTCTGTCAGTACCGGGAATTGAACCCGGACCCCGGAGGACGGCAGCTAATAATGCTAACCATTACGCTACGGAGGCGGACAATATATTAGTTCATACGAGTATTTACAGGGACTATTCAACATTATATGTGCACGCACTAATGCACGAAAGTAATGCTAAACTAGATTTAGCTGGAGAATATTTGCCTCGATGGAATAACAACATTTTTTTCTCAACTTGACTTCCTTTACTAAAAAACAAATTGAGACAGAGAATAACTAAGAGGGAAAAGATGACTGGGAGACGCGTATGAATATTTTCTGCATCAGCACGACAATAATTCCTATCGCAGAAATAGTTTTGCGGGAATGGTTTGTGGATAGCCAGGTTCCGGAAATGGATTGGCCACCCCAGAGTTTTGACCTGAATTCCACAGAACACCTTTGGGATGAAATATAAGGCCGATTTCGCTCCAGACCCAAACGACCCACACCTCGAATATCTGTCTACAGCTCTTCAGGAAGAATGAACCAGCGTTCCTTAAAGAGATATTCAGACACCTAATAGAAAGTGTCTCGCCATCAGAGTTACAGCTGTCATGAAGACAAACAAAAAGTGTGATATTTTTGATCACATAGCATACACACACCACAATCCAATGCGCTGGTTTTAAAAACGTTCTCTCTTAATTACGAATACCCTTCTGCCATTGTTTTAGAAAATGCAATTTAATATTTAAACTAGATTTAGCTGAAGAATACTTGTCTCGATAGTACAATATACAGAGCTCGATAGCTGCAGTCGCTTAAGTGCGGTCAGTATCCAGTAATCGGGAGATAGTGGGTTCGAGCCCCACTGTCGGCAGCCCTGAAGATGGTTTTCCGTGGTTTCCCATTTTCACACCGTCCCCAGGCCGCTTCCTTCCACTTCCTAGGCCTTTCCTATCCCATCGTCGCGATAAGACCTATCTGTATCGGTGCGACGTAAAGCAAATAGCAAAAAAAAAAAGTATAATAACAATTTTTCTATACTTGACTTACTTTGATAAAAAAACAAAACAAATGCAGACAATAACTGAGTGGGCAGAGCTGACTGGAAGATTTTTTTTTTTTTTTTGCTAGTTGCTTTACGTCGCACCGACACAGATAGGTCTTATGGCGACGATGGGACAGGAAAGGGCTAGGAATGGGAAGGAAGCGGCCGTGGCCTTGATTAAGGTACAGCCCCAGCATTTGCCTTGTGTGAAAATGGGAAACCACGGAAAACCATCTTCAGGGCTGCCGACAGTGGGGTTCGAACCTACTGTCTCCCGAATACTGGATACTGGCCGCACTTAAGCAACTGCAGCTATCGAGCTCGGTGACTGGAAGATTGTACGCGCTGAACGCGTAAGACGAATCTTTCTGAATTAGCGTGACAACTGCTGTGGAATGGCGTAGTGCAGTGTGCCAGTCGATTCTAACATTAAATTATGTGGAAACCTCGGCTAGAGCTTGTAATTTTTCTCCTGAAACTTGTTAATCATGTAAGTCTAAATGAGCGTAATTCAAGGAATGAAATGACGTTTATAGTTCGCCTCTGTGGTGTAGTGGTTAGTGTGATTAGCTACCACCCCCGGAGGCCAGGGTTCGATTTCCGGCTCTGCCACGAAATTTAAAAAGTGGTACGAGGGCTGGAACGGGGTTCACTCAGCCTCGGGAGGTCAACTGAGTAGAGGTGGGTTCGATTCCCACATCAGCCATCCCGGAAGTGGTTTTCCGTGGTTTCCCCACTTCTCCTCCAGGCAAATGCTGGGATGGCACCTAACTTAAGGCTACGGCCGCTTCCTCCCCTCTTCCTTGTCTATCCCTTCCAATCTTCCCATACCCCCGCAAAGCCCCTGTTCAACATAGCAGGTGAGGCCGTCTGGGCGAGGTACTGGCCATCCTCCCCAGTTGTATCCCCCGACCCAGGGTCTGAAGCTCCAGGACACTGCCCTTGAGGCGGTAGATGTGGGATCCCTCGCTGAGTCCGATGGAAAAACCGACCCTGGATGGTAAACAGGTAAAGAAGAAAAAGAAGAAATTACGTTTATTCATTGTGCGGGCACCGCCGTGTGATAGTGTGTGGCATCGATACACGGTACTTGATAACACGTTAGAAGATTGGAAAAGCTCAAAGAAAAAGAATCGAAGGAAGGAAGGAAGGAAGGAAGGAAGGAAGGAAGGAAGGAAGAAAGGAAGGAAGGAAACAGAAGAAATTACGTTCAGTGTTCTTTCAATCAATATCAATCAAATCGTCCAGGTGGTAGATTCCCTATTAGTTGTTTACCTAGATTTTTCTTAAATAATTTCAAAGAAGTTGAACATTTACTAAATTATTTGGTAAATTATTCCAATCCTATAAACGATATTTGCCCCAATTTGCCCTCTTGAATTCAAACTTTATCCCGATATTATGTTCTTTCTTACTTTTAAAACATCACTCAGCGTTATTCGTCTACTAATGTCATTCCACGCCATCTCTCCACCGACAGCTCGGAACATACCGCCTAGTCGAGTAGCTCGTCTCCTTGCTCTCAGGTTTTACAAGCCCAACGTTTATAACATTTTCGTAACACTGCTTTCTTGTTGGGTATAACCTAAAACAAATCGGGCTGCTTTTCTTTCCAGTTCTCGAATCAGTAATCCTGGTGAGGGTCCCATACACTGGAGTCATACTCAATTGCGGTCTTACCAGTGACTTACACGCCCTACGTCCTTACTACAAAACTTAAATATCCTGATAACAGCGCAGAGAGATCTGTAACCTTTATTTACAATTCCGTTAATGTGATTACCCCAATGAAGATCTTCCCTTATATTAACACCTAGGTACTTACAGTGATCCCCGTGACATACTTTTACACCATCAACACAGCAAGTAAAACTCAGGGACTTTTCTTCTTGGTGATATTCATAACCTGACTTTCTATGCTGAAATTAGAGATCGGTGCCAGAAGGCCTACGTTTACCGGCATATTTAACCACTTCGAACACAAAATTGCGATAACTGAGTTTCACCTTAATAGTTGAGGGTATGGAATTAGAGAATGAAATAATTTCCAAAGGAAGATGTTCGATACTTTGATTTTGTATTTATTTTTTATTTTTAGAATTTGCTTTATGTCGCATAGACACAAATATGTCTTACGGTGACGATGGGATAGGAAAGGCTCAGGAGTGGGAAGGAAGCGGCCATGGCCTTAATTAACGTACATCTCGAGCATGTGCCTGGAGTGAAAATGGGAAATCACGGAAAAACATCTTCAGGGCTGCCGATAGTATGGCTCGAACCCACTGTCTCCCGAATGCAAACTGATAGCTACGTAAGCCAAGCCGCGCGTCCACTTGCTCGGTAATCTTCGAAATCATTTGGGAAAAGAGCATGTAAACAATCTGCCACCTGGGTTCAGATCAGTTGTTGGTGTAATGTAGCCTAGTACTCATGTTTGGTGTAGGCTGAGTGAACCTGAGGATAATATGCCACTTTGGAAGCGGAAATTTCGTTTCTGAACTTGTCTACTTTCTGACAGGGACTCGACATGCCTTTATCACCCCGGCTAAGCAGTCCCTTCGTAACAGTAAAAGCTTAAATGCATAATATCATTATTAATTCTTATAACCAGAATTCACAAATATATTCTCAATAATGTCACATGGTGTATATTTAAATACGGTTGTTAATATATGCTGGGGCTCTATTGTATGTCATTTGCTAAGGGATACTAGCTAGCTGTAGTGTAAAGCGAAATGCTTTGTTGTGAGCACAATATTATATATTATTTTGTTCGTTCATTCCTGGGAAGAGAAGCATCAATGGCAGCGTGTGATTGGAAACTGTATTTTAATCTGAAACATGAAGTGACAGTTAATGTAAAAATGTTCTGTAGATATTTCTCTCACCCGAGCAGCGTTTGCTACAGTTCTCTACTCTGACATGGTATTTTACCTTTGAGCCGGCAGAATCATAATAACGAAAAGCCACTCAACTAAATCTAGGAAGTATTCCACTTTATTGTTTAACTAGCTGTAGTACCCGGCGTTGCCCGGATAGTTTCTGAATATTTACCTTTAAGATTTGCATTACCAGTTAGTTATGTGTGATGTGAATTTTTATAAAATTCCTTTTTGACTTGCAGATTGATATGTTATGATCTATTATGTAGTTTTAAAATTATTTAGATGTGTTTGATTTCAAGTTTTAGATTATTTAATTTTCGAGTAAAACTTCCTCCTTACGGAAGCTCGAATCGACTGGGAAGTATTTGATCCTGTCAAAAATTAATAAGTGATAACTATATGTATTTAGCCGTCGCACTATAGATACGATGTACAGGATTCAACTGTCAATGAGACTGTCCCCCTCCCGCCCTCCACCACTAAGAGATATAAAATCTGGATTGTCACCATTCATTTCAGTGACCCAGAAAACTGTAGATTCGACACTGTTTTCGATTACTTTTATATCTCACTCCCCCTCACCCACACCCCAAAGGGGGCTGAACGTGAATTTAAAAAAAATCGGAGTGTCACTAATTATTTCAGCTACCACGAAAACTATGGATTCGATAATATTCTAGATTATTTTTATACCACCCCCCTCGCCCCTGCCCATAAAGGTGCTAGGGGTGTCCTACCCTCACGCGGTTTGTCTCCTGATACTAATTGATAAGTGTACCAAGTTTGGTGAAATTGCTCCAGTGGTTTAGGAGATGTGTCATTTACACACCCACACCCACACACCCACGCACACACATACATCAATTTATATATAGTAAGAAGAAGAAGAAGAAGATAATATTTTTATATGTACTTTTTCGATTAATTTTATATCTCACCCCCTTCGCTCCCCACTTGGACTCGCAAAAAATCCGGAGTAATACTATTCATCTCAGAGACCCTGAAATCTATGGATTCGAAACTGTTTTTAATTATTTCTGTATCTCACCCCTCCCCCTTTGCTCCCCACCTAAAAGGGGGCTGGACTTTAAAAATTCCTAGAGTATTACTTTTCAACCCAATGACCCCGAAAACTATGAATTCGACACTATTCTCGATTATTATTATAACTACCCCCCCCCCCCGCCTGACCCTCTCCCTTAAGGACGCTAGAGATGGCTTACCCCCCACAGTGATCGTCTCCCGATAGTAAGTAATACGTGTACCAAGTTTGGTTGAAATTGCTCCAGTGGTTTAGGAGGAGATGTGTCATTTACACACACTTCCATTTCTATATATAGTAAGATTTTTATACTCGTACTTCACCCCCTTTCCATCCCCGCCCAAAGGAGTCCTATGAGTGCCTTACACAACAGTACATTTCTTCCAGATATTAAGTCTTATTTGTACCAATTTTGGTTGGCAGCTATGCCCAAACGTACATGCATAATCTCACTGCTCTAGAATCCTGGAGCTGACGTTCCCATGGTTACGACAGTTCATTTCTTTATCCGATTCCTAGAGCAGGGGTAGTGTGGTGCCAATATCTCCGTAACGGTTGGTTTTGGGGCCTTAAAACATGGTTTTCGGGCCCGTGGGGCTTACCGAGTTTTGTTCTTTGCGTCAAGAGGATTAAATTGAGCTTTGTCTCGTCCTTATACGACAAATTCGATATTTTGCCTATAATAGTATAAGAGAAAACGGTTTTCCTATAAAACCCCGTCTTTTCAAAGATTTTAAAATGATATGCATATCGAAACCTTCCCCGGGATGAGTATACTCTACATATGAAGTTTGGTTGAGATCTATCCAGCCGTTTCGACGTGATGGTGGAACAAACAAACAGACAAACAGACACGAACAACTTTATTTATAAGAAGATAAATAATAATAATAATAATAATAATAATAATAATAATAATAATTGTACCGGGCGGTACACCTCTACTCTGTTTATTTAAAAGTTGCGCTAGTTGAAACTCCTCTTCTGGAGGAAGGTTGAACTTTATCTATTCTATTAATTCTCTACTTTCTCAGAAGATGTCACCACGTGGAAAATTTTGAGTTTTTGAACTGTGCCACTTTTGATGTGTTTTTGTTTCGCTTGAAGTAAGAAGTGTGAACTTTCTCTTCTAGAGGACACTACTGAAGAATTACAATAGTGCAACCTAGTGCGAAATCAAAGAACTATTTTGTTGGAGAAATTTTTATTTCAAAAGTTTGTTTCTTGTTAAATTTCTTTCTGTTATTGTTTAAGTTGGCTGTATACCCCTCTTTTTCCCCTTAGTTTGGATCTAGCCAATCCCGAATTTCTTTAATTAATTTTCCACCAATAATGTGTTTCTTTTTCCTCTATGTAGGGGTTTCTTTTCCCGAACCAATAAAGATTTTGTGGGAGGGTGTTTTATTTCCCCTAACGCCTAGAATCTTCCGCGAGAGGATATAAACTGCTGATTTTGGGGTCTCCGGGCCACTTCTGTTCCATCTTTCAGTGTATTAAGTACATTGCAGGAGGCGGGAAGCGCCTCTTTCCTCGGCAGCGATCTACTACCAGGTAATGGCCTATTAATATCTTCTTTTCTTGCTAGGTCGGCAGTTTAACTCTCGCGGCGGGTTCGAAGCGTTTTCCATCATGTAACCTTTTCCTAAAATGTAACTACTCTTTTCTTCTTTTCTTGTAAAGTCACATATTGGGATAGAGAGTGCTAACCCTCTCGAGCTCCCACTCACATTTGTTTTGAGGTGAACTTATTTTCTCAAACGTTTCTTCGTTTATGTAATGTAAAGTGTTCTTCTCTAAGTCACCTCTGTAGTATGGGACTAGCCCTTGCGTTAGTGGCCCAGAGCCAGATTAGGTTTTAAAAGCAAAGTGTATTAGGAGTGCAAGTTCGCCTCCTCTCAAGTTGTATTTTAGAGGTCATGTATTAATCTTTTCTCACCTAATAGGCCTCAGTAGGTTGGGTATTTTACCCCTGTGTATATGTCCTTTGAGGACGACTTGAAAGTTGAGTTTGGTGTGGCCTGGGAGAGGCTTAACTTTAAGAGCGAGTGGCTCTTTTCTAAAACTGAGAGTTGTATGCCTCGAGGAGGCTTTGCTGTGTAATTTGGAGCAAGGGCTCCAGGGTTTGAGTGGGGTCTTCTGCCCCTTTTGTTGAAATTGGTATATCGTAAAGTTGAGCTAGTTGCTCAAGAATTGTATTTTCAGGGCTCGAAGCCCAAATTCTTTAATCCCTGTAATTGTACATTTCAAGTTGTATTTCGGCTACTAAGTACCTGTTCTATTTGTTGTTACCTAATTTTGAAAAGAAAATATAACCTTGTTAAATTTTAAAATTTAATTTCTCTTTAGTAGCTTGAGACCTATTCACCACCCAGCACCTTCTTTCATGCTTAACTACCACAAAAACTCGGTAACAAGTGGTAGCAGAGCGTGGTTGAATGGGTCTCAATTTAGCCCCTTTTGACGGCTAAACATTGCTTTGATTCGAACTCTAACAATTTTCTCAGTTGCTGGAATTTTTTTGAGTTTTTCAAAATTGTTCTGTCATCATGCCCGGCCCTCGCGATGTTCTCCTCCTTAACTACTTGCGCAAAGAGGAGTTGATATATGAGTTAACTATCAGAAACGTTCAATCTGGAGGCACGGTTGCAATAGACACTAACAAGCTTAGAGAGTCCCTTGATTTGCCCATTTCCATCCCCAATTTGGGAGAGAAAGAAATTGACGACTCTCTTTCCACGATTGTCGAGAATATTACTGGGCTAGCATCGGTAGTCAGCTTTTTTGATGAAAACGATCCATCTCCTAATCAAATTAAGCGTGTGCAAGGCAGGCTGTATCACTTTGCAAATAGAGTTAATGATCTATTGTCTCTAAAGGTGAATGACGTTCAGAGGAAGCAAGCTAATACGCTCCTTGAAACTATTTCTGAATTGTCTAATAAGGTCACTCAATTGCTAACCGGCGAAGCTCCTCCCAAAACTGATCAACCCGCCACGGTGAATGTAGGTAACGAGGAAGAGCCTCCTCAGGGAGAAGTCAATAGGATAACCGTTGCTGCTCAAACTATCTCTGCCCCATCGAACAACGAATCTGAACGCCGTGCGTCATTGAGTAACATCCGCTCTGAATTAACTTCCTTGCCCTTGAAACCTTTAACGACTATGACACCTGGGTTCAGCAGCTTGCCTCATCCATTGGCAATGTTGCTTAGAGGTATCTCTAAGTTTTCCGTCAACACCACCAGTGACGTAATTTCATTTTTAAGATTTCTAGTGGAATTTCAGGATCATGCCCTTGTGTTTTCTCTTTCCCCATGTCAAATTTTGCAAATTATCTATCCTTATGCTATTGGTGTTCTATCTGACAAAATAGTTAGAGCCATTGCCGAGCAATCTTCTATTGAGGATTTCCACGCCCATTTGCTAGCTAACTTCATCCCGGCTAGGGCCAGGTCCTCCCTTATTCAGAAATACTATTATCGGGTACAGCGCTTGGATGAAAACCTGGCAGACTTCATCCAAGATATTAAGTTTTATACTAGGGTGTTTGCTCTCCACTTCCCTGAGGATCAGATCGTGCAAGCTATTGTTGAAGGGATTTCACCACCCTACAGGTCATATTTGTGTTTCGCGGCGTGCCCGCAAACCTTCTCTGAACTGGAAGCATTAGCCGTCTCTGCGGAAGGAGTTAGGTATGCCGATTCCTTGCGTGTGGCGAAAGAACCCCCGCCTTCCTTTAGTAACACTCGGCCTCCACCTCGCCGACCAGTCAATCCCCGTAAATGTTATGCTTGTGGGTCGCCTGACCATCTGCGGAATAAGTGTCCTCTGATCAAGTCAAGTGGGACAAGGAATGGAGTAGGGTCATCACAAGGCTGTTTTAAGTGTGGGGCCTTCTCACATATCGCCAAGAATTGCCCAAACTCAAATAGCACCCCCTCCTGCTCAACTTCTGGTGCAAATTCCAGCTATTCCAATAATAAAAAGTGACTAGTGGCGTCGGCTGAGCCGACTAATCCATCTTCCCGAGACTTAGCCCCTAGTAAACAGGTTGTAAATGCTGAGAACGATCAGCCTTCAAGTTCATCTTTTGAATGCCCTAAAGAATGTCTTAGGATTGCGGCGGATACCCCCGCACCTGTTCCTTTTCTTAAGATTGAGGTAAATAACGAGCCTATAACAGCTCTCTTAGATTCAGGCAGTGTTTGTTCCATTATTTCGGCTGATTGGTATTCTAAATTGAAATCTGGTTGTAAACTCCCTGACTATGACTCATCTCCTGTTAAATATGTTTCGGCTAATTCATCTCCATTAGAAATTCTAGGTTCCTTACATGTCAAAATTCGTGTTTTTAAATTTACATGGAAAATCAAATTGTTTGTGGCCAAGCATTTGTCTTGCCCCATCATACTGGGAGCGGACTTCATGTCTCACACTGGTCTGGTGCTCGATCTTCAGAGTAAGTCGTGCACATTCAAATTTGCCTCTAACTGTAAAATCCCTCTATTAAAGTGTAATTCTGCATCATGTTCATCTATTTCGCCTACCCAGGATGAGATGTTGTTAGACCTTAGACATCTACCTGAGGAGCAGGCTGATAGTATTCGGAAACTGTGTCAGTCGTTTCCCGAGGTGTTCTCTGATACTCTTGGTGTTACTGACCTTATTGAATACAAAATTGAGGTCACGGATTCAATTCCTGTCCGTTTTCCACCGTATAGGCTATCTCCACCTAAAATGAAGGCTCTGAAAGAAATCATCGATCAGATGTTGAAGGATGGTATTATTAGGCCCTCTAAGTCAGCGTATTCTTCGCCTATTTTTCTAGTCCCGAAACCCCAAGGAGGCTTCAGGCCGGTCATTGATTACAGGGCTCTCAATCGGAAGGTGGTGTTGCAATCTGTGCCCCTTCCCGACCTTCATTCTTGCTTTTCATGGTTTCGTAAGGCCAAGTTCTTCACCATCTTGGACTTAAATCAGGCCTATAATCAAATTCCCCTTGCCGAAGAGTCTAAACACCTTACAGCGTTTGCCACGGACTGGAATTTATACGAATACAACCGCGTGCCTTTCGGGCTCCCCACGGGGGCAGCTGTGCTCACTAGGCTACTAGATAGGGTCTTTTCCGACATCAAATTTGAGTACTTATATCACTACTTAGATGATGTCGTCGTATTTTCAGAGACCTTTGAAGAACATCTAGATCATCTGCGAGAAGTTCTCAATCGCCTTCGTAAGGCTGGGTTAACTGTTAAGTTGTCCAAGGTTGCCTTTGCTAAGCCCTCTATGTCATTCCTAGGGCATATTGTGTCACCTGATGGTGTAGCTGTCGATCATTCTAGAACACAGGCCATCCGTGATTTTAAACCTCCTAAGGACATCAAAGGTATCGCTAGATTCATTGGTATGGTGAATTTCTTCAGGAAGTTTATTCCTAACTTCGCTAATAGAGCGGCGCCCTTAAACCTTCTTCGTAGGAAAGGCATCAAATTCGAGTGGGGACCTTCTCAACAAGCCGCTTTCGAAGATCTTAAATTAGCTCTCTGTAATGCCCCTGTACTTGCTATGCCTGATTTCTCGAAGAAATTCATCGTCCAAACGGACGCGTCGTCGTCAGCTGTAGCTGCAGTCCTTCTTCAAGAGACTGAACTAGGGAGGCGTCCCATCGCCTATGCATCTAGGACTCTATCGGTTCAAGAAGCCAAGTATTCCATCTATGAGCTCGAAGGGTTGGCAGTCTTATTCGCCTTAGAAAAGTTCCGTCTCTGTCTGGAACATGTCAAATTCGACCTGGAGACAGATAATCAAGCCTTAAGCTGGGTCTTAGGTAGGCCGCGTCGTACTGGTCGTATAGCCCGTTGGGCCATCCGTATTTCTGCCTTCCAATTTGATGTACGACATATCAGAGGTACCGAAAATGTTGTTGCTGATGGACTCAGCCGTATGTTTCATAACGACGTCGAGACCCACGAACCGGTCGATAGTTCATCACCTTCCGAGTCCATACTATCTGGTGTTAATGCCATCTTAACAGGTGCTCCCATGCTTTTTAGGGATATTGAGAAATACCAACGTGAAGATCCGACGCTGGCTCCTATAATGGAAACCCTTTCTTCTGGGGAACATGTTGTCCCTTATGTTCTGAGGAATGGTGTTCTATGTTGCCCTTCGAGGCATGATAAGTTGATGAAAGTTGTTGTTCCAGCGGTTCTTGTACCTATGATCTTCAAATACTATCATGAGACCCCATTGGGGGGGCATCTTGGAATCTTTAAAACTCGTGAAAAGATTCGTGAAATGTTCATATGGAAAGGTATGGACGGTGAAATTCGAGAACTTGTAAAAGCTTGTAAATCTTGTTTGATCAGTAAACCCACCATGTCCACTAAAGTAGGCCTTTTGTCTTCTCATCAAGCGTCGCGCCCCATGGAACGCCTGTATATCGATTATGTGGGACCCTTCCCCCAGTCAAAGGGTAATGCCAACAAGTTCATCTTTGTGTGTGTAGATGGTTTTACAAGATTTTCCTGGTTATTTCCGACTAAGCTGGCTACCGCTCAGTCCACCATTACTTGCCTAAATTCTATTTTTGCTTCTTTTGGTCCGTGCCAATACATTGTATCTGATAATGCTAAAGCTTTTACATCAAATCTGTTTCGTAAATTCTGTTTTGACTTGTCCATCTCTCATGTAACTACATCTGCTTATTACCCTCAACCATCTCTGGCTGAACGGGTTAACCGCAATCTCAGGTCCGCACTTATTGCCTATCATCATGAAGATCATTCTAGGTGGGACACGTCCCTGCATTGGTTAGCTTTTGCTTTGAATTCGGCGGTTCATGAATCTCACAAATTTACTCCAGCTTCTTTGATGTTTAAGTTCGTTCCCAACACGCCGCTCTCTAACCTCTGGTCTCTGAATGACATTCTGCCCGAGACAATAGATCCGGACAACATTAAAGATCTTTGGAAGAAGGCTAAAGCTAATCTTAAAGTGTCTCATGAAAAGGTTAGGGAAAGGTATGATCGTGGACGGAGACCCACCACTTTGAAGGTAGGTGACCAGGTTATGGTCAAAAATTTTGTTCCCGCGGGCAAGCTTGCCCCCAGATTTCATGGGCCTTGTATCATTCTCGATTTTCTTACGCCGGTTACCTTATTGCTAAGTAATCCAGCCACCGAGAGGATATTTAGAGTTCACCTGTCCCAGGTGAAACCGGTGTAATTTCTGTGTTAACTTGCTCCATATTATTTTGAAAGGATATGAAGGTTATATTTTTTTTGAGTTTCACTTTTAAGGCATTCTGCCCCTTCTGTAATATTTTGGTTTTAGATGTAAGCCCTATGTAAAACCTGCCCCGACCCGTTAAACTGCCATCCTGTTCTTGCCACGGCCATTACCACGCTCCCGTCTCCTGCTCCACTCTACACAGTGGCTTAATGAATACCATGAATATCTGCACGCCGCTGGCCCCTCACTCTCTCTACAAGCCTGTACCCTCAAAGAAAATAATTGTCCAACACCATTCTGCCGCCTAGCTTTAATGTTTCAGCGCCCCCGCAGCCGCGCAGCGCCGCGCAGCGACTGGGGAGGGGGATGGGCCCCCTCCTCTCCAGCGAGGACGACATGTGCACGGCGAGCCGGAGCTCACCTCCCGGCCAAGGCTGATGTGCGGCGCACGACCTGCTACATGCCCGCAGCCTGTATCTGTTCACCGCGGGCGCGGCGTACTTCAACACCTCTGCTCCCCTCATAGTGCGGGCGAGCGGTATCTCAGGGTACTTGAGGGGTCCGAGCGGCCTCCGTTGGACGCAAGCTGCAACGGCCGGTCTGGCCATCCGACTCAATCTACATCAACTACATGGACAGTCACCATAAGCAATAATTACATTTGGGAATTTAACAACAATATTTGGTGGACATTGCAAAAACTTTTCTTCACCTTTTAAGCATTAAAGGTTTATCTTCAGAAATTCAACTTCTACAAACATAAAAACTTTACTGCACCGGCAACAACAAAATTTTGAAATTGCAACCAACCAAATTACTAAAATCTTATAAATGCTTCCGCAATTAATCTTAATATCAACATCAAAACTTGGACCTTATTTTGGAAACAAAGCTTATGTTCTTCTGTGTTACCCCTTGGAGGAACTTTTGGGGGAGGAGGTCTGTACCGGGCGGTACACCTCTACTCTGTTTATTTAAAAGTTGCGCTAGTTGAAACTCCTCTTCTGGAGGAAGGTTGAACTTTATCTATTCTATTAATTCTCTACTTTCTCAGAAGATGTCACCACGTGGAAAATTTTGAGTTTTTGAACTGTGCCACTTTTGATGTGTTTTTGTTTCGCTTGAAGTAAGAAGTGTGAACTTTCTCTTCTAGAGGACACTACTGAAGAATTACAATAGTGCAACCTAGTGCGAAATCAAAGAACTATTTTGTTGGAGAAATTTTTATTTCAAAAGTTTGTTTCTTGTTAAATTTCTTTCTGTTATTGTTTAAGTTGGCTGTATACCCCTCTTTTTCCCCTTAGTTTGGATCTAGCCAATCCCGAATTTCTTTAATTAATTTTCCACCAATAATGTGTTTCTTTTTCCTCTATGTAGGGGTTTCTTTTCCCGAACCAATAAAGATTTTGTGGGAGGGTGTTTTATTTCCCCTAACGCCTAGAATCTTCCGCGAGAGGATATAAACTGCTGATTTTGGGGTCTCCGGGCCACTTCTGTTCCATCTTTCAGTGTATTAAGTACATTGCAGGAGGCGGGAAGCGCCTCTTTCCTCGGCAGCGATCTACTACCAGGTAATGGCCTATTAATATCTTCTTTTCTTGCTAGGTCGGCAGTTTAACTCTCGCGGCGGGTTCGAAGCGTTTTCCATCATGTAACCTTTTCCTAAAATGTAACTACTCTTTTCTTCTTTTCTTGTAAAGTCACATATTGGGATAGAGAGTGCTAACCCTCTCGAGCTCCCACTCACATTTGTTTTGAGGTGAACTTATTTTCTCAAACGTTTCTTCGTTTATGTAATGTAAAGTGTTCTTCTCTAAGTCACCTCTGTAGTATGGGACTAGCCCTTGCGTTAGTGGCCCAGAGCCAGATTAGGTTTTAAAAGCAAAGTGTATTAGGAGTGCAAGTTCGCCTCCTCTCAAGTTGTATTTTAGAGGTCATGTATTAATCTTTTCTCACCTAATAGGCCTCAGTAGGTTGGGTATTTTACCCCTGTGTATATGTCCTTTGAGGACGACTTGAAAGTTGAGTTTGGTGTGGCCTGGGAGAGGCTTAACTTTAAGAGCGAGTGGCTCTTTTCTAAAACTGAGAGTTGTATGCCTCGAGGAGGCTTTGCTGTGTAATTTGGAGCAAGGGCTCCAGGGTTTGAGTGGGGTCTTCTGCCCCTTTTGTTGAAATTGGTATATCGTAAAGTTGAGCTAGTTGCTCAAGAATTGTATTTTCAGGGCTCGAAGCCCAAATTCTTTAATCCCTGTAATTGTACATTTCAAGTTGTATTTCGGCTACTAAGTACCTGTTCTATTTGTTGTTACCTAATTTTGAAAAGAAAATATAACCTTGTTAAATTTTAAAATTTAATTTCTCTTTAGTAGCTTGAGACCTATTCACCACCCAGCACCTTCTTTCATGCTTAACTACCACAAAAACTCGGTAACAATAATAATAATAATAATAATAATAATAATAATAATAATTCGTGTGGCTGTTGTTAGCCTGATAAGACAGACACTCTGAAGGGGATGGGCGGCATCTGATGTGTATGGGAAACTGCGTGTTATTGTTGTGGAGGATACTGTTGCAGGTGATGTGTGAGTTGCGGGAATGTTGAGGACAGCACAAGCCTCCCGTCCCCGAGCCAGGCAAATTACTGGAGCGAATGAATGTGGGAGTGCCTAGTTCTCAAAAATTCGTCATGTACTAAATTATTAGCCATACGGACTCCTAAAACTTTTGCTTCTCTTGTGTTAATGCCAGCTTAAAAACGTATAATTTTAAATTTGTAATTGTCAACACTTGTAAAATATTTTAAATATTTGAATAAATAAAAGTTACAATCCCTGACCCGGCTGTGAATCTAAGCCGGGGTACGCTGAGATGAGGGTGACTACGCAGACTATTCACCAAGGAGTCGGACAAGGTTGAGAACGATATTAGAATTATGTCATAAATCCTATCCTATTGTAAGTTTTCATTCCCCACCCTGAGGGGGTGGAGTGAGCTACCTAAAGGGGAGCACCCTCTCTCTCCTCTACTAAACTGTTTTCATTCCGCCCCTGAAGGGGGAACGCGGACCTCTTAGATTGTGACACCGTCTATCAGGCCGGGAGATTTGTGGTTGTGATAAAGATGTGTGAAGATGAGGGGGTTGGAGGCCGTGCCCTATACTACGAACTTACTGCAGATAATGAAAAACCACGGAAAAACATGCTCAGGAAAGCAACTGTGGACACCAGCCCCCGTCCGTCTCCCGAATGCAGAGCAGTAGAGCCACGGCCACCCGTTCTCTGCTCGTTTGGCTGGTCGGAGTGCAGAGCTGTCGGAGCATGAATCAGCCGGCCAGTGAATGCCGAATCCTACTCTGCAACCGTCGACCTGAGAATATTAGTTTTGAGTATCATTTACTACTCGGTCCCGTTAAGAGGGCAGCTCTTCTTTCCACTGATAAGCACAGTTACATGGCCATAATGCTGTTGTATGAATGTACCTTTTCTTTGTTTAAAGTAAGCTTTTTTTAAAACAGACTGCTCGACAAAACCACTGAGAATAACCTCATTATATGGCATCTAAGCTATAATTCCACTGTGACACTATCTCATTTTGGTAAAATTAAGCTGTCGCGCAAACACATTCTGCTACTTTCAAGCTGTTATACAATTAATTTTGTTGGTTTCAAGCTGTGGACATGTATTTCTGGTACTTTAAGGTTTGGCGCAAATTCATTCTAGTGTTTTCAAGCTGTGGTGCAATATTCAATCTGGCGTTTTCAAGCTGTGGTGCAATATTCAAGCTGAGGTGCAATATTCATTCAGGTGTTTTCAAGCTGTGGTGCAATATTCAATCTGGCGTTTTCAAGCTGTGGTGCAATATTCAAGCTGTGGTGCAATATTCATTCAGGTGTTTTCAAGCTGTGGCGCAACATTCAGTCTGGTGTTTTCAAGCTGTGGTGCAATATTCAATCTGGTGTTTTCAAGCTGTGGTGCAATATTCAATCTGGCGTTTACAAGCTGTGGTGCAATATTCAAGCTGTGGTGCAATATTCATTCTGGTGTTTTCAAGCTGTGGTGCAATATTCAATCTGGTGTTTTCAAGCTGTGGTGCAATATTCAAGCTGAGGTGCAATATTCATTCAGGTGTTTTCAAGCTGTGGTGCAATATTCAATCTGGCGTTTACAAGCTGTGGTGCAATATTCATTCTGGTGTTTTCAAGCTGTGGCGCAACATTCAGTCTGGTGTTTTCAAGCTGTGGTGCAATATTCATTCTGGTGTTTTCAAGCTGTGGTGCAATATTCATTCTGGTGTTTTCAAGCTGTGGTGCAATATTCAATCTGGTGTTTTCAAGCTGTGGTGCAATATTCAATCTGGTGTTTTCAAGCTGTGGTGCAACATCCGTCTGGTGTTTTCAAGCTGTGGTGTAATATTCAGTCTGGTGTTTTCAAGCTGTGGTGTAATATTCAGTCTGGTGTTTTCAAGCTGTGATGTAATATTCAGTCTGGTGTTTTCAAGCTGTGATGTAATATTCAGTCTGGTGTTTCCAAGCTGTGGTGTAATATTCAATCTGGTGTTTCCAAGCTGTGGTGCTGGGGTGAGGAAGAGGAATTAGGGACTGGAATAATGTACGAAGGGTGATGTTCGATGAATGTACTACTTCTTTGAAGTAATTTAAGATAAGACTAAGTAAACACTTGATAGGGAATCTGCCACCTGGGCGACAGCTCTAATTTCTCGTCAGATGCGATTGATTGATTGATTGATTGATTGATTGATTGATTGATTGATTGATTGATTGATTGATTGATTGATTGATTGATTGATTGATTGATTGATTGGGATTTCTCCCACTTTCTTTCCTCCTCCTTCTAATGGTATTTTAGCCAGTGTATTTGCCTCTGTAACAAAAATCACCGCGGTGGACTAATTCTTGTCTACAAGTCGTGAAATCCCATTCCTCGTTAGAATGAATGTTTTTTTTTTCAGTAGACTCTGGTCGACTCAGCCAACAGTAACGGCGATGCTTCCTAATCGGTGAGGACCGATAGGAGCAAAGAACTGACGACGTTACTATCATCTGCAGTATTTGGATTTAAAGAATACCTCCACACCTCTTGATAATGGAGAATTTTACCTATGTGTGTGAGAAATGGTTTATAACTAACTTACCTCACGGTTTATCAAATTATAGTACTGCACTGTTAAGTGCCAGCCATGTGATGTAGCGGTAGCGGGTTTGTCTCTTATCCGAGGCCCAGGGTGCGATTCCTGTCTCGTTCAGGGTCTTTAGTCCTGCACTGAAGGCTGGAACGAGATCCACTCATTTTAAGTGGTCAACTGGTGATTGGGCGATATCATAGGATCGGATTCGGTCAAGAGAAACTAGGCAAAGCAAGCAAGCTTGTTGATTTACGTGATTGCTTTCATATCATGATATCCTCGGGATCTCCACTTTTACATGGAATCCAAGTAACAAGGAAGAACGATGCCAGTCCCACGGTCTAGGGCTAGCACGTCTGTCTCTTACCCGGAGGATCCACGTTTGATTTCTGGCACGGTCAGGGCTTGTTTCGAAGTCCACTCAGCCTACCTGATTACGATCGAAGATTTATCTGAAGGTGACCTAGTGGTCCCTGTCAAAAAAATGAAGAGGATTCGTTCACTACACTGACCACATGTCACCTCGTAATCTGCAGGCCTTCAGGATGAACAGTTATTTCTTGATAGGTCAAGGCTCATCAGGGCTGTAGCTGCGTGGGATTTGTTCTTGTCTTTCGAAACAAGGACGTGATTTTCAATTCAAAGACTCCACATTCGAAGGCCGGGATTCGATCTGCGGCCGCCTTGATGAGAAGTCAGTGACAGTAGCACTCGGCTATCACACACCTACAGAAACAAGCAATGTGACCGAGTGTGTCATTACGCTGACCATATAACACTCCAATATCTGCAAGCTAACTGTCCGGACATCACTCATCTTGGCAGGCCAGGTCCCCGAATGGGCTGTGTGTGGGTGATTTTGTAAATAAATACTGCAATGTGTTCGCATTCCTTATCAACAACTTTCTTCTTATTCTTATTCTCCTCCTCGTTATTGACATTTTCTCAATTACTTGAGGTGGACACTAGTCCAGATTTACGACTGGAGCCCATCCGGAAAACAACCCCATGTAGAGGGATGTATTTATTACTGTTTCTACGGTGGTCGGTAGCATGATGGGTTGTATGCAAATACATGAAGCCCTGAGCCAGGAAAATAAATCTCATGGAGCTAAAATCCCAGGCCCGGCCGGGAATCGAGCCCGGAATCATATGGACCGAAAGGCCCTACACTCACCATTCAGCTAAGGAATTGAACTCTTAGCTACTATTCTAAGTATCAAAATGTCGTCCTACAAAGTGGTTAGTTGACATGCCCATGGGTTGAACTCGCAGAACGACAGCAGGTCTTCTTCTTCTCTTATTAATAATAATAATAATAATAATAATAATAATAATAATAATAATAATAATAATAATAACATGCCAGTTTTTAAAATGAAGTCGTAGCAGTAATAATCGGTAGTGATTCCACAATCAAATAATCCTTATCCCAAATTTGTATCATTAAATGACAAATTACAGGACGCTTAAATATTATTAATTTCTACATAGGTATTATTTCATTATTGCATTTATATAACAATGTCTATTTATTTAGTAGGCTATATTATGAACTGCATTAGACAGGCCTGTTAGTTTAGTATTTACGGTATGAAATAAGTTCAGATTCCATGTTTCCTTGTGTATTTACAGTAGGCCTAATATTTGAATGTAAGGCAGGAACAAATGTCCCTAAATGTGCTATCTATCTATCTATCTATCTATCTATCTATCTATCTATCTATCTATCTATCTATCTATCTATCTATCTACAAATAACCAGCTAACACTGAAAGTCTAATTTACAACCTTGAGCAAAACTGACGAGCGCCTAATCATTTGCACTGTATATACTGACGCCAAAAGTCATGGGTTAGCAGTATTTGAAGGCAAAAATCGGGGGCACCACCGTACTGTGACGTCTAGGAAGTGTTTTTTTGTTTTTGTTTTTTGTTTTTGGTATTTCCTTTACGTCGCACCGACGATGGTGACGATGGGACAGGAAAGGCCTAGGGAAGGGAAGAAAGCGCTCTTGGCCTTAATTAAGGTACATCCCCAGCATTTGCCTAGTTTGAAAATGGGAAACTACGAGAAACCATCTTCCGGGCTGCCGACAGTGGGATTCGAAGCCACTATCTCCCGCATGTGAGCTCACAGCTGCGCACCCCTAACCGCACGGCTAACTCATCCGGTCGTCTAGGAAGTGCTCAAACCTGTGTCAAGTGTGATCTGACATCTTGAGAGTGAGTGTAAATACTGTCTGGGCTGGTCGTGGCAAGGCAAAGTGAATTATCATCTTTCGAATGGGGCGTGATAGTGGTGACCAGATGTATGGAACATTCTATTGTCGAAGTTATGCGGACATTTAACATTCCTCGATCAACGGTGTCACGTGTGTGTCGGGAATACCTCATGGAAGGTATTACTATCCACAGTGAAGAGAATAGTGGCAGACCACGGATGCTAAATGCTCGCGGTTAGCAGCGTCTGGCTAGAATTGTCCGTGGTAACAGACAAGCTGCACCGGTTCAGATCACATCCACATTGAATGCAGGAGGTACCAGACTCATATCCAGCACGTTCAGTGCAGGGTTCTTTAAAGTAAATGGGATATGGGGGCAGAAGATCTACGAGAGTGCCCTTTGTTAACACCACAACACTGACTGAGCGTCTCATCCGGGTGCGTGACGTTGCGACATATAGCTCGGTCTGATGACCAGTCACTGCAACGTTGAACTGCTTAGCCCGCTGTCACACAGGGCATCGAACGATCAAGAGCGACCAACTGGCATCGAGTACTAACGACTAAATTCATTTACCTTGTCACACTGCTCATCGATCGAGAGGGATCGACTGCACGGAAACAGCTGATATTCCCGCCCAGTACCGTACAGGCTACAGACGTATTCATATTCACGGGAGAAAAAGAATGTGTTGTGAAAGCGATAATTCGGGTGGAAATATGATTCTAACCTATGAATATATTAGGAGAAAGGAAAGAACCAGACGATCGCAGTGGACAAGGTAAAGAGCCATGGAGAATTCCACCAAAGTGTGCCTTCGTTGTGGAATGACGAAGAAAAATTCAGGAACTAGTACCGAATGTTCATCAATAATTACGGTATAAGGAATTAGAGGAAAAAATGTAGTCACTAATAAATATCAGGCAAACAAATCACAGGAAAAGTATAAGTTCTGAGGAAAGGCTGACACTATCGTTAAATTCAATTTTCACAACGATTTTTTTAGGTTTAAAGTCAGAAGTGATGTTCACCTCCGAAACAACTACTGTATGTCCGTGGCAAAATAAGATCAAATAAAGGATTAGTGGCAGGTACATTTCTTTGCATTCTGTAGGATTCTAACAAAGTATTGATAAAAAAGGACTGAAAACGGTTATGTAGCCTACATCAATTTGAATTCATAATTTGAAGGTGCTACAATGATCAGTGGAAATATATTTATTTAGGCCTACAGGTTTCTGGACATTGGTGACTCATACAGATTTAGGATTGCTCACAATACATCAGTGGATTTGTTCCTATTATACGTGATGCAATTCATAGAGCACTACAGCCAGAATTCTTGACAGGGTCAAAGTTCCAACAAAAGCCTCACAACAGTGGCTCATTGTACTTCAAATATAAGACTAATACCATTTATGCTTATTTGTTTTAATGATGCTGGATCTTGGAGCATAATTACTGTCTTTTCAAATGATATTTTGAGGTGTTTATTAGATGGAGGTTAACAGCTTTTTTTTTTCCATACCACTTGGTGAGATCCCATCTACCAAAACAATAGACATATCAAGAAATGCTTCCAGTCAAAATTTACATTACCTAATGTAGAAATAATGTGTCAAGTTTCATTACAATCCTGTAAATAATTTTGAAAGAAAAAAAAATGCACATATGCTCTGAATATTGTGAAAATGATAAAAGTATTGGAGTTCCTTACACTGTTTCTCTCCCTCATGATCCTCTGCAAATCTCTTGTTGCCTCTCCTCTTCTTTGTTAATGTGCCATGTTCAGAATAGTATCATATTGCTTTCATGACAAAGATGTTGCTGAATTTCTGTAGGCCTACTGTGTTTTGTTCAAAGAATCTAGGTCCATATCCAAACTTTGCAAGAATGACAATCCTGTCTTAATTTATATCATTGAAGACTACAGCAGCTTCAAAAGCAGCTAATTTTACCAAATGGCTGTGAAGAAAGGTTGTCTATGGACATCTCTTCCAAAGTAAATTCTCTTTGGGGTTCTGTGTATTCACATATGTGTACATTTCTTGAGGAGTTCAGGTGAGGCTAGTGCTCTACACTAGCTTAATAACTATAGGAAAAGCTTCTGGAATATTGTTCTAATAAGTTGGCAGTGTAATAGACTGATACTTGTCACAACTACATGTAAATTACACACAAGGTCTTGTTTATTACCCTCATCACTAAGCATAAAGTACTGTCCCCCCAAACTTCGCACTGGCAAGCTGCTCTAATTGCTCACTTGACAATAATAAACCAATTAATATAAATCCTGCACTTCCATCCAAGTTACTGGTAAACTCCTTGGTACAGAGTAACAACTTTTTCTGCAAAGGTCTGGTAGGACTCTCTTTCTTACCTCAATGTTGATTTTGCCTTTCTGTGTATTGTTCATATGTAACTTCTTTACTGATATGAACAATACCAAGCCTATCTATCCATCCTGAAATACTTTCCTTATGAATCAGTTCAAGGAAAATGAAAACTTTGCCTTCAATTTAACCCAAAATGAGAACCAAACACTGCAAAAAATAATAGGTGCTAATAACAAGCACCTTGCCTTCTATTTTTAGAAGTGAAGAGTGTGCCTTTCTAACAACTAAATACTATTGCCATCTACAGTAAAATGTTATTTAGGCCTGTTGCTCAGGTGGTAAATGATTTAATTTTGCTATATCTTACATTGCCTGTCAAAACTGTTTGTAAATACCAATTATATAAATTAATGTTTGACAGAGTAGGGTGTATGGCTCTTTTAAGATCTTGGATTGACTTACAGGGTAATTAATCTACTCAACCTTTTATTACAAGCATGTAATTGTCATATGGATATGCTTTTTATAAATATGTACATGTTCTGCCATCATATCCCCTTAATATCACATCCCACAAAATACAGTTTTTTTTATGTTGTAGATTAAAATCTACAAAACTTTGGTAGAAACACCTGTCAAAATAGTTACAAATGAATTTTTCATCTTTGTTTTTCATTGTTTATATGGATCTACAGCACAAGAAATAAAATAATCGGTCTACCTTGATGCCCCCTGTAGGCCTATATGTTATTAATAAATTATAAGTACGGTAACAGACATGAAAGTAGCGATTGCTGGTGCAGACAGGTACCAATGGCAGGAGAGTACTTGGAATGAGGAGATAAAGGCTACCTAAGTTACAAAGGTATAAGGTGGCAGGGAGGGATTCTGTCAGGTATAACTCTAGTAAGAATTTTGTCCTATGCAAACGACTTGGTCTATTGAAACTGTGCAATCTAATATCTTGCAACTTCAAAAAGGATGCAATGAATATGACATGAAAATTAGTCGTTTCAATTCTAAAGTGATGGCAGTAGGGAAGAGTAGTAGAACTGAATGTCAGGTTGAGAATACAAAATTGGAACAGGTAGATAATTTCAAATAGGTATTTAGGATGTGTATTCTTCCAGGATGGCAGTATAGTAGGCAACATTGAATATAGATGCAGTAAACCCAATGCAATGAGCTTGCAGTTGTGTTCAACAGTATTCTGTAAGAAGACAGTTAGCTCCTGGACAAAACTACTCATGTCTTTACACTGGTCTGGTTTCAGACCACCTGTGCTGTACATACCTAATGCAATGAGTTTGCAGTTGTGATCAACAGTATAGGTACCAAAAGAAGGAAGTCAGCTCTTGGACAGAAGTATCAATACGCCGGTCTAGTTTCAGACCACCTGTGCTGTACAACTGCTTACTACATACACACAGAAGGGACCTACTACATGTATTTCAAAATACTCCTTTCCTTGTAAACCATACATGTTCTACCACATAAAATATACAAATTAAGATGTTGTAATAATGCTAATAATTTAAAAAAATTGGAGTTAAGGTTCCTTCCCATCAGGTGCTAATACACATAACTCACTGAGGATTCAAATAAATATTGATAGATAAGTAGGCTATAACAAAAACTGATTTAATTAAAAAAGTAGAACATTTCTCAAGAACATAAATTTTATTTGATTCTTTCTTGATCTAACACTGTATACAACAGTTCCTGAATTTTAACTTTGAAAACCCTTCAACCTAGTACACTCATTCTTTCCATGTCATCACAAAGACACTAAAAATAACACTGATTACATTTTCTTTTCAGTTTTCAGTATCTTTTCTAAATATTCACTTAACACATCACTGTCACTGTCACTTTCACATTTCTGTTTCTTTTATTTTTAACTGCTGGCAGAGCTGTTTGTGGAAGCAGAAGCCACTGGACTGGAAGTTGAAGTCCCTTCAGTAATTTCTGATCTGTAGGAGTAAGACCCCTCCAACACAAATTATTTCTGCTTCCTCCTCCTCTATTTCAGCTTGGTGAAAAGGCTCTCACACATCAGGTGCCACTTCCATAGATGTGTTTGTTACAGAACTGAAAAAAATGAACAACATATTAATGCAATTCTTCTAAATTGGAGCTATATTTTAGTCTGGACACAAGCCTTCTGGTTAAGAAATTGTTACTTTCAATAATTATTTTAGTAAGATGATTGTTAGGTTGGATTATATTATATTACTTTCAGTTATATCTGATAAATTAATGAACAGATGGGTGGAACTTATGGCCTACAGACTGAATCTTCCCCTCACTCTTTCACAACTATAACACTGGTCTGTAGTGTAGGCCTACTTTTAAAAATAAATATTACAGAATTGTACCTTTTTCCAGCAATGAAGAGTTCCAGAAAGTTGAGAGCATTGAAGTAGACCCATTTTATGTTTTCTGTACAGCAGAACCTGGGAGGAGAGGGAGGATGTTATCTCTCCAAGTTCGATATCCAGCCTTCAGAATTTGCCTTGTTTTGGCACAACTTTTTCCTGAAACAATGAATCAGAATATTGTGACATATACATGTAGTAGGCCTACTTATGGCATAGGCCTACACTTATTTGTCATTAAAGCGAACAATGGTAGGCCTATTCATTTCATTAGGTACCGGTACGAGATGGAGGTTAGGAAAGCACTGCTTATGTTTTCCAAACATTTCTTCA
The DNA here is from genome assembly GCF_040414725.1 of Anabrus simplex. NCBI lineage: Eukaryota > Metazoa > Arthropoda > Insecta > Orthoptera > Tettigoniidae > Anabrus > Anabrus simplex. The sequence goes on along the minus strand of NC_090265.1, from coordinate 1,327,439,122 downwards.
ATTAAGTTACAAGAATGATAATTACTAGTTCTCCTAGTATAACTTTTTTTACCAATCTATTCCGTATAATATATTTTATCAATAAATAATCTAAGATAACACTATTCATAAGATAATCGTAAAAATATAATAATTACTTACCAGTTTTTGTCCCAGTTCTCGACGCTATAGAATGCCATACAAAATTCACGGTCTCCTTATTACTATATCCAGGGAGTCTAGGATTATACACCACTTTGTTTTCATACACTAAGCAAATTAATGTTTCGATTTCATCAACAGATGACTATGTTGCGTCCGCCATCATCGAACGACTGCGACTGAAAAACGGACACGTTTGTTTTCACAAACCAGTCGATCTTCATCGCTCGTAGTTGATCGCTGACGATCGATGCTGTGTGACTGGTGCCACTGCCCTCTGTAGGTTTGTTTTCTTAGTCGGTTGATCGCAGTCGTTCGATCGAGCCTGTGTGACAGCCCCCTTAGAGACCACTTGCAGCCCTTCACGTACTCCTGCAACGATGAGATATTCCAGCAGGATAATGCACCGTATCATCGGGCCCAAGTTGTCGAGAATTGGTTCGAGGAGCGTTCTGGAGAGTTTCAACGACTGCTGCATAGCCTCCTCGTTCGTCTGACACGAACCCTATTGAGCATTTATAGGACATGGTGGTGAGATTCATTCGCACCGAAGACACTGCTGTTCTTTTCCGACTCCGACGGTATAAGAGCATTTTAGGCCTCGGGAGTCTTTTATTTTCACGCCGTTCCAAGCTCTTGTCTTTCTTTGGCCGATAGCTTCAGTTTTCGAAGTGTCTGATCCCTTCCATTTTTTATCTTTGATTAGTGTCAATAGAGGATGGTTGTCCAGTTGTATTTCCTCTTAAAACAATAATCACCACCACCACCACCACCACCACCACGACCACCACTACCTACAAATAGCAGAAAACTGTAGGTAGCTTCCAAACGGCATGTGTCAAAATCTCTCATAGGTGTTTCTTGCACTATTTTGGAATGGATGCCACAACGCGTTGTCGCACTTGGCCGAGCTAGAGGAGGGCCTACACAATACCAGACCCCTTTCTCATCACTTTTGTCATGCTTAACAAATGTACTTAATCGTTTTAAGATGAACATTCTGGAAAAGAGCAATAGTAACTTGGTGAATACTTTATGAGTAAGGGAACTTTCCTAACGAATAATTAAGGAGGAGGATTAAAGAAAAACTGAAGCCTTCGTGGCTCAGGCTGCAGCGTGTCAGCCTCTCACCGCTGGGTTCCGTGGTTCAAATCCCGGTCACTCCGCGTAAGATTTGTGCTGGACAAAGCGGAGGCGGGACAGGTTTTTCTCCGGATACTCCGGTTTTCCCTGTCATCTTTCATTCCATCAACACTCTCCACTATCATTTCATTTTATCTGACAGTCATTAATCATTGCCCCAGAGGAGTGCGACAGGCTTCGTCAGCCGGCACAATTCCTATTCTCGCTGCTAGATGGGGGCTTCATTCATTCCATTCCTGACCTGGTCAAATGACTGGAAACAGGCTGTGGATTTTCATTAAAGGAAAACTCAGTTTACCCTGTTTGCCATGCAGTTATTTTAAGCGTGAGGTAATGTGAGCTTAGCGTTCGTGTGGAGAATACTTCACTACACATGTCTACCACACTCTGTTTATGGATTACCTATCGCTAGATGTCGGTTTGAATTATGCACCACGTTGCAATAAAACACGACATTAATAGCTGGATAAATATGCTGTTCAAGGTCATGTTCTTCGCTCTCTTCCTACCCACCATTTATTGCTAGGACATTACAACCTGTTTAAAGAGAACAGCTCATTCTCCACTGCCTTCTAGATATACTAACTGAGGCTTGCCGGCAGCATTTCTGATGCACGGCACAGATAGAATGACGTCAGTTAAGAACTTGCTTCGTCGCTAAAGCCAGGGGTGATTTTATTTAACTTACTTTCGTCGTATTAAATCTGGTCTTACGAGTTTTCTTGTCCATTTATTTGCCGGCTTAGTGATCAGTTCAAATTTTAGGGAAAATGTTTATTTTTCTCATTGTTTGTTCAATCGATATTTACTCAACTTTGTACTCTAAAAAATGCAATCAACTAAATATTTAAGGACACTAAAACTTACAATTAATGTATTTGAAGGGAAGATCATGGGGGTAGGCTGTATAGGGACACTGCTTCCAGTTTCCTATAACGTGAGTACGTCTTTGTCTCGGACAGAAATCAAATAAATAAAACCAATAGTTTCATCAGCTCGGTGTCCGACTCGTTGGCTGAATGGTCAGCGTACTGGCCTTCGGTTCAGAGGGTCCCGGGTTCGATTCCTGGCCGGGTCGGGGATTTTAACCTTCCTTGGTTAATCCCAATGGCCCGGAGGCTGAGTGTTTGTGCTGTCCCCAACATCCCTGCAACTCACACACCACACATAACACTACCTCCACCACAATAACACGCAGTTACCTACACATAGCAGATGCCGCCCACCCTCATCGGAGGGTCTCCCTTACAAGGGCTGCACTCGGCTAGAAATAGCCACACGAAATTAACCAGCTCAGTATAAATTCACTCCAGCTCGAACTCATTGTTGATAACCATGTGAAAAATATGACGTGCAAAACTCACCTCACGCCATTTGAAACATCACTGGTACTTTTTTAACCCCAAGCTTGGCTCCAGTTGAAATGTATCTGCAATAATTATAAATAATAACAATTGTCCGAAAATCCGGGTAAATGGGCGCCAGAATTCAACAGAGGACCCCTCAGTTTTAAATAATAGTAGTGGTAGAGCATTGTAAGTCTCATCCCAGGTCGCGTTCATGAAATGCAAGTCTGGTATTCTGCTGGGCCTTACCTAATACCCCCTGTAAACGTTAGAAGTGAGGGATGATATGCCACAAGGATTTTTCCACAAAGAACCGACAAACTAACAAACTTGAAAAAATAAATATATTAAAATAAACATTCCAAAACAAAGAATAATTAATAAAATTCGATGATAATGTCATTCCTAACAACGTATACAATTTATACTTCTGTTGTAAATAAATTAATGTCTTTAATATATATTTTTAACAGGTCCGCATTTGTTTTCCCACATTACTTAATATCTGAATCGTCCAGTAGTTTTGTATTCGTAAGAGTTAGTATCTCGTTCGACTTTCGTGACACGAATAGCTCCCTTATTCTTCTCCGTGTGTGAACACGCACACGAAAGCCGATTTCCTTCCGATAAAATTGTTGACAATCTCGACTCAATCTCAGTCAATAACATATAGACTATTGTCCCAAAACGAACTATAATCTTGTAGACTAATGGCATATACTGAATGCCTTTACACTATACATTTCACTAAATGAGAACTGTTAGCAATAAACTAATCTTACACTGTGAAAGCAGATTATACATAAAGACGCTTTAAATAGATATTAATTCACACGTTAATAGCTTTTCGACATCATGGTCGTCTCACATTTCTTTCACTGTTTCACAAAGAAAAATATACTGTGTGAGCAACGTCACAACCTTCATTCGCTGCTACAGTGTAATAAGTCATTTCCAGATTACATCTTCCTCCTTTTATACCTCTAGGCCCGGCCACGCCCTAAGTTTGCAGAGCTAGCTAATGCAACCCAAGCGTTCAGTGCATTTCTCCTTCCAGATAACAAACTTTCCATCTGAGTCATAGAATAACCGAAGTACTCGTCGCATAATACAACTTGTACAATGCCTATTCCCTTACAAATATAACTTAAAACGCAATATGCCTTCTAATCTCACAAGTAAACCTTCTCTCCTTTGATGCCGATTTACCGGATTTTGTGAAAGCTTATGTCACAAGTAGAAAAAGTATGAAATCGTAGGGGCAGAGGGACAAGTATTTAAGAGCTATAGGACTCACAAATTATCAGTAAAGTGTTGGAAACATGACACCAAAACTTGCTAAAATGCTCGTTTTATGTATTTATACTCCGTGCGGCTCTACTTCTAAATTGACGTTTTAGCAGATTTTGGCTCTGCCTGGTGGTTATACGCTGAAGCATAGACATCCAACCAATCCCAAGCTGCCATTCATATCGATTTATATCGGCAGAGCACGATCTCGATACTTAGTTGCCAACTCTAATATTTACATTCGCCACGTGGTTAACCTATCTCGCTCAGCGTGTTTGATATTCGGTACGGTTCGCAATCTTTTGCATTTTCCTTCAATATTTAGTGTGTTTTTCATATTGTTGGAGGGTTCCAGTGACTGAGATCAGTAGAGTGTTCCCTTTGTAGGCCATAACCTCCTTTCTGTGCCAGCCATTAGCCGTTAACGATGTGTTATTTTCCTCATTCTCTTTTATTGTTAATAATATATTCTCTTACAGTGCCAGATATTGTTAGAAAGTGTAGTTCTTGTGAATTTGTTTTCAATCCATATTCATTCGTTTTTCTGAGTACTGTATTACAATTTAAAAGGGCTGTTTACCGCGGTCATATTGCATCAGCTGTTCTCGCAGGCGTAGCGCGCTGGCAACAGAGGGAAGGCGATGCTCATTTGTTTTGCGAAACTTCAATTTAGAAGTAAGGCCGTGCGGAGTATATATGAACTAATAGTATGGTAAGGAACAACTTGTTGAAAAGAAACAATATACGTTGGGATGTTGAATATGTGACTTGTTATTGATTTCAAACGAAATCTTTTATACGAGACAATCAATGTTTGACACGTACAGAATGTAATAAAATAACACTAGATGACCCGTGCTGTTCCGCACCATTCGTTATAAATAGGTCACATAACTCGTCTTGATATGCCTGTCGTAGTCACATTGCTTTGTTTGCCATTTTCAATGGTTTTATCAACATTTAATAGGAAGCGTGTTATGGTATGCCGGAGTTCGCAGTCAGAATTCATCCATTTGACGTCATCATTCCAACTGTTTGGTAAAAATCTATCCATAGCTTGTATTCGCTATTTTATCCTGCAGCTCTTGATGAAAAACTTGTTATTGTGTCGTAGAAGGCAATTGTATTTTTAAACGCAGTTCTTCTATATAGCTCATAGGTTAGTCTCGAAGGAGCGTTTTTTGCCAATTTTAAAAAAAACATTGCCTTCATTCTTTCTAGTGTAGCTAGGTTATCCATCGATAAGCGTTCCCAGATGATGTCTAAGGCGATCGTCATGGTGGGGTCTGTTGGTACGTAGACTCTTTCACCTAGCATCATGTTATTAGGAACGCTCTGTCATCTGTTAAATAGGTATTTGGAAGCTTGGAAAGGTTAGAGAATCAAAGAGTATCTTGCAAGGAATAGTATTCTTCCATGATCAAAGGAAGTATATATTCTCTGGCTTTACAGGTAGTAATCAAACATGGCTGTTTGCAATGACATTACTAACGATGAAAATCACATGTATCAGAACATGAATGAAAGTGTTAGTCGCTTAGCAACCTGCTAAGTACAGATTGTATTGCGGGTTAGGATAAGTCTTCCCCTGCAATTACTGGAGTGATCATGTAATGATTTGATTTTATGATTACTCAATGTTGGCTGAATTTAGACACCTATCAATGTCTCATGATGCACCGGCAGATAATTTCGGAGGGAATAAAACAAAAATAAGCAAATCGATCCAGAATAACGGACGGACAGATTATCCAAAGATGCTTTTAGTCAACTCTTTTAATATATGGATTATCCCACTTTATAAAATATACATACACCAATCGTAATTGATAATGCCCACACTTCATAAATTTAGGGGTTGTAATATGTGTCTAAGTCGAAGTTCGTTCGTCTTCCGTCTGTCTTTTTTTTAAAGTTGCTTTACGTCGCACCGACGCAGATAGGTCTTATGGCGAAGATGGGACAGGGAAGGGCTAGGTGTGGGAAGGAAGCGGCCGTGGCCTTAGTTAAGGTACAGCCCCAGCATTTGCCTGGTGTGAAAATGGTAAACCACGGAAAACCATCTTCAGGGCTGCCGGCAGTGGGGTTCGAACCTACTATCTCCCGAATACTGGATACTGGCCGCACCTAAGCAACTGCAGCTATCGAGCTCGGTCGTCTTTCGTCTCACTCCCCCCTAATCGCACACTGACGACAACACGCCCAACGGTGCTTGGTCAACGACGGTGGAGGGGACGAGCAACTAATCAGTGGTGTCAGTGTCCATGGACCCATCATTGGAATTTATATCGATGTCTGCATCCACTAGTGAATCGATGTCGGTAATACCTGTACTGGTACGAGGCAACGGAGTCTACGCGTGTGCGTTTCTTCCTCTTCCTATACACTAAAATTTGTTCCTTTCCGTACTGCTAAGTGGTACTTTTCTGGAATCACCGACATCTAATGTAATTTCCTGAAATTCTGCTTGTATAAATTCGCCATATTCTTCGATATTTTCAAATTGTTTGCACTAGTTTTGTAATATAATTGCACAGCTATTATTATCTTAACAGTGTCCGACTCTTTGGCTGGATGGTCCACGAACTGGTCTTGAGTTCAGAGAGCTGCAGGTTCGATTCCCGTCCGGTTCGAGGACTTTAAATGCGTATATTTAATTTTCCTGACTCGAGGAGTGAGTGCTTGTGATCGTCTTAAAACACGTATTCATCTACATAGAACACATCACACGTAATAGTGAATACATCCCTTCATATAGGATTGATATCATTGAAATCTCTCTATTAAATATAAATATAAATAATAATGACTAATGGAATTTGGGAGCCATAAATATACAAATAAATAATTCTTAAACTTTGCCGGCTGTTGAAACTCATCTTCAGGGTCGTTGCCTTGTGAAAAGGAGATCTGAATCACTTGATACCTAAAAAATTAATATTGGAAAAGGAGTCCATCTGGTAATTTCCCCCACCCATAGAAATTAAACAGAATATATATTAATCTCATACAATTTACTTAGTCAATTAAACCTGTATTTACCTAGAAATCCGAGCAGAGCTCGTCGTGATACACGCTTGAACATATATAACAAAATAAAGAGAATATTGATATAAATAATAAATGTCTTAATTTATGAAATAACTCTCTCTCAATAACTGGTACTCAGTTTATTCCGCAACGCAAAATATTCACACGCAGTCATGACTCATTTTTCAAGAATGGACTTCACTTTGCTGATGGCGTTGGTATAGTTTGAAAAGGCCCAACACGTTACCTTACGTAGACTCTCCGTAGAATTATATATGGCTAACATTCATAACCATAGAATGTTGTTACACTCCAGCATCTTTCTCCCTGGTTCCTTCAACAGCAGATCTCGAACTCCCAACATGGCATGGGACATCTTCCCACAACTCGTACAAAACACCTCTCCGATTACCACCAGTATCACATCTGCACACTGCAAGCTGCAACTTCCAACTCTCGACGCGTGCTTGCACCACACTAGCCCAAGCCAACACAACAGCATCTTAAAATAGCCCAGTTCCTGGAATTTTCCACCTCAGCTCCGTCAACACGTAAACCCCCCCGCTCGGAGACTCGTCACGTACACAACCGGGAGATAAACTGAGTGATCGAAACACACTAGTCCCAAATAAAATATAGAGAGTATCCATAATAACGAGAGTTCCAAAAAGAGTTACTAAGCCGCGACGGCTAAATACACACATAAATGAAATATACACATGAATAGATAATAATAATAATAATAATAATAATGATAATAATAATAATAATGATGACAATAATAATAATAATATCTGACCGGGGTTTGTCAGGTTACAATACTCCCCCTTTTGTTTTCAAACAGATGCAAATGTTGGCAAAACAACACAAATCAGGTGGCTGATGGCCCAAGGACAGCTCCTCAAACTACCCATCAAATATACAATATACAACATTAGGGATCCCGATGGTATCTCCTCAAATTGAACACATTATAAGTTCCAATACATTTCCTATTAGCATCAATTAAGGAATATGCACACCTCCCTATCCTTCTCGCAACAATAAAAGGACCCTTAAACAATTGAAAAAACTTAGACATGGTCTTATCCTCAGCGTTAGATGGGTGAGGCACTCGCAACAATACTTCATCTCCTACCTCTAAACTATTAGAGCACCTATTCTGACCAGACTTAACCAGCTTCTCCCTAGCAAGCTGTACAAATAGATCCTGAGGAACCTCCTCCACGCTCTCCAACCTCAATATCTTGGCCAACTCAAAATCAGGCTTTCTCCCAAAGTGCACCTCAATGGGTGTAAGACCAGTACTCTCATGTCTTGTGACATTGAGCCAATTTTCCATCCTACTTAAATGTTCATACCAAGAGCTATGATTATGACTTACATAGGTCCTAAACATCCGTCCAAGTTCCCTCATGACTCTCTCAGACATGTTTCCACAAGGAAACCTTATAGACGAATATGTTACCTGAATACCTCTGTCCTGTAGAGTCTTCTTCCAGATGTTCGAAGTGAACTGTGAGCCGTGATCGGATAGGATCCTCCTAGAGTTACCGAATTCCTCGCAATACTTACTCACTGCATTGGCACATCCTCTAGCAGAAGCCTTCCGAAGTGGGTATAATTTAACAAATTTAGAGAACGAGTCAAGTATTACAAATATATATCGGTAGCCATACCTAGACTTAACCAACGGTCCATAGATGTCCACACACAGTAACTCACCTATATCCTCGGTTATCACAGCCTTCATCGCCTGAGCATGAGCATGAGGAATCGGATATCTAGGACTATTAAAACTAGACCTATCTAAAATATCAAATGAGTGTTCATACAAAGTAGTACACCCTAATTCACCAGAGAACACCTCCTTGTTCTCCATCAAAACATTCAAAAGTTCCCTCTTCTGCTGCTCCTCCAGGCATGTCTGTCGCACCGCTTTCTCCACCTCACTGACCAAATCCTGACTTTCCGATACCATACTGTCATTAATTCTGATACTTGCATTATTAACTTTAACATCGACTTCATCCTCAACAATTTCCTCAATAACCTGAATATGACTACAATGAAGCACAAAACTACTCCTATCCACCTGATAATTAAGCTTAATCGGTTTACGTTCTTCACCAACAAGAAATTCCAAAACAGCAGTATCATAGTCAATCACACACTTGGTTGCAGATAGCCAGTCATTCCCCAGTATAACGGAATATACCAGATTAGGCACAACAAGACAACATTGCAACATGGTCTGACTACCAACCTCAATAGGAACAATAACCTGACTACGAATGCGATTACTCTTAGCACCAGCTGCTGTGATAATAAATGTGTTCCTCACAGGAATCTCCTCAATAATCTCACCTCTGCGACGAGCTTCCTCACAAAATTTAAAATTTACACAAGACTTATGACTCCCCGAGTCTACAAGCAATTTCTCCTTCACACCCCATATGGTAGCCTCCATAGCTGGGTTGATCAATAATTCAGACGAACCACCTTCCTTAGCACCATCCTGGTCACACAACAAATCCTTACCAACATCAATCTCAAAAGCCTCCCTGATAACATGGATTTGCACATCAAGTGGGGATCTCCTAACGGACCTATTTAGGACATCCCGTTGGAGTTTAAATTCTGATTCTGCTGATTACCACTATTATTACCTCTCTCATCCCTTCTCCCCCTATCATTCAAATCCCCAGACTGATTACTAGAATTAAAATTCCTACTATCTTGATTCCTGAAATTAATCCTGGTTTCTTCCTGCCTATTCCCATTACCCTGATCCCTTCTGCTATAGTCATTCCCATTCCTACGATTACTTTCAAATGCTACTCCTCTCCTGTGATTATTTTCCCCCACACTCCTATGTCCTACCTGCCTACCCAAAGAATCGAAACGTTGCAACAGCCCTTCCATTCCCTTAATGGTCTTAACCTGCTGGATGCACATGGCCAACTGAATATCTTCATTAAAATGTCTAGCCATCCTCCTAACAATATCCTGCTCTGGCAAACTCTCTTCTAAGTTCTGACTAATAGCCACGTGCACAAGAAAATACTCCGTACGAGAAATACCCTCATTACCCTTATACTTCCCAGCCATAATCCTATCTCTTTCCCTACCCTGAATCTCCTCATCCCAAAACTTATCCATAAACAACTCCCTGAATCCCCTTAAACCCTTAATATGACCTCTATAAACATCATACCAACTCCTAGCTTCACCCGTAAACGCACTTGCTAACATATCATCTACCAAGTCCCACTCTAACACACCTTCTTCCAAGCTCCTAGTAAAACGTTTCTCCACTACCTTGAGAAATTCCAGAGGGTTAAACTGCTTACCATTAAACTTAGGCAGCTCAATTTCCTTAATAATATGCCTTTGTATGCTAGAACTCTGAACATCACCTGAGGACCTGACTGATTGAATCTTTTCGTCAACCCTCTGTAATACATCTGCCTTCCATACATCAATATGACTAGCGTTCTCTCTGACCTGATGTTCAATTACACCTTGTTTACTTATCACATTGTGAATACTGTTAAAGTTATCTAAAATTTTATCCTGACATTTAGAATTATTTTCAACAAGTTTAGCTTCAAGATTATTAGCAACGTTACAAATTACTCGGTTAAATTCACTTTTATTTGATTCAGATATACCCCTAATTTCTTCAATTTGCCTATCATGCTCAGACAATTTACCATTAATTTCTACACATTGATAGTTTAATTCCTTCCTCATCTCCATAATACCTGAATCGACTTTCTCACTTAACCTCTTTACTTGATTATCCATCCTATCACTAATTTCCTGAACTTGTTTTTCAATTTTAGCAACATTAATTTCCATTTTCTGATTATTATCCTCAAGTTTACTTTCAAGTTTCTGTGTTAACTCATCATTCTGCTCTCTAAGTTTACTTTCAAGTTTATTAGTAAATTCACTCAAAATATGAACTAATTGGTCTAGCTGCTGGTCACTATTATCGCTACTCTGCTCTGATAGAGATGATGAAGCATTGTCCCCGGTTACCATCGAATCTAACACAACATTTAAATTATTATCGCCCATTGTGGCTTCACTCTCTGAATTAATCATGTCAACGGTATAGTTTGCTCCCCCTGTACTACAATTAATATGCACTTTCCTTTCCACACTCCTATTTCTTAATTTTAACAGATTAATATTTTCTCTCGTCCAACTCATCACCTTGCGTTTCCCACATACGCAAAATTTCCACAAGACATATTATACACTCCACAGCGAACAAGAAATCTCCACAACAACTGTACATATCATGAAATCTGAGAGCAACTATACCATTTCTGTGTGCATACCCTATCGTGACTCAGATCAGTCTTGCCCCACGTTGCTAGCGACATTGAAATCTCTCTATTAAATATAAATATAAATAATAATGACTAATGGAATTTGGGAGCCATAAATATACAAATAAATAATTCTTAAACTTTGCTGGCTGTTGAAACTCATCTTCAGGGTCGTTGCCTTGTGACAAGGAGATCTGAATCATTAGATACGTAAAAAATTAATATTGGAAAAGGAGTCCATCTGGTAATTTCCCCCACCCATAGAAATTAAACAGAATATATATTAATCTCATACAATTTACTTAGTCAATTAAACCTGTATTTACCTAGAAATCCGAGCAGAGCTCGTCGTGATACACCCTTGAACATATATAACAAAATAAAGAGAATATTGATATAAATAATAAATGTCTTAATTTATGAAATAATTCTCTCTCAATAACTGGTACTCAGTTTATTCCGCAACGCAAAATATTCACACGCAGTCATGACTCATTTTTCAAGAATGGACTTCACATTGCTGATGGCGTTGGTATAGTTTGAAAAGGCCCAACACGTTACCTTACGTAGACTCTCCGTAGAATTATATATGGCTAACATTCATAACCATAGAATGTTGTTACACTCCAGCATCTTTCTCCCTGGTTCCTTCAACAGCAGATCTCGAACTCCCAACATGGCATGGGACATCTTCCCACAACTCGTACAAAACACCTCTCCGATTACCACCAGTATCACATCTGCACACTGCAAGCTGCAACTTCCAACTCTCGACGCGTGCTTGCACCACACTAGCCCAAGCCAACACAACAGCATCTTAAAATAGCCCAGTTCCTGGAATTTTCCACCTCAGCTCCGTCAACACGTAAACCCCCCCGCTCGGAGACTCGTCACGTACACAACCGGGAGATAAACTGAGTGATCGAAACACACTAGTCCCAAATAAAATATAGAGAGTATCCATAATAACGAGAGTTCCAAAAAGAGTTACTAAGCCGCGACGGCTAAATACACACATAAATGAAATATACACATGAATAGATAATAATAATAATAATAATAATAAGGATAATAATAATAATAATAATAATAATAATAATAATGACAATAATAATAATAATATCTGACCGGGGTTTGTCAGGTTACATCATGAAGAGCATCCAGTCGTAAAAATGGGCTTAATTCACATTGGTGCCGAACCCAGATGAATGGACCAAACTACGAAAGAAGACGTTTTATACAGGGAGTTTTCAAACGTGTGTAGAATAATCGGGGATGGGGAGTTGATATCACATCCCAAAACAACACAAAAGGTCCCTACGGTTGATCGCTTACGAATTTATATGGGAAGTATTGATAATAGCCTTACCTGGCACATGCCATGTCGAGTAGCTGTTGCTTTGTTGGTGTACCAGCAGAGATGCTGCGTTCTAATACGAGTAGTATTCAAAATATTCACCATGCAACTGAATGCACGGCTGAATACACCACCTCATTCATGTTGAACACTCCAGGAGCGAGTGTTTATTCTAACGTTTTAAAGTATTCCTTATTTTTGTCTCGTCCAACTTTTCAAACTGGCATCTCGATTTACAGCATAAGACGTGTTCACATCGTTAAAATAACTCTTACGGGGCTTGAAGGGTCGGTTTGTGCATATCCTCAGTATTGACCATCTGAACGAACAACTGCGTGTTGTTAACCAGTGAGGAAAACATTCCAAAGAAATTCCAGTTCAGTTTTCCACTTCAGCAATCTCCTTTCATTGAGCTAAAGGGCACAATCAGGGCTTCTAATGAGCTGTAAGCTCTAGCATGGTTTCAGCATTCATCGGATATGCGTAATAGTCTCCGAACATATTGGAATAATCTTCCTCAATGCCCTGTATTAATGCCATTATCTTAAATGACAGTGGAAGTAACTGGCAATGGGTGAGGAAGAGAGAGCAGAAAAGAAGAGAAACCTTCTCTTGGACTTAATTTCTCCGGTGAACTCGCCAGACATTTAGCTGGCTTTTATAGTTGCAAACGACTGAGATAGGCTATTTCTCATCAGTAGGGTCCGAATGTTGTGACCTGTCATCTTTTAACTGGTGGATCATAGACATCGCTAATAGCTATTTATGCAACTCACGCGTTAAGTGGACCTTTTTACATGAGTGGAAAATTACACGAGTATAAAAGAATTCACGCTTCATAAGTTGTACTTGTACGTCATTTCATCTATTACCCCTCCGACACTCGCGCGAAATTTTGTAACAGGGCCACTCTACATAACAAATGAGGGCTGAACTATAATAAAGATAGAAATATTTTTCAGTCATTGTTTTATCTTTTATTCAGCCTATTATGATATATTTATGTTTAGAACAACACAGGCCACTCATTCTTCTAATCACTCCCTGCACACAAGAGCTGAAAGCGCATACAAATAATTCCTCGTTGGTCTGTCTACTTCAACCACACAAATAGCACCGGCCTACCTCGTTGGCTTGCTCTGCAAGCTGAACAAATTAGAAAAAAAGGAAAAACGATTTTTTACTTCATCTGTAGCTGACGAACTGAACATACATACATGTAGGACTTACATCTCTTTCACCCAAGTCTAAGGTGTATCATTTCAGTTTATTTATTAGTGCAGGTCGTAACAATTTTCTCAACATTGTCACCTGAAAACTACTCTAAAAGTAGGTTTAAGTAAAATAACTTTCAGGAGACTGAGTCCAGTTCCTTACGAGTGTGATGCACTCTCTCGAACACAAGTGTTTTGTTAGTTCTTTCTATTTATTTATTCTACCACATTCGTCCCTGATTCGTCTGATGACCGTGCTGTTTTTTAAAAAAATGCTATTTGTTCGGGGCGTCGACCTATAGAGATCTTTTGCCCCTACTCGCGCCATGTGATATGAACCTGCGTGTAATTGGAATGGAGGAAGTGTAGAGTGTTGAATGTGAGGAAAGGAACGTTAAGGACGACACAAACACTCAGTCCCTAGGCCAGAGATATTAATCATTTACAATAAAAAACCCTTGGCCCAGCTGGGAATCGAACCCGGAGCCCCCGGGTGGCAAGCGGACGCGTTGCCGGACACCGCGGGGCCGCACTGACCTTGCTATTACTTCGCAACTCACATACGGTGTAACAAGAAACATGTTAATTGGCTTTCGATTTGGACAGTTGTTGTTAGTAGGCTGTGCACCTGAGCCTTTTACTCATTTGATATGTTTGTTATATTTTATTACGAAAGTTTACATTTGTTACTTAGTCTGTTGACAGTACAAGTGAAAAACGCTCAGTGTAGCTGTATCTTGTGCTTCGTGAATTATTTTCTAATGGTTAATGGCCGACGATACGGTTAAGGAGTAGCGAGCCAGCTTCGCACCCATAGGCTCTGAGTTTCATCCCCAGCCAGGTCATATTTTATTTTACCTGGATCTGAAGGCTCTCTCGAGGTCCCCTTAGTCTACATGAAAATAGAGGAATTACTCATGGTGAGATAGCGTCCCCGGTCAATCAAGCCAAAAATAACGACCGAGAGATTTCTTTATGCTGACCATGCCGCACCTCGTAACATGCACGCCTTCGGTTGCTGGTATGCCAAGTGATATATCGCCATGGGGTGTGGTACGTTTTAAGTGGCTTATCGTCTCACTAAGATAGGTTTTTCGCTCACGATGGGACTGGAAAGGAAGCGACAGTGGCCTTAATTAAGGTACAGCCTCAGCATTTTCCCGTGTGAAAATAGACGGCTGCCGATGATCAGGTTATAACCCACCATCTTTCGAATGTAAGCTTACGGCTACACGGCCCGTACCGCGGTCAAATCACATATTATTATTATTATTATTATTATTATTATTGAAATGAAAACCTACAACCTGTTTTCCAGTCATTGACCGGGTCAGGGATGTAATGAATGAAGCAGATATAGGCTGTTAGTACGATGGGGTCGCCACTCCCAAAGTGATTTTATTAATGAATGATAGATGCAATGAAATGAGAATGGAGAGTGTTGCTGGGATGAAAGATGACAGGGAAAACCGGAGTACCCGGAGAAAAACCTGTCCCGCCTCCGCTTTGTCCAGCACAAACCTCACGTGGAGTGACCGGGATTTGAACCACGGTATCCAGCGGTGAGAGACCGACGCGCTGCCGTCTGAGCCACGGAGGCTCCCTATTATTATTATTATTATTATTATTATTATTATTATTATTAGTAGTAGTAGTAGTAGTAGTAGTAGTAGTAGTAGTAGTAGTAGTAGTAGTAGTAGTAGTAGTAGTATTTGATGATCCGCAGCGAACATACTGCATTAAATTTTATTATTACCTTTCTTTCTTTCTTAATCCAATTACCCTCCGGCGTTGGTTTTCCCTCGGACTCAGCGAGGGATCCCACCTCTACCGCCTCAAGGGCAGTGTCCTGGAGCGTGAGACTTTGGGTCGGGGATACAACTGGGAAGGAGGACGAGTACTTCGTTCAGGTGGCCTCACCTGCTATGCTGAACAGTGGCCTTGTGGGGGGATGGAAAGGGATACACAAGGAAGAGGGAAGGAAGCGGCCGTGGCATTAAGTTGTGTACCATCCCGACATTCGCCTGGAGAAGTGGGAAACCAATGAAAACGTCTTCGACGATAGCTGAGGTAGGAATCGAACCCCCCTCTACTCATTTGACCTTCCGAGATTGAGTGGACCTCGTTCCAACCCTCGTAGCAATTTTCAAATTTCGTGGCAGAGCTGGGATCGAACCCGGGCCACCGGGAGTGACAGTCAGTACGGAGGCGGACGTTTATTATTATATTTAATAAAATATTTTCCTGTATATTTTTGGTTGCTGTTGCTAATTTTAAATAATTTTTGAGGACTTCCTTTACTTTTCGTCTTTTTTTGGCGTCTATTAGGTTATGAAAATCCGGGCGTGCTCGTCACAGAAACTTTAAATGCAATTCGAAAGTTCTCCGTGACTTTTAATATAAGGTCATTAGCTCCTGGTTCAGCAGTTCTGTGTATAATCCAAACTTACAGGGATGTGATATTCCACTCCCATTGCATTGACTTCTGTAGACCGATTCGGCTAGTCAGCCTCCGCCCTCTCCCCAAATTAAGCTACCAGTCTCCTCTAATAATCTACATTGATACGGCGTCATATTTTCACAAACCTTTCTCAAGAAGGATGTTCAAGCGAGAGAGTCCAAGTGTGCCATCTCCTCTGAATGCGCCCCTAGTCATGATTTCGAAATAAAACAATACAGTATTGCTGAATAGCGGGTCAAGCCGTGTCTATGTTATCAAGGCCGGTCCCGATCTTCGTGAAGGCCACAGGGCGAGTGACCAGCTTTATCGGTTCATCATCCACAATGAATGAGTCAGGGAACTAACATCCGGTCTCTGACTGGCTCAAAACACAAATATCCCTATGCCGACTAACTGAAGACAATTCTTTCTTCCTGACTCATGGACCATGACGTAAAGCGGACGGATGTTCACAGTGTCTTTACACCTGAACATCTAAAAGTAATGTAGGTGTGGTAGAGTAGGCAAGACATCTCTTGTCTATAGCGTAATACAATTCAGTAAGCTCGATCATTCGACTAGGCCCAAGTTGCGAAATACGACCGACAGTTTAACAAGTATGACAATTTTCTCTCTCTTAAAATAACGTCATGGTACTGGTGATAACAAATATTGTTTAAAGAAGCAAAACAATGAGAGAACGCGTAGACTAGGCGAGGTATATGGAGAGGTATATGGCCCCAGCGGTTCACTCAGCCTCTACCAAAAAATAAGTAGAATACCAGCTTTATTTCCTGGGGCCAAAGCCGTGCGTAAAGCGAACCACTCGGTACTGTGGTTCCGGATAGCGGTAATCTTTACTTTGCACTCCTCAAGGGGCCTTTGTGGCCTGTCTAGTGATGGCTTTACGTTCTCGGTTACCTTACACAGCCGTGTACACCTGAGAAGTTACCTACCGAGAGTGCCCCGGTTCAAAACCCAGTACCGGAATATGTTATGCAAAGTGTTCCTTACACCTTATCTCTCTATACACTTAATCAGAGTGATTGCAGGAAGAAATAATGTGTCCTTTTTTTCATGTCATGAGCCTCTTTGCTCAGTACGAAACTAAAATTATTACAGGTTCCCACTGTCTACAGAGCGCGTAATAAAACAGGTTGTCCGACGATCGCAATCTCATTTGTCAAGGACCATCAAGATCGCATGCTTCACCTTTCAAATTAACTTCACTTTCGCTAAAGATATTTCTCAAAAATGCTTTAACTACCGGTACTTCATAACGTTGGACAAAATACAATACCTCGGGCGAGAATGAAAACATGGGATTTATTTTGCCTAGCGAGCTGACGAATGTTCAATGTAGCAGGACAGTGGAAGGCACGCTTATTCACTGCATACACTCAACAAATGTCCAGTGAATAACTTACCTTAGGTTTAGATGTTTCACCTTTCTTATCAGAATTCCACTTTTTCCATAGAAGAATGCATTTATAATTTGATCTCCGGTTTGCGTGCAAATGTACACTTTCTCTATACAAGACGTCCCGTAAGCAGGAGAGTGGACACAGATCTTTATTTAGCTTGGGTTACCTTCGGTCATGTGCCTTTCCGTACAGAACGGTTTTAATCGTTTTCAAACACGAATATGCATAAACAAACAATACCGGTACACGGATCCCACGCAATGTTCCCCATTCCTCCATTGGACACAGCAGATAACATATTTGCTGCGGTTTGCCCTGATATATAAACCCTGAAAATGCTAAATATTCATCATGCCACTTTATCTAGTTTACAGTGGCGTCTCTTTCATTAGGTCAACTCAGAATTTTAAGGTGGTGATGATTAACACTGTGTAATGAAAATCCGCCTAATTTACGTATTGTTGTTAACTTTTATACTAATACGAAATTAGTGTACCGTAAGAAACATCGACTATATCGGAACATATTGATCTTGACTCCTAAGGGACCAACTCCACGACTGAGTGGTCAACGTCTCAGCTTTCAGTTCTCGCGGCCTCGTGTTTGATTTCCTATTGGATCGTGGATTCGAATCTTGAACCAGTTAATTTGCTTGGCTGGGTGCTTGTGCTGCCTCCAACATTCCAGCAACTCACAATGACTAGAGTCCTACGCGGTAGTGATGGGACATGATTCCGTTCACGTTACTGAATCGATAGTGATCCGATTCACTGCACATTAGTCACCGCTCCTACTGCATCTGTGTAGTATGTGCTGGTAAGACAGCAGCAACAGCATTCAGTGCTCGCAGCTGCCATCTGATCTTCATACTAACTCCTTTCTTAGAAAGAAAAAAAAAAATGCTAGTCACTCTAATACATCGAAGGTTTTCGGCGACGCAGGGTGGGAAAGGTTAGGATTACGAAGGTAGCAGCCATGGCCTGAATAAGTTACAGTCCCAACATTTCCTGGTGTGAAAATGGGGAAACTACGGAAAACCATCTTAACGGCTGCCGACGGTGGGATTCGAATCCACCATCCCCCGAATACAAACGCATAGCTGCGCGATACTAACAGCACGACAACTCGCTCAGTCATTTTTGAAAATATGTATTTTTCTATCCGCTGAGGATTTTTTAAATCGTCATATTTTGTACAGGCTACCCGAGATGTACAGTAGCCCGCTGGTTTTCTGATTCAACATACTGTTGGTTAAGTTATTCCGTCTGTCCACATATGATTGAAGTCTTCTGCAACGATGTGACATATGAACTGAGAGAAAACTGATCCGTTCTTCCCAATATAAAACAGGTACTTTTGAGTGGTCATGAGCATGACTCATAGTCATAGGACAGGCTAGAGTCGAGTTTAATTGTCAAAAGTCAACGAAGTTATAATACTAAGATTCATTAAACTAATAAATAGTATAATCTAATAGCCTACCTACTTATACTTCAAAATTATGTTTTGACCACCTTTTTAACACTGCAAATAAATCCATCTATTATTTAAACCTCCCTGTAAGAAGAGGACAGTGAATGGAAATGTGTATTTTTCAAATGTTCTGAGCTCGAGAGTCCATTATAGCATATGATTCTTTCAGTGTGCTAAGGCTCACTGTAATACTGTATGTCTCGCTGCAGCGAAAGCTCGGCTCTCCGCCAGTGTCCAGTGAGCCGATAAGGAGCCGTGTGTATCTTGAGTCTCACTGAGCCGTGTTCGTTCACGATTCTTTCGGTGTGCCATGGCTCACTGTATGTCTCGCTGCAGCGGAAGCTCGGCTCTCCGCCAGTGTCCAGTGAGCCGATAAGGAGTCGTGTGTATCTTGTGTCTCACTGAGCCGCGCTCGTTCACGATTCTTTCGATGTGCCATGAATCACTGTCTCGCTGCAGCGGAAGCTCGGCTCCCCGTCAACGTCCAGTGAGTGCGCCACTCAGCACTGTCCGCTGGGAGTAAGCTGAATCGTGTGCCGTGAGCTCGCCGTTCCTGTGAATCGATTCACTCGGACACTTGAATGAATCGATACACTGCTTCGAATCATGCATTCAGTAGCCAACACTACTACGCGGATGCGGATATCCGCGAAATTAGTGTCTTGGCGGATCCCAACTGTATGGCAGTGCGGATAATTTTCCTGATAATTTCTAAATAATGTTGTTTATTGATTTCCACTCAGGTATATTGTAGGAATCTCGACAAGTCAACCTTTCATACATTTCATGCAGTTATTCGTGCTTGTGGTGAGGTGACCCTTGGCAATGGTGTGGGAGAAAGGTGATTTACAGAGTATATCCGTAATGATGTTACAAACTCTCAGGGGTGATGGAGGACTCCAAATGGATCAATTTGAGATAATGAACCATATCCTGGAAACTATCGAGTCGAAAGTTAAGTAAAATTCTATCAATCATCACTGATCTGCATTTACTCATTTAAGCCCGTTTACCCGCATAAGTTTCACAAGCTGCTCCATTTACAACAAATGTTCTAAATGGCCTCCCCCTAAATCAGAGCAGACATGGCATCGTAGTACAAAGTTCTGTCGTACCCGTTCGAATATCCCCGGTGTCGTTTGAACAGCGTCGCAGGCAGCGAGAATTCTTGCCAAGAGATCCTCTTCAGTATCGACAGGTGTCTCATACACAAGGCTTTCCACATGGCCCCACAAGAAGATATCAAGTGGGGGTGAGATCAGGTGAACGAGCGGGCCACGAAACAAGTCTGATCCAGGTGTTCACGAACCCTCCGTCCAAAGTGAGGTGGGGATCCATGTTGTTGCACGAAGGGCAAGTGGAATGTGTTCCAGGAACATGGGTAGTAGCCTACATCTCTGTGTACACTGCTGCTGTTCCGAACGGACGAACGTTAAACAACTTGGATTGTTAATAACTTTGGACTCGAACGTTTCAAACTGATCCATTTCCCGTCCACCATCATCCCTGAAAGTTTGTGACATCATCACGGATATTAAGCCATAAATCTGACGTAAGCCTAACTGGCTCCTGTCTGCAATTCGTGGAAGGAAGGTACCAAATGTTCCGAACGAGAACCGCTCAATATGTCGGTGGTTGTCGCGAGAGGAAGTCCCTCATATACGTGTCACCGCACGGGTGCTGGTATTACAGTATGTTAACAGATCTATCCATTTCAATACCTTGGGTGTAATATAGTTAATAGGGCCCGGATTCATATGCACGAAAATATGCACTAAAAATAAAACAAAATACACTTACCAGACGCATTATTTAATTTTAACTCAGTGTAAATTGACACATGTTTAATTCCTTGCAAAATGATGCACGTCAGTAGGTTTCAACAATTTTTCAATGTTTTCAGAAGTCAATAACTTTCTGTTGTCGGCCAGAATTAATCTAAAAATGATAGTTCTACGCCGACGGGTGTAAGTGGGTAATACTTGAAAACTGGCACTAACTGCTCGGAACATTCTTCTGGCAAAATCTTTAGGCATTTTTCAGTCTAGTGAAACACTGCAGTAGACGAAGAGCAAGTTAACAGATAAACTCACTTGTTTAAGCAAACATCGGGAGGCTACTGTAAGGAGAAGTAAATAGCTATTGTGAAAAGAGTCATTATTCGTCTACCTGCTTCTATTGCGACACTGAAAGCTTTTCCTATATCAGGGAAGGCTTCTTATGTTACCAAGGGATGTATAACATACAGAGTTCATTAGATTTTTCATTTCGTTTAGAAATCTTAGATAATCGATCACACGTAAGAGAAAAATACGTCTGTATATGCACTAAAGCTCAAAATAGGCTATGCACTAACGTTCAAAATATGCATTCGCATATGTGCATATACATTTTTAAAATATCCAGGCCCTAATAGTCAAATAGTGGCAATATCCACTGGTAACCCTTCGCAGATGGAGATGAAGGAAGTGCGAATGCAGAGCGGATGCGGATAATATTTTGTACATCGGCGCCAGGCTCCAACAATGACTTGTGGTTTTTATGTTAAATTGATGAGTTACCGTACCGTAACTGTACTATTCTCAAAATGGTCAAAAAAGTGACAGAAGTTGTTTCTGAAATAAATGATTCAATGCTAGGGCTGTTCCTTAATTAAGGTCACGGGTGTTACGTTCGCAATCCTAGCCCTTTCTCCTCCTTTCGAAAACCTTCGACGTGTTAATGTGACGTTAAACCACTAGCACGAACACTGTGGTATCATCTCTGGGAATTTTAGGTGGGGATGGCTCAGAGTGAGACATTAACCGGGATCTCTTCTCAGCTATTGCTGCCTGAGGTTGAATGCATCCTAGCCAGTCCCTCAGTTCAGTCTGAACCTGGTGACATATTATCAACCAGGCGAGTCGTAGACCAGGGCGGCGAAAATATAACGGCAGTGGAAGTGGAGAAAAACATGGGGCTTATCTGTAGCACCTGCTCAATGGACATGACATATTAGCGAGGCGCTAACAGGTAGGAGGTGACGTGCCACTCAGCCAATACTTGTCTGATTGGATCCATTACTGCGGAACTGGTCATAAACATGCGACCTGATTGATGAGGATCAAGATGACAGCCTGTACTGGTGAGATAAGACGCCCACTATATCACTCGCCGCAACACTACATCCTGCCTTGTTCACTAAATAATGTAACCAGTTTCGGTGCGGACTTACGGAAGATTTATTAGTCTTTAAATAGATACTTCTGACGTGGGGGAATATGACACTTTTAACTCCATCGATAACGTCAAAATGAAACAGGGAATTTATTTCTACCTTTACCAGAAATCATTTGTGTAGAAATCCTCAGCATTAATTGAATGTTATACTTAAAATATAATAATAATAATAATAATAATAATAATAATAATAATAATAATAATAATAATAATAATAATAATAATAATAATAATAATAATAATAATAATAATTTTTACAATTTTGTTTTACGTCGCACCGACACAGGTAGGTATTATGGCGACGAGGGTAGGAAATGTCTAGGAGTGGGAATGAAGTGGCCGTCGCCTTAATTAAGGTAAAGCCCTAGTATTTGGGGTTCGAACCCACTATCTCCCGGATTGAAGCTCACAACTGCGCGCCCCTAACCGCACGGCTAACTCGCCCGGTGAATAATAATAATAATAATAATAATAATAATAATAATAATAATAATAATGGACCAAGTTGACTGAGTGGTTCGGGCCAGATAGCTGTAAGTTTGCATTCCGCAGATGGTGGGTTCGAATCTCATCATTGACTGTTCTGAAGGTGTATTTTCGTGGTTTCGCATTTTCACACCACGCTGTAAACTCATACGTTTCCACTTTACTTCTCCACGATTCTGTAAACCTATTCTAATCATACTCCTTCCTACACCATCTATCCACTGTTCCCTAGGTTTTCCCGTTTCTTCTTGCCCTCAGCTTTCTAACTTGAAATCACCTTGGGAATTCTGATATCTGTCATCCTTTTCACGTGTCCGAAACATTGCAATCTTCTTTCTTAAATTACGTACAACACACTTGCATAGTTCCAAATGATAACAATAAGTTAATAAAAACATACATCTCCATGAACGACTGTTAGGCCTGTCACAGTACAGCCTGCAACCTCTGTAGGGCGGAATTCTCTATTTGCAACCATCGCAGTGGCCTGTTTCGTATATTTAATCTTGAAATCATTGAAACCTGTGTTTAATTATCATCACCATGGTTTTCCACCGCTTCTATGACTTCGTGGCAGAGTCCATTATTTTCCTAGGAAACTTGTACTCATCCATTCACCTCACTACCGAAGCCGGTTCGTACGCGCAGTCATCCTTTGCGTTTATTCCTAACTCAGTCTTTACCTCCTGATAAAAATAATCTAAATAAAATGTAAGTCGGGGTGTAGAGATCTGCAAAAATGGGTATAAAAATAGACATGGAATAATGAGGGGCTTTTAGGCACTCTAGGAACTTAAAACTTGGTATCATACAAACTGATACACACAAGATCTACAGCTTCCGTGAGCTGAAACATTTCCACAATGTCCACAAATTAATTTTGAATATCAAACCCCAAGAATGTGTTTGTCCATTTGACTGCTAATAAGTAGAGCTTGGATTTATTTTGGTCTCTTTTTACAAACTGAAGTAAAATGTTAACACATTTCTAGCGTTTGTAACCATTGGTCATATACAGGGATAGGATTTATATGCAATAAAAATGGATAAATATGTACATACTGTAACTTATGTGCTAAACATTTTCAAAATATGGAGAAAAATAACAATTGTGAAAAATAATGGAAAGGAAATTAAAAATTGAAAATGAAAATCCTCAGCCTTTTCCAGTCATTCTACCGGGTTAGGAATGGAATGAAGCTCCCATCTAGCAGCGAGGGTAGGAGTTGTGCCGGCTGCCGAAGCCTTTTGCACTACTCTGGGGCAATGGCAGATGAAATGATATTGGAGAGTGTTGCTGGAATGGAAGATGACAGCGAAAACCGGAGTACCAGGAGAAAAAGCTGTCCCGCCTATGCTTTGTCCAGCATAAATCTTACATGGAGTGACCTGTATTTGAACCATGGAGCCGAGAGGTGAGATGTCGGCGCGTTGCCGTCGAAGCCACAGAGGCTGTGTCGGGAATGAGATGAGATGACATTGTATGGCACAGGTTATGTTTACGGCCGGATGCCTTTCCTGCCACCAACCTCACTTCAGGAGATAATGAAGATGAAATGAATGACAGTGAATGAAATCGGTTAAAGAAGTGGAAGGAATCTGTTTTGCCCTGTGGATAGGAACTGTCCCAGTATTTGCCTGGAAGTGAAAATGGGAAGCCACCAAAAAAAAAAAAAAAAAAAAAAAAAAAAATCATTCTCAGGACAGCCGACGTTCGGATCGACCCCACTCGCCTCCCGAATACAGACCTTGGCTCCACAGCGGCCACTCCACTCGGTAATGTAAAGAATATCTGTGTATTTTCAAATTTTCATACTTAGAAACGAGTACACTTAAAGATTTATTGCTTAAACATGAAAGCTACAAAATAAGAATTTAAATGAAAGCCACAGAACGAGTCTTAACCTCTTTGGAATGGATCACAGAGGGTTGAGTGACAAGGACAAACCCAACAAGAAAAAAAATAGTGTACATGGAGCATAACTTGCTTTCCACATTTTATAAAAATACCAGAATCCATCTTTGAAGTACAGTACTAAATGGCGTATGGCTTTTAGTGCCGGGAGTGTCCGAGGACAAGTTCGGCTCGCCAGGTGCAGGTCTTTTGAATTGACACCCGTAGGCGACCTGCGCGTCGTGATGAGGATGAAATGATGATGAAGACGACACATACACCCAGCCCCCGTGCCAGCGAAATTAACCAATTAAGGTTAAAATTCCCGACCCTGCCGGGAATCGAACCCGGGACCCCTGTGGCCAAAGGCCAGCACGCTAACCATTTAGCCATGCAGCCGGACAGTACAGTACTGATTCTAATGAAATCAAATTTAAGCTATTCTCTGATAAGAATAACTTCGAAACTAACGTATAAAGTAGTGAACATACTGTATATAAAATAAAATGCGAGTTTTCCTCAAATATGTAAAAATATGCAATAGAGCCAGAAATATGAACAAATATTTAAAAATAAAATATATTTTTAAGCACTGCAAACATCCTAATTCGTAAACAAATGACAATATTGAAACTGTAGCTAATAAAAAAAAATGTATTTACACAGAAATCCCAGCTCTGGTTAGATAAATATTTTACTTTATTTTTTCGTCCTCCTTGGAGAAATTGTCAGATGGTCCCGGATTCGATTCTTGGCTGGGTCGGGAATTTTAACCGTGTCTCATTAATTCTCTTGGCTTGGAAACCGGGTGTTTGTGTTTGTCCGAACACTCTCCTCTTCATACCCAGACAACACAACACCCTATCAAAGAAACATGCAATAGCCATTACATCCCTCTAAATATGGTTGGTGTCAGGAAGGGTATCCTGCCGTAAAACAGGCCTAAATCCACATTCGCGACACAGTTCGCACAGGCGACCCCACAGGTGTGGGAAAAACGGTGTAAGAAGAATAAGAAGAAGAAGAAGAAGATGATGATGATGATGATGATGGCTTTATTTTGTCGTTAAGATACATTTGACAAAAATGTTACAGAAGCATATTTTCGGTTACATTATATTGTTTTATTTGTTATCCAAGGGTTATTCACATATTTTGTGTCGATGATGATGCCAAGTGATTTTGTTTGTATTTGCTTATTTTGAATTTTCTTTCCTTAGAAATATTTTTTTGTTAAATCAAGTTTGAAGGTAACGTGTTTCACGACCAGTTATATTTTGGTATTTTCAAGGCATAAGTGCATGCATATTTCCTGAGCTTTTTCTCAAACTCTTTGCAATGTGTACGTGTACCACTACGAACGCACGGGTACCGCTACGAAATAAATAAGTAAATAAATAAATAAATAAATAAATAAATAAATAAATAAATAAATAAATTAAATTCTCTAATACACTACTACTGATTGCACAATGACACAAGTAATTTGCTAGTTCTTTTGCACGTAACTACAAGGTGCATGTATAATACGAAGGAGTTGCTATATGAGTTCTTATTGAGTTTTATGTGTTGTTGTTGTTTCGATCATCAATGGTGGTGGTTGTGGTGGTGGTGATTATTGTTTTAATTGGAAGTACAACTGGGCAGCCATCTTTTCTTAACACTCGCAAAATTAATATCTTCCGGGATCGGATGATAACAAGAGTTGATCAAGGAAGGTCAGGTAAGAAAGAGGAAAGCGACGAGCCTGACAGAAGTGGAAGCAATGTCGGACTCAGCTAGAGACCCGTGGCCATCAATCCACGCTTCCCAAGTTGAGAGCCCCTGGAGGTTCCCCTTTCTGTCGCCTCTTACCGTGGATATATTCTACTGCCCTGGAGTTGGGTCAACAGTCCATGACTGGTTTGATGCAGCTCTGCATGCCACTCCATCCTGTGCTAAACATTTCTCTCACAAACTAACGGAGTAAGTCCTGAGGGTCACAAGACGTGTCTCTCTCTTCTTCTGGTCAACTTTCGTCAAATCGTTCTCCTCTCAGAAACTCGATTCAGAATATTTTCATTTGTGATCCGATCCACCAAACCGACTAACAACATTTTTCTGTAATACAACATTTCGAAAGCTGTGTTCATTTTCTTTCTGAACTGTTGTTCGTAATTCACTCCCAAACAGCCCAAGTTTAATTCGAAAGTATACAAAAACGTAATACTGTTCTGTATGTATGTTGAGTGCTCAGGCCGGAGCCTGGCTTGGACCTCAACAGCTTAGCCATCAGCTGTTAGGTGACCCAGGCATCAGTGAAGAGGCGTACTAGGGAAATGAGAAGTGAGGTTGCTTTCCTCACTGAGCAAGAAGTTGTTATTACATCTCAGACTGCCAAGCCCACTGAAATGCCCGCATCAACTGACCCTAGGAGCAACATTTTCATACATTTCCCAATATGCTTCTCAATGTTTGACATGAGCAAATTTATTTTCTTAAGAACGGCTTGCTAGTGTTAGTCTGTATTTTACGTCCTCTTTATTTCTTACACCCAAGTAACCATCCTTTTTCCTTCAGAAGTTATCCTAATCTAATATTTCCTTCATCACCTGAGTCATTCAACTATATTCCATTATCTTCAACATAATCATGTTCTGTTTAGGCTTTGTCCGTGACTGTGAATTAATTCTTTACCAATAATTAAATCTGTTACCAGTCACAATTTTTACTGAATTTTCTACGCAACTTGTTTCAGAGTCTAGGCTCTATCTTCAGGAGGCGAAATGATGACATTCAATTGTTGCTCTACCCGATACACAACTGTTTCCAAGGAGTATTAACCTATTGCATTTAAGAGTAGGTGCTATCTGCTTTATGAATTTATAACATCTACTAGCAGTTATCCGTGGTTTCGCTCGCGTGGACTTCTTAATTTGATAAAAGTAATCGTTCCTCGGTACAGTACTAAGGCATCAGAAAATCCCTAAGTATAAAACACCTCATAGAAAAATTGAGTTTCATTTACCCCAGAAACTCTTTGTAAACCACGTTTGTGGTATTGCCTTTTGGGGCTAAGATGACTATGCGACATAGAACTGTACCGTATACGTGAGAAACAGTCTTCTCACAGGTCGAAATAAAACATGTTTATTTTTAAAAGAGATTCCAAATACCTATTTCAAAGACTGTAATATCTTCAGTTTTTGAGACATAAGATCCCCATAAAAAGAATTCAGTCCCTTTATCTGAGCTTCCCCCAACCCCACCTAAGTGGATTTCTCGAACAAAAATACATGCTTCTTTATTTTTAAAGGAGATTCCAAATACCAATTTTTACGTCCGTAACATCTTCTGTTTTTGAGACATTTTAAGTTTCCTTATAAAAATAATTCAACTATCTTTTCACTTATTTTCAACCCCTTTGATTGCCTTTTCTGAAAAGAAAAACAAAAAATACATGTTCTATATTTTTGAGGACTTTCCAAATACCAAGTTTCATGTCTGTAACATGTTAAGTTTTTGACATATTCTGTAGATATCCCGATACTCATTTTAAAAATTCACCCGATTTTTCAATTCCTTTCAGCCCCTTAAGTGGATTTTCGGAAAAATCTTATTTCTTTATTTATAAAGGAGCTTCCAAACACCACCAATTATCACGACTGTAACATCTTCAGGTTCTGAGATACATGTGTCCTCATGAAAAGAATTCAACGCCTATTCCAAACACCCCGCCCCCTCCCAAGTTGTTATCCCCCCCAAAAAAATTGCCTTTTTTTAATATTTAAAGGAGATTCCAAATACCAATTTTCACGTTTGTAACGTCTTTCGGTTTTTAGATATAAGTATCCTCATACAAAGGATTCAACTAATTTTTCAATCCTTTCATCCCTCCCTTTAAATTGATTTTCCAAAAAAAGTACGCATTTTAAATGATTCAAAATACCAATTTTCACGTCTGCAACATCTTTAATTTTTGAGATATCAGTATCCTAACAAAAATAATTTAACCCCCTTTTCAGTCCTTTTTACCACCTTAAATGTATTTTCTGAAAACAAAAAATGCATGTTTCTTTATTTTTAAAAGATTAAAAATACCAATTCTCACGTCTGAAACATGTTAAGTTTTTGAGATACATTGTAGATATGCTCAAGTGGATTTTCTGAAAAACAAATGACCTGTGTTTCTGTACTTTTACAGGAAATTCCAAATACCATTTTTCATGTCTGTAACATGTTACGTTTTTGAGATATACCGTAAACATAGTCTTCATAAAAAATCGCGCCCTTTGTCACTCCTGTCCAACCCTCATTTATTGGGTATTCCAAAACAAAACGAAAATACGTGTTTCTTTATTTTTAAAGGAGATTCCAAACACCAATTGCAATGTCCGTAACATCTTCAATTTTTGAGATATAAGTATCCTCATAAAAGGTATTCAACCCTTTTTCATCTTTCTTACACCCAAAACCAAACCAAACCCCATGGCACTACAGCCCTTGAAGGGCCTTGGCCTACCAAGCGACCGCTGCTCAGCCCCAAGGCCTGCAGATTACGAGGTGTCGTGTGGTCAGCACGACGAATCCTCTCGGCCGTTATTCTTGGCTTTCTAGACCGGGGCCGCCATCTCACCGTCAGATGGCTCCTCAATTCTAATCACGTAGGCTGAGTGCACCTCGAACCAGCCCTCAGGTCTAGGTAAAAATCCCTGACCTGGCCGGGAATCGAACCCAAAGCCTCCGGGCAAGAGGCAGGGACGCTACCCCTACACCAAGGGGGCCGGCCTTTCTTACACCCACTTAATGTTATTTTCCGAAAACAACAAAATACGTTTTTATTTTTTAAAGGAGATTCCAATTACCAACTTTTACGTCTGTAAACTTTTAAGTTTTTGAGATATAGATATGCTCATTAAAACAAATCACCCCGATTTTGACCCCCTTAGCAACCAAATATCCAAGAATCCCCCTTAGTGAGCACCAAAATTTTGTTCAATCAATCAGTCAATCAATGAGTCAATACTGATCTGGATTTAGGGCAGTCGCCCAGGTGGCAGATTCCCTATCTGTTGTTTTCCTAGCCTTTTCTTAAATGATTTCAAAGAAATTGGTAAGTTATTCCAATCCCTAACTCCCCTTCCTATAAATGAATATTTGCCCCAATTTGTCCTCTTGAATTCCAGATTTATCTTCATATTGTGATCTTTCCTACTTTTAAAGATGCCACTCAAACTTATCCGCGCCGAGCTCGATAGCTGCAGCCGCTTAAGTGCGGTCAGTATCCAGTATTCGGGAGATAGTAGGTTCGAACCCCACTGTCGGCAGCCCTGGAAATGGTTTTCCGTGGTTTCCCATTTTCACACCAGGCAAATGCTGGAGCTGTACCTTAATTAAGGCCACGGCCGCTTCCTTCCCACTCCTAGCCCTTCCCTATCCCATCGTCGCCATAAGACCTATCTGCGTCGGTGCGACGTAAAGCAACTAGCAAAAAAAAAAAAAAAAAAAAATCAACACTTATCCGTCTACTAATGTCATTTCATGCCATCTCTCCGCTGGCAGCTGGGAACATACCACTTAGTCGAGCTGCTCGTCTTATTTCTCTCAGTTCTTCCCACCCCGAAATGTTCAACATTTTTGTAACGTTACTCTTTTGTCGGAAATCACCCAGAACAAATCGAGCTGCTTTTCTTTGGATTTTTTCCATTTCTTGAATGAAGTAATCCTGGTGAGTATCCCATACACTGGAACCATACTCTAGTTGGGGTCTTACCAGAGAGTTATATGCCCTCTCCTTTACATTCTTACTACAACCCTAAACACCCTCATAACCATGTGCAGAGATCTGTACCCTTTATTTACAATCCCATTTATGTGATTACCCCAATGAAGATTTTTCCTTACATTAACACCTAGATACTTACAATGATCCCCAAAAGGAACTTTTACCCCATCAACGCAGTAATTAAAACTGAGAGGACTTTTCCTATTTGTGAAACTCACAACCTGACTTTCAACCCCGTTTATCAACATACCATTGCCTAATGTCCATCTCACAACATTATCGAGGTCACGTTCTTTAAGTCCAGTAGTTTTTTCTCGGCGATGATGAACCAGTCAGTCTGTCAGTCAGGACATGCTATTTTATAGGCCTATGTTGGGTCAGTTACGTGTTACACATAACAGACACATCTACATTACACATTTCACAATTTTACACGCTCATCCAAAAGGGTTAGAATTAAATATTTTAGAAAATCTAGGAATTCATAGACATCAATTAATAGATCCTCAACACATTCTCAATGATAAAATTGAAAATGAATATTTAAAAACACTATTAAACTTTAGCAGCTACTGTATATTTCATATACGACATATACACATAACTGACCCAACACTGATGTTATAAATTCATAATGGACATAGCCCATACTTTTAAATAAAATAGGAAACAGTTGTGTATCGGGTAGAGCAACAATTGAATGTCATCATTTCGCCACCTGACGATGAAGCCTAGACTCTGAAACGCGTTGTGAAGTACAAGACTCAATAAAAATCGTGACTGGTAACGGATTTAATTATTTATAAAGAATGTATCCCATTACTTTTGTTTCCAACTTACTTATTTTCGTCATGTTCATGGGTACCACTAGGAGATAAACAAATATACAGTTACATACACTACTATCGATTGTACAATGACACAGGTAATTAACTAGTTCTTATGCAAGTAAATTCAGGGTGCAGATATCCACACCGCTCAGCAATTTCTCCGGATCTTCTGCAGACTGAGACAAAATAATATCATCAATAAATTTCGAAATTTGTATTACCTCTCTTTGAACTGCTTCATACATTACTTTTCACTCTTTTCGAGTGGGGTACTTCTTAGTTAGATAACGACCTGATTTCAGTTTCTGCAGGAAAGTATCGTCCTTGTGAGAAGTTGGACGTGGCGCTGAAGACAATGCTATGTAACGTCTCGTAAGAGGTGGGCAGTGCTTTATGTTTCCGCTCTGCTGAATGATTGTCTCATGTTCGGATCCCCAACACCTACACCGGAAGATTTAACGCCTTTCTTAGCAAGTAACTTCCTGCTGCCTACATAGTGCACTACTGCAGTACATGCGGAAGAGGTAGCCTGATCAACTGAACATGCCAGGAGTTCTTTGCTGAAGACTGGTGTCAGCGGAAGTGGAACAGAATGACTAAGCGAAATAGCGCTTTACAGTACGGAAGCATGTCTTGCGCGGTATGAGTATCCTTTCAATGGCAGACATACAGACTTTGTCCTGACCGAGCGAGGTGGCTGCATGGTACGAACCTTGTTACTGTTAGTTTGTATTCGGGAGATGGCGAGTTCGGACTCCTTGCCTTGAAGATTGTTTGCGATTGTTATTTCAGATAAATGCTGGCGCTGTAACAAAATTAAGGCCACGATCATTTCTTTCCTTTCCTATCTCATAGTCGCTGAATACCTGAGTTACAGCGACGTTAAAATGACTAGCAAGCCTATGCCGAGTGAGTTTGCCTCGCCATTTGGGTCGTGTAGCTTTAAGTTTGTGTTCAGGGGATGGTGGGTTTGAATCCTACCCTCGGCAGCACTGAACAAGGTTGCAGTATGGTTGTAAAGGAGATGGCGTATAAGTCACTGGAAAAAAACAATTAGAGTATAGCTCCAGTGTATGGGACCGTCACTAGGATTCCTTATTCGAGAACTTAAAATGATCCAAAGGAATGTAGCATGATTTGCTCTGGATGATTTCCGACAATTGTGTTGTGAAAATGTTGCAAACTTTGGGCTGGGAAGACCTGGGAATAAGGAGACGAGCTGTTTGAATAAGCGGTGTGTTCCGAGCTGTCAGGAGAGATATGGCGTAGAATGACATTAGTAGACGAATAAGCTTGAATGACATTTTTAAAAGTAGCGAAGATCACAATATGAAGATAAAGTTGGATTTCAAGAAGACAAATCCGAGAAAATATGCATAGGAAGATGTAACTACGTTCCAAATATGAATAAGCTGTGAGAAATTCATTTACCTTCACAGCAGATGTTGGAAATGACCTAAATCTTCTTGTAGATACTCCATGCTTCTGGCAATGACCTAGATGTTAGGCCCTTTTAAACAACAAGCATCATCATCATCATCATCATCATCATCATCATCATCAAGAATCCAGTCGGTATGGAACTGCCACGAAGTGTATGGAGCACACTCAACAGGATACGAACAGGACATGGGATGTGCGCAGGTGGTCTACGTAAATGGAGCATAACTCACTCCTCCCAATGTGAACGCGAATATGAAAGGCGGACGATTCAACACATTGTGAAGGATTAGAGTTTACGAGCCTATCCTGCGAACCTGGAAGATTTCCATAATGTGACACAGGCTCTTCACGACTGGATTAGAAACTTAGATATAGTTTTGTAGACCTTGCAACTTTGAAATAGTGTGTAAATACACTGACTGGCAGAGCAAATGCAACACCAAGAAGGAGTGGTCAGAACTTTATGCCAATTGCAGGGTAGACTGACGTCACTGAGGTATGCTCATGATGTGAAATGCGCCGCTGTGTTGCACACGTAGCGAACGATAAATGGGACACGGCGTTGGCGAATGGCCCACTTCGTACCGTGATTTCTCAGCCGACAGTCATTGTAGAACGTATTGTCGTGTGCCCAGGACACGTGTATAGCTAAGAATGCCAGGCCGCCGTCAACGGAGGCATTTCCAGCAGACAGACGACTTTACGAGGGGTATGGTGATCGGGCTGAGAAGGGCAGGTTGATCGCTTCGTCAAATCGCAGCCGATACCCATAGGGATGTGTCCACGGTGCAGCGCCTGTGGCGAAGATGGTTGGCGCAGGGACATGTGGCACGTGCAAGGGGTCCAGGCGCAGCCCGAGTGACGTCAGCACGCGAGGATCGGCGCATCCGCCGCCAAGCGGTGGCAGCCCCGCACGCCACGTCAACCGCCATTCTTCAGCATGTGCAAGACACCCTGGCTGTTCCAATATCGACCAGAACAATTTCCCGTCGATTGGTTGAAGGAGGCCTGCACTTCCGGCGTCCGCTCAGAAGACTACCATTGACTCCACAGCATAGACGTGCACGCCTGGCATGGTGCCGGGCTAGAGCGACTTGGATGAGGGAATGGCGGAACGTCGTGTTCTCCGATGAGTCACGCTTCTGTTCTGTCAGTGATAGTCACCGCAGACGAGTGTAGCGTCGGCGTGGAGAAAGGTCAAATCCGGCAGTAACTGTGGAGCGCCCTACCGCTAGACAACGCGGCATCATGGTTTGGGGCGCTATTGCGTATGATTCCACGTCACCTCTAGTGCGTATTCAAGGCACGTTAAATGCCCACCGCTACGTGCAGCATGTGCTGCGGCCGGTGGCACTCCCGTACCTTCAGGGGCTGCCCAATGCTCTGTTTCAGCAGGATAATGCCCGCCTACACACTGCTCGCATCTCCCAACAGGCTCTACGAGGTGTACAGATGCTTCCGTGGCCAGCGTACTCTCCGGATCTCTCACCAATCGAACACGTGTGGGATCTCATTGGACGCCGTTTGCAAACTCTGCACCAGCCTCGTACGGACGATCAACTGTGGCAAATGGTTGACAGAGAATGGAGAACCATCCCTCAGGACACCATCCGCACTTTTATTGACTCTGTACCTCGACGTGTTTCTGCGTGCATCGCCGCTCGCGGTGGTCCTACATCCTACTGAGTCGATGCCGTGCGCATTGTGTAACCTGCATATCGGTTTGAAATAAACATCAATTATTCATCCGTGCTGTCTCTGTTTTTCCCCAACTTTCATCCCTTTCGAACCACTCCTCCTTGGTGTTGCATTGTCACTGTCAGTCAGTGTATATCAAAACATTTTAATTACTTTAAAGTTCTTAAGCAATTTTGCTTTAATTCGGATTTTGTAAGTCCTTTTTCCTAAAAACGAAGAAAACAACACAAATCTTACTAAAAATAAACATTACACTGAATTTTTGTTGAGTGAGTTTACAAAAGGTGATATGAACAGGTCCAGGTATGTCGAAATTTTATCTTCAGGGATTTCAGAGGAACGGTGATTTAACATTGGTAAAGTATGGTATTGTAACTACCTGTAAACAACCATGTGAGTATCAATTATTTGTAATAGATCTGTTAGTTTATATCAAATATCTGCCATATTCCAGTGCTTGGCGAGTTATATTTGTAAAGATTCAGGTCTGTACGGTTTCAGCAAGCGAACGCGCCCATCTCGGTGTCACATTTTACTTAGAGGCTCATGACAAATGTGTTTATGATTGCACCGTATGGGTGAGTTCTCGCTTCTGAAGGCAATGTGTGGGTTGACAGTAACAGATCAATTAGCACGGATCATCACAAGGGCGTGTCGCAGTAGAGTCGATAATTACACGTCGATCATTTCAATTAAATCGACCTTTTTGGCATGCAAGCCTCTGGTTTCTCCTGCTGAGTTACAATTCAGAGGACAGATGTAATCAGTTTTAGTCCAGCTTTTCAAAATATTATGCTTCCAATTGACATTTACTAAACGAGTGTTAGTTTCTGCCAAGCGCCCGTCTCTTGTCAGTCATCTGTGACTTACAGCCGTGGACTGGCGCGGAATAGCAATTTACTTTGGAAGTCTCGTTCATACTTGGAAGAATTTCTCTCGATTTTAGTTTCGAAGAATGTTTTATTGAACGTAAGTACTCTTGCCGGAGGGAGATTTCAACCCGTTCGATAATCCCCTAAGAAATCCATCTTTACTAAATGTTATAGTTTCATCTTCCTCTTACCTCACTTACTTCAAACGAACGTTTAAATGTTTGTTGTTGCTTCTTATTATTATTCTTTATCTGTTTACACTCCAGGGTCGGTTTTTCATTCAAACTCAGTGAGGGCTCACACCTCTACCGCCTCAAGGGCAGTGTTCTTCAGACTCTGGGCCGGGAGATACAACTGGGAGGATGACCAGTACCTCGCTCAGGTGGCCTCACCTGCTGTGCTGAACAGGGGCCTTGCGGGGGATGGGAAGGTTGGAGGGGATAGACAAGGAAGAGGGAAGGAAGCGGCCGTGGCCTTCAGTTAGGCACCATCCCGGCATTTGCCTGGAGGAGAATTGGGAATCCACGGAAAGCCACTTCCAGGATGGCTGAGGTGGGAATCAAACACCCCTCTACTCAGTTGACCTCCCGAGGCTGAGTGGACCCCGTTCCAGCCCTCGTACCACTTTTCAAATTTCGCGGCAGAGCCGGGAATCGAACCCGGGCCTCCGGGGATGGCAGCTAATCACACTAACCACTACACCACAGAGGCGTACTTTTTCTTACTTCATAATAGGAATTTTTCAACGGCGTAGCTATGCTAAAACAACGGATCCCGTGAGATCTCTGAAGTTAAGTAACGCTGGGCATGGTAAACATCTGGATCGGCTGTCAGGTAGGCCTACTGTTGGTTAGCATTAGAGGAGGAACTGAGGGGAACTACCTAGCCACTCTACTCCAAGTAAACTCCGGTTCAGCAGGAGGCAATGACTACAGTCTGTCTCACCGTGTTTGAGAGTCGAAGAAAGCAATCGCAAGCACGTGTATTCTGAAGTACTACCTATTCCAAAACATTTCTCTTTCGTTCGTTACACTGCTTTGCCTGAGCAAACCGTTTTTATTTTCTATGTAGAAAACAATATGCCGTGTATTATTGCTGGAGGGAGATTTCAACCAGCTCGATAATCCCCTAAGAAATCCATCTTTACTAAATTTTATAGTTTCTTCCTTCCCAATGTCCGCCTCCGTAGCGTAAAGGTTAGTGTTATTAGCTGCCGTCCTTGGGGTGCTGGGTTCGATTCCTGGTACTGTCAGAAATTTAAGAATGGCAGGAGGGTAGGTATGTGGTTGAAGTGGTACATGCAGCTTACCTCCATTGGGGATGTGCCTGAAAAGAGTTGCACCAACTCGAGATGTGGACACGAGTTTGCATTTTGCATCTTTCCAAATTTTCGTAGTACTGTGCCTTGCATTTACCCACGTTTCATCAGGGAAGTAAATAGATCTACCATCTT
Source organism: Anabrus simplex (assembly GCF_040414725.1). NCBI lineage: Eukaryota > Metazoa > Arthropoda > Insecta > Orthoptera > Tettigoniidae > Anabrus > Anabrus simplex. The sequence goes on along the minus strand of NC_090265.1, from coordinate 1,327,402,262 downwards.
CACTAAATGTCTTAAACTATCGTCGCCATAAGACCTATCTGTGTCGGTGCGACGTAAAGCCCCTAGCAAAAAAAAAAAAAGTCTTAAACTGATGTAAATACTTTCTTCTCCAGAACACTATTTCATTCTTTTCAATAGTGGCGATTTCGAGACCCTTAGGTGAAGTTCATAATAATTATGAAAATTATTTTCAAAAGACCCAGCTCGATAGCTGCAGTCGCTTAAGTGCGGCCAGTATCCAGTATTCGGGAGATATTGGGTTTGAACCTCATTGTCGGCAGCCCTGAAGATGGTTTTCCGTGGTTTCTCATTTTCACATCAGGCAAATGCTGGGGCTGTACGTTAATTAAGGCCACGGCTGCTTCCTTCCCACTCCTAGCCCTTTCCTGTCCCATCGTTGCCATAAGACCTAAAGCAACATGTAAAAAAAAAATCAAATTCTGTGAAAAAAATATAGGCAATGTATCGTCACTATTAACTGAAGCTAATATTTTATTAAGAGTTGGTATTTCATTTCTTGAAAAGAATTCGTATATAATCTTTTTTCTTACGGATAACGTCTTTAGTAAAATTGTCGTATTTTTCTCTTAGCTTTGTCGCTTTAGTTGTTTTCTTACGAGTAACCAGTTTCCTGTCAATCTTAAATCTTCCCTAGCAAGGTAAATGCTCGCCTTAGAAATACCTGTTACATCGGCCACTGCACATACTACTACATCCAGATTACTTCCACTATTTTCGTCACGAAATTTGGAAAAAACATTTAACACACATGTCTTTTCACCACTCGTTAGTGGTTTTTCTTTTTTATGTTTAATCAGAGACTGGTATAGCTAAATATATATATAGCCAAATATTCGTCTAATGAACTCCATGCCGTAAGTAAACCAGCAGATAACAACAAAAGCTACATAAACGATGGATGTCTACAGATGGAATAAACATGTTCAAAACTATAGATTCATATTATCTCAAAAATAGTTCAAAACACAGGGGACGAGTTTGGAGAATTCCTGAGACTAGCCTTACCAAACGGTTATATGAAGTACGCCCTAATTAGCAGTCCCTCTGCTGTAAGGACATTGGAAAACCTTGAAAGACTGCTGATAATTTTCAGTGATCGCAAGTGGGACACAACCGTTGCAAATAGATGATTGTAGAGGAGCTTAGGTATTTCACAGATGCTTGCAAACTGATAGCTGAAAGGCAATGTTAAACTTGTAGTAAATCATTACACTGTTCAATCTACCGTAAATCATCTTGTTCATGGCCGGGATGATCTACAAAATTATCTAAAATCCTCAACAAATGAGTTACAAAGAGCAAGAAAATGACTCCCCCCCCCCATCCCGAAAAAAACTAAGGAAAATATAAATTTACCCAAAGTAGTAAGTAAGAAGTAGGTTTTAACAGTTTCACATGGAAGACCTCATACAAACAACACCTGAGTCCCTGAAAATGAGTAAATATTGGTCAGCAACCATATTAACTGTTTCCTATCGCACTCCTCTACTTGTAGGTAAGATTATTTATTTATTTATTTATTTATTTATTTATTTATTTATTTATTTATTTATTTATTTATTTATTAATATTCTGTGGTCTTCTTAGACCCTTCCATTGTGATCCGTAATTTCTAAAGACAATCTTCGCGTTAAACAACCAACGCAGCATCTACTTTTCCAAGCACCGTGCTCGACAGGAAGTCATCTCTAGAATCCAAATCTATCACACTGGGACCTCTTTTTATTTTATGTTACCGGTATGTTATAATTGTTATTTTTATATATTTGTCTTTTGGTTGTACAGTTTGTATTTATATGTATATGTCAGTGCTTCTGATATGATAAATAAATAAATGTTTTTTTTCCTGTTTTGCTTCACGTCGCACCGACACAGATAGGTCTTATGGCGACGATGGGATAGGAAATGCCTAGGAATGGGAAGGAAGTGGCCGTGGCCTTAATTAAAGTACAACCCCAGCATTTGCCTGGTGTGAAAATGGGAAACCACGGAAAGCCATCTTCAGGGCTGCCGACAGTGGGATTCGAACCCACTATATCCCGGATGCAAGCTCACGGCAATACATGTTTCATACCATAGTGAAACTCGATGTACTCGCTGATATTAACTGATGTAAATGCATGGTATTTTTTAAATCTATTTTTTATGTGGAAATGGAAAAACTATTATGTGCGACTTGAACTTCATTGCTAGCAAAAGCGTCCTCGACTGGTAACTACTCGTTACACCACTGTGGTATAAATAACTATTTAATTTTTATATAGCCTATTTTCTTCGTTCTTTCATATATTTATTTGTTATTTATTTTACTCCTTTACATGTAACTTTTTGTTTAGACATAATTTCTTGTAATATGCTGTTGCTTGAAAATCTTTCCCTATATTTTGTCATGATATTAATATACTCGTATATTGTCCGGCTCTACGACTAAATGGTTAGCGTGCTGGCCTTTGGCCACAGGGGTCCCAGGTTCGATTCCCGGCAGGGTTGGGAATTTTAACCTTAATTGGTTAATTTCGGTGGCACGGGGTCTGGGTGTATGTGCCGTCTTCATCATCATTTCATCCTCATCATGATGCGCAGGTCACCTACGGGTGTCAAATCGAAAGACCTGCATCAGGCGAGCCGAACTTGTCCTCGGACACTCCCGGCACTAAAAGCCATACGCCATTTCATTTCATTTTCACTCCTATATTAATAAATAAATAAATAAATAAATAAATAAATATTCTTAGGTACAAGAAGTTCATAAGGAGAGAACGTTGAGAAGTGCGACAGGAAATTAGGATACAATGTTCATTTAGTCTTGACGCGGAGAAAAAAAAGTTCTACAAGCAGGTCCCTTTGACGATTCTTCCCCTCAACAGTGAACGTCCTTACCCCTACCACTAGACCTACAGAGTGGGAAGGTCACATTCCCCTTTGTATTTGGAATTTCCCCATTATTTTAAGATCTCGAAGTACAGACGGTGGATAAAATGTTGCTACAAATACAAGACTGCACTAATAAGGAAACTGTTTTAGAGTTGGACCAGACTTATTGCAATAGAACTTTATAGGACGGCCAACTAAAATATAATAACTTAATGGTAATCGTCATCCTCCGTAAAATAATATTTACATAATTAGAAAGTAGTGTCTGCCTCTGTGGTGTAGTGATTAGTGTGATTATCTTCCACCCCCGGAGGCCCGGGTTCGATTCCCGGCTCTGCCACGAAATTTGAAAAGTGGTACGAGGGCTGGAACGGGGTACACTCAGCCTCGGGAGGTCAAGTGAGTAGAGGTGGATTTGATTCCCACCTCAGCCATCCTGGAAGTGGTTTTCTGTGGTTCCCCACTTCTCCTTCAGGCAAATGCCGGGATGGTACCTAACTTAAGGCCACGGCCGCTTCCTTTCCTCTTCCTTGTCTATCCCTTCCAATCTTCCCATTCCCCCCCCCCCCCACTAGGCCCCTGTTCAGCCTAGCATGTGCGGCCGCCTGGGTGGGGGTACTGGTCATCCTCCCCAGTTGTATCCCCCGACCCAGAGTCTGAAGCTCCAGGACACTGTCCTTGAGGTGGTAGAGGTGGGATCTCTCGCTGAGTCCGAGGGAAAAACCGACCCTGGAAGGTAAACAGATTAAGAAGAAGAAGAAGAAAGTAATTTGTTACTGAAGTTTTAAATGGAACGATTTTAAAATTACATCAGGTAGTTTATACCAGGAATAAAATTTCACGAGCTTAATTTCACTTTCTGGAAATCTATTTTAATGACACGTTCAGTATTTGAACAGATTAGGATTTTAATTCTTCTGCACTGTTTACTACGGAAAATAAAATTTTATTTCGTACGAAACACTCGTCATCTACGCGTCTAATAATACAGTTTGTATTTTTATTAACACAAACATAAGAACTTCACAGAATTATCAAGAATGATGTATTGGCACCGAGGTATGAGCAATGGTAGTAGGTGAAACTATTGGGGATCCAAGCAGCTCTCGGGCTGAGCACTGAAATATACATGCATACATACATAGATACATTCATTTCGTTTACATGCACATTTTGAAGACTGCCTAACCGAAGCAGTAAAACCGGGCGAGTTGGCCGTGCGGTTAGGGCCACCCAGCTGTAAGCTTGCATCCGGGAGATAGTGGGTTCGAACGTCAGAAACCCTGAAGATGGCTTTCCTTGGTTTTCCATTTTCACACCAGGCAAATGCTGGGGCTGAACCTTAATTAAGGCCACGGTCGCCTAGCCCTTTCCTATCCCATCGTCGCCATAAGTCCTATCTGTGTCGGTGCGAAGTAAAACAAATTGAAAATTAAAAGAAGCAGTGAAAGTATGCTTGGTTCACCAGGAAGGACATCAGTTCGATTTATCGTGGGGAAGTTTCAAAGTTGAGAAAATTCTGTTGGGGCACGTGATCCTACAGTTCAGAATATGTGGCAAGGTCAACTTTGTACCCATAAAAGTCACTATTTTCCTTTTCATAGTCGAAACTTCGGCCGAGACTTTGCTTAAAAGTCGCCAGTCACCCGTACTTTGACTGTAGAGGATAATGCAATGGCGGACATTCTAAACATGAAACATAAAACAGTTTGTGGAAGATCTTGAAGATGTACAAGAGATTATCCAAGCCACACATACAGTACAACATGCGAGTTATACAACATGCGTAAAACCCGAATTCGTTCTACAGGGATAGGAAATTCAAAATTAGGTGTTATACATCTTCGCGATGTTCGAGCAAGTACTAATGAGAGAAAATATATTCCTTCAGTGATACAATTGCTAATTTGCTGTAAGATATTATGCCACGGGTTAAGTGTGAACTTCTTGTTCTTCTTCTACCACCGCTTTTCCCATATAGTTAAGGTCGCGGGTGCGAACTGTGTCATACAAATAGATTTAGCTCTGTTTTATGGACGGACATTACTCATACCTCGGTAACGTTCATATTGTCAAAACCAAGGACGACACTGATCAATGAAAGTACAGTAACAACGCTTTTGTTCTAAACCATACACAGTACACTCTAAACACTATGTCATATCATAAATGGATCTGGGCCATAAACACTAAAAATTCCTTGGATATCTCTGTGACTGACCCTCGCACGGTGGTAGGCCAAGACACCATACGTACATTTTATCGCACACAAAACGGCAAGAATACTTTTTTTTGCTATTGGCTTTACGTCGCACCGACACAGATAGGTCTTACGGCGACGACGGGACAGGAAAGGGCTAGGACTGGGAAGGAAGCGGCCGTGGCACTAATTAAGGTACTGCCCCAGCATTTGCCTGGTGTGGAAATGGGAAACCACGGAAAACCGTCTTCAGGGCTGCCGACAGTGGGGTTCGAGCCAACTATCTCCCGAATACTGGATACTGGCCGCACTTAAGCCACTGCAGCTATCGAGCTCGGTGCAAGAATAATTAAGCTATTGGCTTTACGTCGCACCGACACAGATATGTCTTATGGCGACGATGGGACAGGAAAGGGTTAGGACTGGGAAGGGAACGGCCGTGGCCTTAATTAAGGTACAGCCCCAGCATTTGCCTGGTGTGAAAATGGGAAACCACGGAAAACCATCTTCAGGGCTGCCGACAGTGGAGTTCGAGCCAACTATCTCCCGAATACTGGATACTGGCCGCACTTAAGCGACTGCAGCTATCGAGCTCGGTGCAAGAAAATTAAGCTATTGGCTTTACGTCGCACCGACACAGATATGTCTTATGGCGACGATGGGACAGGAAAGGGCTAGGACTGGGAAGGAAACGGCCGTGGCCTTAATTAAGGTACAGCCCCAGCATTTGCCTGGTGTGAAAATGGAAAACCATCTTCAGGGCTGCCGACAGTGGAGTTCGAACCGAATAATTAAGCAAGCTCCAACCACAAGTCCGGCTCCATGGCTAAATGGTTAGCGTGCTGGCCTTTGGTCACAGGGGTCCCGGGTTCGATTCCCGGCAGGGTCGAGAATTTTAAGCATAACTGGTTAATTCCGCTGGCACGAGGGCTGGGTGTGTGTGTCGTCTTCATCACCATTTCTTCCTCATCAGTCATGACGCGCAGGTCGCCTACGGGAGTCAATTCAAAAGGCCTGCACCTGGCAAGCCGAACTTGTACTCGGACACTCCTGGCGCTAAAAGCCACAAGTCATGAACGTCGAGAATCAGTCGGCTAACTCTCCAATGTCCTCATACATCAAAGAATAATATCAAGCAAAATCCATCATTAGTGAGTTCGAGAGAAACTTTACCTACATTGATGGTGGATATCTGGAGGAAACTTCAGTTAAACAACTGCTCAGGTGGCGATAAGTGAGTCAGTCGTCCTGAGAAATCGTCTTGAAGGGTACAGTTGCATGGCTGAGTGACCAGCGTCTTAATTCTGGTCTTCGGGCTCGATTCACGGCTGGATCGAGCAATTTTAAGCTAAATTCCTTTGGCTGGGAGACTGCGCGTCTGTACTGTCCCCAGAATTCCTGCAACTTATACACCACACACACCACCATCCTCCAGACGCCACTCACCCCACAAGGACTGCCTCAAGCTATATAGTATAATAGCCATACGAAATTATTATTATCTTCAAGCGAGGTGACACGTCTCCCACCTGACCTGCACAATCATTATTTTGCAACATTCCGGCACGCTAACGAGTCGCTTTTGCCACACTGATGATGACAAGATAGGAGTAAGGAGAGGAGCTGCTCGACCAAGCGGGATGTTTCGAGCTGTCAGTGGGAATATGACGTGGGGTGAATTATTGGAGCTTTTAAAAGTACGTAGGAATGATCATAATATGAAGATAAAGATGGAATTGAAGAGGACAAATTGGGAGAAATGTTCATTTATAGGAAGAGGAATTAGGGAAAGAATACAGTAGTTTATCAAGGGAAATTTCAATAAATTTCCAAGGTTATTGAAATCATGTAAGAAAAGACTAGATAAAAAATGGATATGGTACCTGCCACCAGGACGACAGTCCTAAATGCAGATAAGTGATGATTGATTGATTGATTGATCGATTGATTGATTGATTGATTGATTGATTGATTGATTGATTGATTGATTGATTGATTGATTGATTGATTGATTGATTGATTGATTGAACACATAAGCAATGTGCTGTCAGAGTTAAAGCAAACGGACATGTGTGACAGTCACATTGCTTGAGCCAAGCCATTAAAGATTTCACAAGGAAGAATTTATAACTTCATACTGGGAGATCTTACTTGCCGCTCAAGATGTGCGTACCCGCAAATGGGCAGGCTTTACAGGACCCCACCGCCTGTCAACCCTCTCGCCTTAAAGAGGGTGCTATTGTTAAGACCTGTTGAAAAGATTTTTTTTTTTTTTTTTTTGTGTACCATCTACCAACCAACCCTAGTTCATGTTTAACTTTCTATCCAAAGAAAAGCCGTAAAGCAAACTACACTATATTGCAAGAAAAATATAATTATAATTGCTGTAGATGAAACCTCAACTCTATTGATAAATCTGTCTTCACGTGAAAAGACGAGCAAGTAACGCTGGTAAAGTTCACTCTTTTCCTAATTCACCCTAGATCAATATAACGTGTAGACTCCTTACCCTGTTGAACTGTGCTCAACAAATTCATACGAAAATTGCAGTGGTATCGTTATTATTCACTCCTTTTTGTCTGTTTTTTGCTGGAATGAAAAATAGAGGAAAATATTTCATAACGTTCAAGAAATATTTATGTCATCCTATTATTTAATAAAGCTATTAAAATCCTTATTAATGTGATTAAAGTAACACTGCAGTAAAGTCCTTTAATGGAAAATCAGTCTTGTTTTGAAACATACAACTACCGAGCTCGATAGATGCAGTCGCTTAATTGCGGCCAGTATCCAGTATTCGGGAGATAGTAGGTTCGAACCCCACTGTCGGCAGCCGTGAAGATGGTTTTCCGTGGTTTCCTATCTGTGTCGGTGCGACGTAAAGTAACTAGCAAAAAAAAAAAAAAAAAAAAACATACAACTTGTATTCTTCTACATATCGCCCTCTTCACGTTGCTAAAACAGATAAATAATGTTATATTGAAGGGGAAGAATATTTCATCGTCATTAAACAACAGAAAGCTGCAATAGACAACGTCATTTATAAACAATAAGTGGGTATTTTAACATCGAAATAATTCCTTGAACTACAATACAATCTGTCAATATAATTTTCAGTTTCAGTTTTATGTAATCTATGAACTACACGATGTAATTTATTCTATTGGAGTAGACTGCCCAGCAGACGTGGAAAAAGACGTTTACTCGGAACGACGTGGGTTCGATTCCCCGACAGAAAGTTGGACAATTTAGACACAGGACGACCACTTCTGTAGAGGAATATGGTCCTAATATTCACTCAGAATACATCAGAAATTATTACCAGAGCGATTCAACAAGGGATTTGGCAAATTTCTATAATCAACTGACAGAGGTAGGTACTTGTTAAATTTAGATGTAGCCCATATTTTACCCATGTTCTTGAATTTATTCATTTAATATAGAACCTTAAATGTAAGTTAACAACACTCTGCAATCTCTATCTCTTGAATGAAATGTGACGTACTGTTTAATAATGTTATTGGCTTTACGTCCCACTAACTACTCTTTTACGGTATTCGGAGACGCTGAGGTGCTGAAATTTAGTCCCGCAGGAGTTCTTTTACGTGTCAGTAAATCTACCGACGCGAGACTGACGTATTTGAGCACTTTCAACCAGCGGGCTGAGCCAGGATCGAACGTACCAAGTTGGGTTCAGAAGGCCAGCGCCTCAACCGTCTGAGCCACTCAGCATGGCGACGTACTGTTTATGAAGTTGAGCAGTAATACTGTAGTGTATTTGTATTTGAAGATGCACTATTTATTCATATTATCTGCGTAATACACTGAAAAATTGTTCGACTGTTTACCGAGTATTTGGAAAGGGCTTGTCACCAAGAGGGTTAAGAATGCCCCTCTGGCCTTGATTTATGTAATACCGCAGTTCGGTTATGAATCGAGAATTTCCTAGTTATAGTCTTTCAAAATGGTAGGCTATACTAAATATTTAGAGTTGGCTGTGGTAGACAGCATCTGGCTTCACCTTGCCACCAACCCTCGCGAATCGCTTGGCCTTGACAATTGGCTTGCTTGGGGGGACAGCCTGCTTGCGTGTACTAATAATACGACAGTAGAGAAGGGACTTTCCAACGGGGTTCTGCTGCTGGTAAAAGCGTTTGGCCATAATAGGCCTGTTTCTATGTTTGAGAACGCCATTGGGAATCACTTAACACGAAGTGAGAGAAGGAGAGGGGGTAAGGTTCAGTTCAAGAATAGAATAATAAGTGCGTGAACGAAAAGCAAGTTATTTTTAGGTTTTGTTTGGATTGGCAGGTAGGGGAGGGGGAGATGTGAGACGCACCAGGAAACTGCATTGCCTCGATGTGCTGCCAACATTGCCGCTGCTGCTAAATTCCTTTTAAACTGCTCTGTCTTGAGAGAAATTCTTACTGATGTTAACGAACTAAATGACTTCAGACGTACTGCATTTCAGAAAAAAATATTTCAGGATGAGTCTTAAGAATTTTCGCCCCAGAGCTCCGACACAGTAGTTTGTCCAGTAGATTTTATTAGCTATGAGCATCTGCATGATTTATTTAATTAATTATATTATGGTTCATGATTAGTACAGCTGCTTGGCGGGTTCGATCCTGCCTCAGTCCAGTGGTTCATAATACAGCTGATTTTGCTGACCTTTAACTATTTAATTAATTATTGCTTAGCTGCTACTTTTTCACCCGGACGGTGGAGGTTCGGATCCCGGTGAATCCCAGGTTGGACATTTTACTTCGAAAATCACAGAGTGACAAGAAGTGACCTAAACTTGGATGAGTCAGTGGTGGTACCACCGACCCGAGAAAACAAACAAAAGAGTACCTTCTTTTTCCTAGGTTTAACGTCGCTCTAACACGTCGAGGGTTTTCGGTGGCGCAAGGAAAGGAAATGGCTAGAAATGGGAAGGCAGAAGCCGTGGACATAAATTAAGGTGTAGTCCCAATATTTGCCTGGCTTGAAGGTGGGAAACCACGGTAAAAACAAAAGTATACCGCAGCCGATTAGGATGTTGACCTGCGGGGTAGAATATATCAAGAGTATCCCCTGCCTGTCGTAAAAATTCACTAAAACGGGGACTAGGGGCTCTCAACATGGCAACCACTGGTTCCTCTAGCTGAGTCTGGCATTGCTTCCGCTTACTGGTGTCGAGATCCTTCCTTGGTCAACTCTTGTTCTCTTCGGATCCTGAAAGTGCTAGGTTTGCCAGACCTTGGGAGCCTTTAATTTTCACGCCCTTCATGGCCCTTCTGTTTCTTTAGCTGATACCTTCTTTCTTCGCAGGATCGAACCTCATCTTTCCTCCTTCTTGATAAGTGTTTTACTTCCTCGTACACCAGTAATCACCACCAGCTACCAAGACGACTGCTGCCCAGCCACATGGTCTGCAGATACTGAAGCGCCACGTGATCAGCATAACGACATCCACAGCGTATTGACTTGTTCCTCTGCCTCTCATATCAGGCAGCTGCTCAGTTGGCCTCACGAGGGTGAGTGAAACCCCATCCCTGCGCTCAGTACTGAACTGGCCGGGATTGGAATCCGGGAGAGACAGTGGAACATTACACCCCACCACGGAGTTGGCTCATCAACTAGATTACCTAAAGAATGTTTTCTTATTTATTATTAACTAATTAATACATTCATTCATTAATTCAACTTACGTTGTCTAATTCATTCCAATTCATGTCTAACCCTTGTCCCGTCCCTCTACGGGGTCGGGTATGGAGATGAATCCTCGTAGCAAGTTTTACGGCCAGATACCCTTCCTGACGTCAATATCGTCAGAGTAGTTAATGAGATTATATAAAAGACGTGATATATGATAGTAGGAAGGGAGTGCATTGCTAGCCTATTTCAAAATATCCATCTGATGGTCCTTAAGAATTTCGCAGACCGATTCAGATCATTCTTACTGTTATAGTTGATACATTTATTTGTCCTTCATATCGCCTATCCTATGTGAAAGGACGCATTCACTATTGCATATCTCTGTGGTGGAGATAGTGTGATGTGTTATGTGTATATGGATAAGTGTGTATTAAGACGATCACAAAAGCTAATTTTCCGAGTCAGAGGGATTTACTAGACGCGGTTATAATCCTTAGGCCTACTTCTGTCGAGAACCGAACTTGGAACCCTCTGAACTGAACATCAATGTGGTATAGTATTCAGTAAAGGAGCTAGAGTGTTTATTTATTTATTTATTTATTACGAAGTCCAGTTTCAGCAAGACTATCTAAGTAAACTGTGAAAGACAATCAGTTGAAAACGAGTAGTTACATTTTTTTTTTTTTTTTTTGGAGTTTGTTTTACGTCGCATAGACACAGAGAGGTCTTATGGCGACGATGGGATAGGAAAGACCTAGGAATGGGAAGGAAGCTGTCGTGGCCTTAATTAAGGTACCGTACAGCCCCAACATTTGCCTGGTGTATACATGGGAAACCACGGAAAACCATCTTCAGGGCTGCCGACAGTGGGTTCGAACATACTATCTCCCGGATGCAAGCTGACGGCTGCGAGCCCCTAACCGCACGACCAACTCGCCCTAATTTGGGTACAGCCCCAGCATTTGCTTACTGTGAACAAGAGAAACCAATAAAAAAAATCTTCAGCGCTGTTGATAGTGGTGTTCCCCTGACACGGCATGATGAACGTCAACGTGTATGGAGACGCCATGGTGAGCATTACATGCCAAATGTTGTCCTACCGAGCTCGTTAGCTGCAGTCGCTTAAGTGCGGCCAGTATCCAGTATTCGGGAGATAGTAGGTTCGAACCCCACTGTCGGCAGCACTGAAAATGGTTTTCCGTGGTTTCCCATTTTCACACCAGGCAAATGCTGGGGCTGTACCTTAATTAAGGCCACGGCCGCTTCCTTCCCACTCCTAGCCCTTCCCTGTCCCATCGTCGCCATAAGACCTATCTGTGTCGGTGCAACGTAAAGTAACTAGCAAAAAAAAAAAAAAAATGTCTAGGAAAGCGACCGATTCGGACAAGGTTCTGTGATGGTATGGGGTGACATTCGTATTGATGGTCTTACGGATCTTGTCGTCATCCGTGGTAATCTTACCGCTGAGGGGTACATCGAGCAGATACTGCTACAGCATGTGTTGGTTGCTGCATACGGTGTTGGCCCTGAATTCGTACTCATGCACGACAATGCCAGGCCTCATGTAGCGCACATCACCAGAGCTGTCTTGCGAGAACTGGACATTCAAGAGATGGAATGGCCAGCAGTGAGTCCCGACCTTAATCCCATCGATCATGTGAGGGATAGGCTTGACAGAAGTGTTCGTGGGGGTCCTGTTCCACCACAGGCTCCCCAAGACCTCGAATAGGTTCTCATTGAAAAATGGGACCTGATACAGCAACGTGACCTCCGTCGACTTATGCGGAGCATGCCACGTAGGTGCTAAGCTGTGATAAATGTTAGTGGAGGACATACACCATACTGAAGCTCTCCAACTGTGATAAAAATCCACCTTGAAGGACTGATATCACTTTGTTTTCGCCCCTATTTGTACATCATCGTTTGTGTTCTGAAAATGAACTCGAATACATCGATGTTCTTTTGTATATTTCAACGGTAAAGAATAAAGGTTTAGTTGGTAATATACCTGGGTGAGGTATTGTTTTGCGGAGCATAGCATGTGTTCAAAAACATGTTCGCCTAATATTTTGAACTGTGTAGTAATAAAACAACGTAGTTGTAATTTGATTACTCCGTAGCACAAGGCAAAGAATATAGCTGTAGTCCGTAGGAACATGGTATTGAGCGACCCGCTGTGAAGTTGGTAGCAAGCCTATGTGTCGTTTTACTTTCGCACTCCCAATACAGTACAGAATTTGCAATGTGATTTTACCTGCTGCGACGCCGCTTTCAAAGTGTTTTGCTACCACCTGCTGGGCTCGGAGGGAAATGTTGTTTCTCTCCTGCAAAAGAGGCATTTCCGCTGTCACATTACGGTATTTGTGAGTTCGCCGGGCGGCTATGGGCTTTGCGGCAATGTTCGGACGCTCCTGAAAGCTTGTACCATAGCGATGCTCTTTTCTTCAAGTCTCGTAAACACTGCATTCTTGGAACACTATACTGGTAATGGGTAATCGCTGGTAACTCTTTAATGGTAATGTGGCTTACTGGTATCAAACATTTAGGTTTTAAAATTGTTGAATAATAGACCTATATTAAACATTTATAATTCTGATTATTTTCATCCTTTAGATATGTTGGCGTCCGCCTCTGTGGTGTTGTGGTTAGTGTGATTAGCTGCCACCCACGGAGGCCCGGGTTCGATTCCCGGCTCTAGCACGACATTTGAAAAGTGGTACGAGGGCTGGAACGGGGTCCACTCAGCCTCGGGAGGTCAACTGAGTAGAGGTGGGTTCGATTCCCACTTCAGCCATCCTGGAAGGGGTTTTCCGTGATCTCCCAATCTCCTCCAGGCAAATGCCGGGATGGTAACTAACGTAAAGCCACGGCCACTTCCTTCCCTCTTCCTTGTCTGTCCCTTCCAATCTTCCCATCCCCCCGCAAGGCCCCTGTTGAGCATAGCCGGTGAGGCCGCCTGGGCGATGTACTGGCCATCCTCCCCAGTTGTATCCCCGACCCAGATTCTGAAGCTCCAGGAAACTGCCCTTGATGCGGTAGAGGTGGGATCCCTCGCCGAGTCCGAGGGAAGAACCGACCCTGGAGGGTAAAGAGATAAAGAAGGAGGAGAAGAAGAAGATATTTTGGCACTGCGATCAAAATTTATATTTGATAAATAATGACTAAACACTTCTATCCTGTCTTAGTGATCTATTAATTTTGCATAGTAGGTCTATTATTTGTCTTCGGTTTTCGCGGTTTTCTTCTTAATTTGTTTCCTCCCCAGCAATGTTTTAACCTCATCCACAATGATCCTGAATCATTTTTGAACCAGTCTCATTATTATTATTGTTATTATTATTGTTATTATTATTAGTGGTAGTAGTACCTAGTAGTAGTAGTAGTAGTAGTAGTAGTAGTAGTAGTAGTATTGTCCGATTCCTTGGCTGAATGGTCAACGTTGAGGCTTTTGGTTCAGAGGGTCCTGGGTGCGATTCCCGGCCGGATTGGGGATTTTAATCACGTCTGATTACTTCTTCTGGCTCAGGGACTGGGTGCTTGTGTTTGTCCCAACACTTTCCCCTTCATATTCATACAATATATTACACTGCCAGCCACCACAGAAAACACGCAATAGTGATTACATCCCTCCATATAGGGTTGGCGTCTGGAAGGGCATTCGCCCGTTAAACAGGGCCAGATACACATGCGCGACACAGTTCGCACCCTTGACCCCACAAGTGCGGGGGAAAAGCGGTAAAAAGGAAGATTATTATTATTATTATTATTATTATTATTATTATTATTATTATTATTATTATTCGCTAGTTGTTTTACGTCGCACTGGCACATATAGGTCTTATGGCGACGATGGGATAGGAAAAGGCTAGGAGTGGGAAGGAAGCGGCCGTGGCCTTAATTAAGGTACACACCGGGCGAGTTGGCTGTGCGCGTAGAGGCGCGTGGCTGTGAGCTTGCATCCGGGAGATAGTAGGTTCGAATCCCACTATCGGCAGCCCTGAAGATGGTTTTCCGTGGTTTCCCATTTTCACACCAGGCAAATGCTGGGGCTGTACCTTAATTAAGGCCACGGCCGCTTCCTTCCAACTCCTAGGCCTTTCCTATCCCATCGTCGCCATAAGACCTATCTGTGTCAGTGCGACGTAAAGCCCCTAGCAAAAAATTAAGGTACTGCCCCAGCATTTGCCTGATGTGAAAATGGGAAACCACGGAAACCATCTTCAGGGCTGCCGACAGTGGGGTTCGAACCTACCATCTCCCGAATACAGGATACTGGTCGCACTTCAGCGACTGCAGCTATCGAGCTCGGTATTATTATTATTATTATTATGTTGCTTTTGCTCGTCTCGTGATATCATCTTTCTTTTTTCTTTCTTTCTTTCTTTCTTTCTTTCTTTCTTTCTTTCTTTCTTTCTTAATCTGCTTACCCTCCAGGGTTGGTTTGTCCCTCGGACTCAGCGAGGGATCCCACCTCTACCGCCGCAAGGGGAGTGTCCTGGAACGTGAGACATGGGGTCGGGGGATGAAATTGAGGAAGATGACCAGTACCTCGCCCAGGTACACTACATGCTATGCTGTACAGGGGCCTTGCTGGGGGATGGGAAGATTGGGAGAGACAAGGAAGAGGGAAGGAAGGGGCCGTGGCCTTAAGCTAGGTACCATCCTGGCATTTGCCTGGAGGAGAAGTGGGAAACCACGAAAAAATACTTCTAGCATGGCTCAGGTGGGAATTGAACCCACCTCTACTCAATTGACCTCCCGAGGCTGAGTGGAGCCCGTCCCAGCCCTCGTAGCAATTTTCAAATTTCGTGGTAGAGCCGGCAATCGAACCCGGGCTTTCGGGGGTGGCAGCTAATCACACTAACAACTACACCACAGAGGCGGACCATCATCCTTCTTCCTGGGTGTTATTTCTTGTCACGGTACAGGGTGCCATCCACTTGACTCGCCGTTTGGCGATGATAAAGCGGTCGCCTACATACTGTATCTCATATCCTCGCGCATGGTTCCGTAGGTCCTCCACTGGAGATGAACACGAATGCATGCTGTAGGATGGATCCGCATCAGCTCTAGCCACGTGACCACACCAGCCTCTCACATCATGTCTGGCATGGGGAAACTATAATGGTGTTCAATTTTGATATGGCGCAGCCTTGAGACTCCCAGAGACCAACGTAATATCCCCATTTCCACTGTAGGGAGCATCAACTCTCGCCGTTTTGTTGTAGGCCAATATTCTTCTCCGTACAGTGGTACTGGGCGGACGACCGTACGGTAGGTATACAGCGTGATTCAGCCGCCCCATCCAATGTAGTTGTATGTAAACCCACAATATTCATTTCGTCCTGAAAACATCTGCCCTGCCGGTGTGCTCAGACAACACAACCGGATATCTTGGTGTTTACCGCCTCACCATGATAGGACGCCGTAAATTATACTCGTATTAAACATTGGAGGACCTGCGTATGCCTTCTAGATCATATGAACCTTACACGCCGGCGAAATCTACATTAATATTGTGACCGCACTAAACCTATAAGCTGCCCAGCGTGCCGTACGGAACCGTAATGTAGCTGGTAAAGGCGTGGTGGAGCAGGCTTGCATGTCAGGTGGGAGGTACGAGTCCGGGGCGAAGATTACAAATGTTTTGAAATATTTGTGCAATACTTACCACACGCGATGTAAATTAAATACCTGCTTTCATGCAAATTGTGTGTGAATGAACGTGTTTGTGGCCCTAAGAAAAGCCGATTAGTTAGCAGGCTGGACACATACAAACCGGAAATAATAGAAACACAACTGCCATGACAATGTTTTATCGCAGCAAATGCTCGATATGATAACCTTTTTGGTTCATGCATATTCGGGCCCGGTGTCCAATAGATCCTCTTGCACGCTGAAGCACTCCAGTTGTAATTGCTCGGCAGGCGTCCGTGATGATTTGCCGGACATGGTTGGGGGTATTCCGGCGTTTGTGTATAAACGACGTTCTTCAAATGCCCCCACAATTAGAAGTCTAACGGCGTTAAATCCGATGATCTGGTGGGCCAAGAATCAGGGCCTCCTCACCCTAACCATTTCCCTGGCAATTCCTCGTTCAGATGGCTGTGAACGGGCAAAGTCGAATGTGTTGGAGCTCCATCGTGTTGCAACCACATCGTCAACGATCGTGCATGGACACATCCTCCAGAAGGAGTGGGAGTTCCTGACTCCGAAAGTGCAGGTAGCGTGGGCCCGTCCAATGGCACTCGAAGAAATAAGGTCCAATCAGGCGATCCCCCAAGGTTCCACACCAAACATTCACTCTTCATCGCAACTGATGGGTTGTCTGTCGCACCCAGTGAGGATTATCCGGACTCCAATAGCGCATGTTGTGGCGATTGACGTTTCCATTATTGTGGAAGCGCAATTCGTCCGAGAACACGATATGCGATACGAATGCTGCATCATTGTCCAAACTGCCTAATAGCCACCGACAGAACTCCATTCGAGCTTCGATATCCCGTCCATGGAGCTCTTGGTGTCGTTCAAGATGGCATGGGTGAAATTTATGTTCATGCAATATTCGCCAGATGGACGGCTGGCTAGTATTCACCTGTCGTGCAATCGCCCTTGTAGTGATGTGTGGATTATTACGAGTTGCCTCCAGAACGGCCTCTCCTGTTTCACCCTATGTAAAGGGCCTATCGCGGACTGGTGGCTGGTTGGAAATCACGCCTGTTGTCCTTAGGCGTCTTTCAACACGGCGGAATGTTGTAGCATCCGGGTGTCGCATGTGGGGATACCGTTCATGGAACAGACGTAATGCCTCGCACGCGCTTTGTCTTGCTTCCCCATAAATGAGGAGTATGTCAACGTATTCCTCTGTGGAAAACGTGCCGAATGACAGCAGAGATTACAGTTCATTCACGCCGTAACCAGCGGAGTATGCGCAGGGAACAAGATGAATAACAGCGTCATTCTACTTTTCGAATGTGACAAACGTGGGCCTGCGTTTACGTATTCAAATATCATACCAATGCAATAATATTTAAACGATGCAGGATTCGAACCGCCACTGGCACATTCCGCCGATTGCTAGGCGAACGCCTGACCACATCCGCTACGCTACATTGCTGGAAACATGCTGGTAGTACTGCGAGAGCAGAGTACATACACCATCCGGTTCGGTGCTTAAGACATTCATTCCTCAACTGCTACCTAGTTTTATGCACTGATTCTTCTCTTTGTTTCACCCGGTCATGGGTCACTACACATTAATTTAGTTACATGGTAAAAGGACGTTGCTACATGATTTCAATGCGTCATGTTTTGCGAACGGATGATATAGATAGATAGATAGATAGATAGATAGATAGATAGATAGATAGATAGATAGATAGATAGATAGATAGATAGATAGATAAGGAATGGGTGAGCCCTGCCTTCGCAGGGTTTCACACGTAGATCTATGAAGACCCTTTGTGTCCCTTAAACGGGTTTGCCTAGTCCAGCCCTAGTGCTCCTATGAAGGATACCAGTGTCCGGATGTTGGGATTCCTGATGTCTTCCAGGTTCACAAAGTGAAGTGTGAGCCAAGATATCGATGTCTAGTGCGTGCAAGAGCCTCGCACTGACACAGTACATGCGCGGAGGTCTCTTCTTCCCTACCCTACCGTATCTTTTACACATTGGATCTTGACTGATTTTCATGATGTGTAGGTATCTCTGTACAGTAAGGTGTTGTGTCCTGTCATCAGTCCAACTGCCATTCGTATTCTGGTCCTATCAGTTTATTAGGACCTTTTTATATTTTTGGCCTGGCCTTTCGATAAGTTCGCGTGCCTGCCTTTCCGTAGTTAACCTCTTCCTAATGTCCAAGTGAGACTGGTTTGCCCACAGGGATATTACCAGTTTCACACTTTGGAGTAATACTTCCAGGAAAGGCTCTGGTCCTATAAAAGGATCTTTTGAGCCTTGTTTCGCTGGCTTGCCAGTTTCTTCATTTCCACTTATTCCTATGTGCCCGGGAACCCATAACAGGGTAACTGAGCTAAGTTCACACAGCTTATCTAACATCCTTTGGCACTCCCATACCATTTTGGATGTTGTTCTAGTTGCACATAGAGCTTTTAACGCTGCCTGGCTGTCGCTGCAAATGGTGATGCATCTTCTACGCCCAGGCATGTTCCATACATGAACAGCGCAGGACAGTATTGCATATACTTCGGCCTGGAAAACAGTAGCATGTTTACCCATGGGAAGGGAGAACCTGGTCTTAGGCCCCCAGATCCCGGCGCCCGTGCCCGTCTCCGTCCGCGAGATATTTGTGTACCATGTACAACCCACAGACTTAAGGTGGGCCCCAGCATCCGTGACCCACTCCTCCCTCGTGGGTAGCACCGTTGTGTACTTATAGTTCAGATTAAAACTAGACTTCATCAGGTCCCCGGTCATCATTGTCGTGGACCAGATGATGAAACCTTGTAAGAATAGATGCATGACCTCTATTCGGATTCTTGAAAGAGCTTCCTCCGAGTGACCAGAGGCGGTAGGCACTCATTCCCGCCATCTCCTTAATATATAAATGTAAGGGGGAAGCCATAGGATGGCCTCCATTGCACATAATGGTGTGGTGTCCAGTGGCCCTGTTATTCCTAGATACGCAAGTCTCTGGACACTGTTTAACTTGGTGGTCACAGTTTTACTCTTTGAACTTGGGCACCAGACTAAAGATGCGCAGGTGATCGTGGGCCGTACAATTGAAATATAAAGCCATTGGACCACCTTAGGTCCTAGGCCCCAAGTCTCACCGACGACCCTGCGACAGTCCCACATAATCTTGCGAGCCTTATCCACCTTGTAGTCTATATGATTTTTCCAACTCAGTCTTGCCTCGAGGATTACCCCTAGATACTTAACTGAAGTTGTCTTAACTAATTTTTTCCCAATTAGGAGTGGCTCTGACAGTCCGCCTAGCCTCCTCCTCCTGGTGAACACCAAGAGTTCCGTCTTGTTGGGATTGACCGACAAGTCCGTATCGTGGCACCATCTTTCCACCCTACGTAGGGAGCTCTGTACGAGCTCCGAAACCGTACTGCGGAAATTTCCTACCGCACGGATGATATAGCATTTCGCTAGGGTTCAGAATCGTGTGCAAAATGTGTTCAATGAACATTAGTGCCGTACAGGACGCAGGCATAGTTGCACAAGGCAGGTACAGTATTTATAGTAAGGAGTGTGGACATACATTGGAATATCCAAGGACAAGGTCGTACACGACACCACGAGGCTAACAGTTATCGTAGTGTGGTAACGCTAGGAAGAAGCGAGAAGATTTCAAACAAGGAGTCACCACGTGTGAGGCAGAACAGAAACACTATTAGTTGGCTGACTGATGTAGGCCTATGTAGAGAGGGGGAGACTCGGGATTGGAGAAGCTGCGTTACTGTGGAAGGTGATAAAAGGGCTTGCATCCCTTGGAGAGGTACCTCTTGCTTGTGCTCGTTTGAAGCCTCTTCTTGATCTGTTCTGATCTCATTTGAATCCTACATCATGAGCTGATGTGATACTTACTTTCCTACCGGTCGTACATAGCTTTGTCGTTCTGGAAATGCATATACCAAGTCCTTCATTGACAAAACTAAGGTTAGTTTGTGGGGTAGCATTAATTCGGCAACATGAAATTAGATCGACAAAACTAGTTCGACGACATTCACTTACATAAGCGGAAAAACTGTGCGTGTGATCCACCCGAGGTAACTGACGTCCACAACCACAGGGAAGTTCGAGCAGCGCCCCGAAGCTACTATAAGGTAACACGACCCACATTACATGAAGACGTGAAATATTCTGGTGGAGTTTAATTTCAAGTAAATGCCAGTAGCTTCTTTTTTCACCTCTATTTCATGTTCATTTAAATTTTAATTATGTTACAACGGCAAATCTCACAACTTCCGATTTAAATTCATTATAATATAATTTTGTTATAAAATGCAGTAAATTAATTATTTCATGTCGAAAAGCCTTAAGTAATCCTAAATTTGAGATAACACGCGAGTCATGCTCTGTCTAATTGTCACTTTTGTTAGTGGCTGGTACCCATTAATGTATTAATACATTTAGTAACTGTAATAATAAGAACGTACTCTATGGTAAATAATAATTATAACCAATTCAACTGTAATAAGGGTAGGACCATAGATTACAGAGTTACGCACAACAGCGCGGTTAATGAGTTAATGTATTGTCATGTTAACCACAACATACACAAGACGATTACTCATATGTGGATTGAGCCAAAATCACACATCATTTTTAAAAATGTCCTCTTTAGCACGCACACAGTCCTCAAGTCTTAGTAGCCACGCATTAGATGCAGTACGCAGCACGTCAAGAGGGAATTCCTTGATGCCTTCACAAGAGAGCGCTTTAATCTGGTAATATTTGGGTGTCTTTTCTTGCAAGCCATGTCCAGAAGTATGGGTGACAATTTGTAGTGAAGAGGGCTCTGGACTTCCAGTAAGCCAATCAAAGGTGGAAATGAAACCCGAAACACCGGTCACAAACCACTGCTGCGTTGCGCGTTTTATGTGCTGGAGCCGAGTCCTGTTAAAGCTGCACTTCTGAACGTAAAGAGGATGATGTTGAGGATCTCAACCAGTCTCCCCTGCACTGTCTCCTGGTACACTTTGCCTGATGTTTTCGCTCCATGTTCACAGAAATGGTACTCAGTTCTACCCTCGCCGTTTACCTCCACTGCATCACGACTGTCACAAAATGATGGCCCTTCTGGACCTCTGGAGCCTTATTGGCAGCTTCTCTCAAACACGCGGCATATACTCTGTCAATTTGACTCCTCAGCATTGAAAAACTTTTCGTCAATTAACAAGATGTATCTGTGCCCATTTGCTGTGTACCACGTAAGTAAGCTTTTTGCTTTTATGAGTCGCTTCAGTTCATTTTTGAGGAGGTGTACTTTGCGTCGTTTATAAGCACGTACCCGTAAGTCTCCACCCAACACTCGAAATATAGACAATGTTTAATTTTTAATTTATGGACTGTCTTCGTACCAGATGTCTACGTATGCGATTCGCCACAGTTCTCACTAATTCCCTAGTGCGTACTGTATGTAGCCTTTCCTTCCTGGCGTGGTTTTCACAGTTCCAGTCTCTAAGAAACGCTGAGTAGTGTGATACACGAACCTTTTGGAGATTTTGTGCTTTTGGAACATTTTGAATATCTCGCTTGGTGACTTGCCTACCTTTTGCAGCGCAATAACTACCACACGATTTTCGTAATCGTCTCGGTCTATGGTGAGAGATACTACAAACAACTTCCCGCGTCTGAACTGCAGCTAAAAGTGTCTCGTGTCTCACGTCATGCCTCCGGAATGTGCTTCCCTCTATTAGCGGAAGTACAGTGAGACCCAAAAGTTGTGACAGTATTTATAGTAAGACTGGGTGTTTCAGTATGTAGCCGAATTTTGCAGTAAGGTATCCAGCTTGGGTAATTTTTTTTGTGTCATCTGTCAGTTATGTGTATTTTTGAAATGGGAAAATTTCCCAGGTAAGGATGAAGAAATAAGTCAGTAAGCTGCTTGTTGTTGACAAGAACTCCAGTCGTGGTGCGTTTTTATGGGATCACTGCTAGAGTAGAACGCAGCCCGGAAGGCGGTTTCGTTGCGCAGAGAGAGACAGAAGTATGAGGTGCGGTGATGCCAATGTGGCTACTCATAACAGCATGTATGTGTAAACACTTTTTCATCCAGTTATATCTTTAATTCCAAAGCGATGACCTATAATTTTTTGGGCTTAAAAGTTTCCTGAAAATCCAAATTAATTTTTAACATCAAACCTCGAGAAAGTGTTGAGGGTAATTTACGAGATATTAAAGAAGTTAAATGGAAGTTGAGAGAAATGAAGGCGAAGTGCAGAGACCATAACAGCATGAATGTGTAAACATTTTTTCTTCCAGTTATAGCTTGAATTCCAAAGCGATGACCTATATTTCTTGTGGGCTTAAACGTTTTCTAAAAGTCCAAATTAATTTTTAATATCAAACCCCGCGAAGGTGTTGAGGAAAATTTTCGAGATATTAAGGAAAGTAAAAATAAGGTGAGAGAAATTAAAGGCGAAGGGCAGACAGCATAAGAACATAAATGTGTAAACATTTTTTCATCCAGTTATATCTTGAATTCCAAAGCGATGACCTATATGTTTTGTGGTCTTAAAAGTTTCGTGAAAGTCCAAATTAATTTTTAACATCAAACCCCGCGAAAGTGTTGAGGAAACTTTTCGAGATATTAAGGAAGGTAAATGGATGGTCCAGTTTCAATGCCGTAGGATATTCGCCATTTTTATACATATCAAATATTGTTGTACGCAGAACATTTTTATTGAAATAATCGAGGACCGTCACTGGCTTCTTCCTCTACGGGTTCTTCTTTGGCGACCTGAACACCGCATTATTTTTATTTCCGAAGCTTGTTTTATCCTCTGTACTGTTTGCAGGCCGATACCACACGCCAGTGCTGTCTTCTTTTGAAGCGTGGCAACATGGTGTTCCTCACCTTCTCCGCCTATGAAAGCCTGCTGCTGCATGCTTACCAAATACAAATACTCTTTAAATACTATTTCCCTCGCCTGTCTACGGAATACTTGTCTTTTTGCTCTTCCTGGATCTATCGTACACATGCAAATAGTTCCCTAAATTCGTTGATTATGATATTTAGAAATAAAACTCTAAATATTCACTCGTGACCCGCACAAACAGGCACCTCTTACTGAAATGATTCTATTGGCTCAGCGGAAAACACGTCATACTACAAAGCGCGCGAATGTTACTGCGCAACCTTCTTCAAACCGCCTTCCGGGCTGCGTTCTACTCTAGTAGCCTTCAAGCGGACGCTGTGATTGGTTGCTGGAAGTAGGATGAAGGCGAGGGCATACAAGGGTGTTGCAAATTGACTATGACTGACAAGGTCTTACTTCGAGTTACTTACTGACTTGCTTGAATTTCAACTATATATTGGGCGAGGGCACCTCGTCATGTAAAGGGAGTGAAGGACCTCTTCACCTTCCCCTTAAATCTAAAAATGAAATTATTAATAATTTAATCTAGTGTATACGTATTTCAATTTTCTGTTTGCAAGTTCGTTTGAAGTTAGCGTGGTCTTTGATTCTGACAAAGTGAATTTTATCCTTGGTGTATTTTTATTATTATTATTATTATTATTATTATTATTATTATTATTATTATTATTATTATTATTATTTATTATTATTATTATTAATACAAGTTGCTTTAGGTCACACCGACACAGAAAGGTATTATGGCATTAATAAAGGTACAGCACCAGCATTTGCCTGGTATGAAAGTGTGTCGCACAAGTTTTACGGCCGTTCCTGACGTCAACCTTATATGGAGGAATTTAATCAATCACTATTGTGCGTTTCTGTCGTGGTTGTCTGATTATGAAGACCAAGAATCGAACCCGGGAGCTCTCTGAACTGATTCACTCGACGCTGACCATTCAGCTAAGGAGTCGAATAATAATAATAATAATAATAATAATAATAATAATAATAATAATAATAATAATAATAATAATAAGGGCTAAAATTATTTAACATTTTCGGGAAATGATTTCATTTTCCTTGGTTATGATCACATCTTTCACTTTCACTTTGTCAGGGCAGGAACCCACTCTGCTACTGGGGCTGGTAGTCAACTCAACTGGGACTAGAATACTCATGGACCGTGGAGATACAGTATTTACATAAGAGGCACATGCAGACCTCAGGATGGAACTTGATACCAGAGTGCGATACACAGAGAGCAAGAAGACGGCACCTCTGGCACCCATTTGCCTGGTTTTTTGGTGACTATTTTCGTTATTAGTGGTCTGACGGTGTGTAATTAATGAGCAGTTAACAACAAAAGTGACAAACTTAATTAATCAACTAGAAGGTGGCCGTCCACACAGACCGGTATTCACTTTTCTTCTGTCGAACGAATTTCCACCTAACAATATTAGCTACATCACACTTGTAATGAGTGTAGGTGGCCGAGTTCCCAGAATCATACAATTCACTGAAGCTAATCTCGTGATACGAGCACGAAGGTGATGCGTTTAGTACGGGCAAAGTGCACCTTATCGGGTGCAAACCACACCTTCATGTCCATAAACAGTACTGTTACGATTAAAGCACTGACTGCTTTATTGATCTACTTTAATCTAGGATGAGCAAATCAGCACACACACATATACAATTTTACCCGACAATGAATGACAACACTTCAGTAATTAATTATTATTTTTCAAATTCTCTTGTCCTCACAGCGGGTCTCCGGCTGGCTGGAACGGATGCTCCTTCTGTAATTTGAACGTCAGGTCACTTTCACTACGCATCGCACACACCAGACAATTCACTCAGCAGCACCATGCAGATTCGAACACATGAGCGTTGGCTATCACGACGTACGACGACTATTTGGCTCCTCTCCAGACAAGTCCAAGCACAATCAACTCATGTGACTGCTTCACATACACCGAACAACACAACACAACACAACACAACACGAACTGCTAAACAACGGCAACAACACTACTACTGATCAACACTTCAACACTACTAAATTATCTTTACGTTGCAGCAACGTCTTATCGTCTTATGGCGACGATGGGATAGGAAAGGCTAGGAGTGGGAAGGAAGCGGTCGTGGCCTTAATGAAGGTACATTTGCCGGATATGAAAATAGCAAATGAAATGGCGTATGACTTTTAGTGCCGGGAGTGCCCAATGACAAGTTCGGCTCGCCAAACGCAGGTCTTTTGATTTGACTCCCGTAGGCGACCTGCGCGTCGTGATGAGGATGAAATGATGATGAAGACAACACATACACCCAGCCGCAGTGCCAACGGAATTAACCAATTATGGTTAACATTCCCGACCCTGCCGGGAATCGAACCCGGGACCCATGCGGCCAAAGGCCAGCACGCTAACCATTTATTGAGTACTTTTACAATTTTCGGAGAAGCCGAGGTGTCGGAATTTTGTCTCGCACAAGTTCTTTTACGTGCCGGCAAATCAACTGACTCGAGGCTGTCGTACTTGAGCAAGTTAAAATACAATTAGAGCTGTTACTACTCCTACCACTACTCTTACACGAAATTTGAAAAGTGGTACGAGGGCTGGAACGGGGTCCACTCAGCCTCGGGAGGTCAACTAAGTAGAGGGGGGTTCGATTCCCTCCTCGGCCATCCTGGAAGTGGTTTTCCGTGGTTTCCCCACTTCTACTCCAGGCAAATGCCGGGATGGTACCTAACATAAGGCCGCTTCCTTCCCTTTCCTTGTATATCCCTTCCAAACTTCCCATCACCCCCCCCCACAAGGCCCCTGTTCAACATAGCAGGTGAGGCCACCTGGCCGAGGTACTGGTCATCCTCCCCAGTTGTATACCCCGACCCAGAGTCTGAAGCTCCAGGACACTGCCCTTGAGGCGGTAGAGGTGGGATCTCTCGCTGAGTCCGTGGGAAAAACCGACCCTGGAGGGTAAACAGGTTACGAACGAACGAAGGACTGGAACGAGGTTCACTCAGCCTCTTGAGGTTAACTGAGGAGCTGTTTGGTATGATAGTGACGAAACTTGCACTACTACTGAAGTGACATACGTATCATAGGACTGTGACTGCTAGGGCATTACAGGATGAATAATGAGAGTTTATCATAATCACAGTAGTGACTCTTGGCCTCCTGACGTAACTTACAGTAGTATCATAGAACTGTGTCCGGCACCGCGGTGTAGGGGGCAACGCTTTCGCCTGCCACCCGGCGGCCCTGGGTTCGATTCCCGGCCGGGTCAGGGGCTTTTAATTGTAATGATTAATATTCCTGGTCTGGGGACTGGGTATTTGTGACGTCCTTAATCTTCCTTTCCTCACACACAATATTCCACACTACTGCAATTCCAATTTACACGCAAGTTCATACAATATGGTGCCAGTAGGGGCAAAAGATCCACATGTGTCAACGCCCCGAACAAATAGCATTTTTTAAAATCATAAAACTGTGGCTGCTAGAATATTACGGTACAGGATAAATGGCGAGGGTTCATCGCTGATGAAACTTGGACTATTTAAATGAATTACATAATTATAGAATTGTGTCTAGGAGGGTAAAACAGGATGAAACTTGGACTGCTGATTCACGGCAGTAACATAGAACAGTGATTACTTGGGTATTAGAAGCAAGTTACGATTTTTTCTGTTTGCTTTACTTCGCGCCGACACAGATAGGTCTTATGGCGATGCCGCGACAGGAAAGGCCAAGGAATGGGAAGGAAGTGGCCGTGGCCTTAATTAAGGTACAGCCCCAGCACTTGCCTGGTGTGAAAATGGGAAACCACGGAAAACCATCTTCAGGGCTGCCGACAGTGGGGTTCGAACCCACTATGTCCCGGATGCGAGCTCAAGGCTGCGCGCCCCTAACCGCACGGCAAACTCTTCCGGTGCAAGTTATGAGTTAGTGGAAGGATGGAGCGGATTTCCCTTTCTCGTCCAAGAATTTCTTGGCTCGTGAAAAATAAATTTCTTCCCTGCCTGGGAAAAATATTTGCCATATTTTACGAATTATCGCCATATGAACATAAATGTCTTCTCGAATGGATAGCGCAGTTCTCCATTGCAGCATGAATACAGTATATAAGCTAACGAGCATTTCTGCATGCAGTATACGACAGAGAGGCAATAATGGAATTTTCTAAGGTTCATTTTACTCCGCTGTGTCCGGAACTGTTCAACCTGAGCCCTTCTTAAGTGTCAATGATGCTAATTAAAGCATGTTTCTACGAATTTAAATATCTGTTAGTCTCAGCAGTCCTTGTCCAATTAGTTTCTCTATTGAGCATGAATACTAGACTACGGGTATATTAAGAGAGAATAATAAAAAACCAAACCCCATGGCACTACAGCCCTTAAAGGGCCTTGACCTACCAAGCGACCGCTGCTCAGCCCAAAGGCCTGCAGATTACGAGGTGTCGTGTGGTCAGCACGGCGAATCCTCTCGGCCGTTATTCTTGGCTTTCTAGACCGGGGCCGCTATCTCACCGTCAGATAGCTCCTCAATTCTAATCACGTAGGCTGAGTGGACCTCGAACCAGCCCTCAGGTCCAGGTAAAAATCCCTGACCTGGCCGGGAATCGAACCCGGGGCCTCCGGGTAAGAGGCAGGCACGCCACCCCTACACCTCGGAGAGAGAATAATAGGTGAACATAAAAATGGATAAATCTTCGGCGGAACAAGCATAAAGTAACAGAATAGGATGGTGTATCGCGCTCTTAAACGTCGATTAATAATAGATCTGCATCGCATATGATTCGTCATATCAAAGTAAACTGTTCCAGAAAATACGGAGAATGTATTCTTATTAGTTATTATAGACATTGACATTGATTCAAACTGTTTTCTTTATTCCTATTCATTAGGCTCACTGGTATTATTACCTATATATGAGGTTAAGTATTGTGTTAATAGACTGCAGTAACAACTAACTTTCCCCTCTCCCGTCAAAACATATTTGGTTCGAATCCTGGGAGGACATCAGTAGACAATAAGTTTGAGTAGTATCTTTAAAAGTAGGAAAGATTACAATATGGAGATAAAGTTGGAATTCAAGAGTGTAACGGTTCAAATCCGTTACAAGATGATATCTATATTATTATTATTATTATTATTATTATTATTATTATTATTATTATTATTATTATTATTATTTCATCTGTGATATTATTACTATTATTATTGCTCAATTCAATCCTGCAATGCTTGTCGCTTGCGTGATTGTAGTCAAATTGTTACGTATATATGTGTGTGTAGATTAACACTGAAAACATGTACAGTAAGAGTTGCTGTGTATCAGATGTGGATGTAGTGTGTGCAATAACTTGTGACATTGTAACATTGCGAAATACTGTTGGAGTATCTGCTGAGTCATTACTACGTCATCGTGAGCATTTAGCGGTGAACTCACTTTCTTGAAGATACCCAGGTTGCCGCCGGCGCTTTCACCATGGTGTGTAACGTTTGTCGCGAGGTGGGAGTAGATCATAGTTATTCCTGGAGATTGCGTAGGTGTGTCAACCAATGTCTATATAAGGTGGCTGTATATTGTATCGTCAGTCATTAGTTAAACGGAAGGTGAACAGTGAAGAAGTCAAATGGATAAGTGAACAGTCATTGAATGAACGAGATGGAGGGGCCTCAGTCAGTCATTGAGTCAACAGGAAGGAGAGGCCTCAGTCGACCATTAGTCATTAGTTAAATGGAAGGTGAACAGTGAAGAAGTCAAATGGATAAGTGAACAGTCATTGAGTGAACGAGATGGAGAGGCCTCAGTCAGTCATTGAGTCAACAGGAAGGAGAGGCCTCGGTCGGTCATTAGTTATTAGTCAAGTGGTACGCTTGCCAAGAAGTCATAGAAGGATAGACTTTCCATGAAGTCATATAGGACAGACCAAGAAGTCATCGCATGGATACTTATTCGTCAGTGAAACAAAAAGAATACATCACCAAATGAGGCTTGTTACATCTACAGCAAATATCGATTCTAAGGAATACGTCGTAATTACACTCAAAGTGTTGAAGGTACAGTCAAGTGAACCAGTGAAGGATAAATTTCGTGTATAATTGTTAAATGTCCGGTCAAGGAGAATTCAAACTCATGCCTAGTTTCTTTCAGTTGAAATGTCATAATTTTATATTCTCATCTGTTTTATCGCAGCAAGAATCACTATTTTTTCTATACAATTTAAATAATATATTTTGTTCTATCAAATGAATTTATCGTATTATTTCAATGACAGAATTAGATAACCTCAAATTTAATGGGGAAACCGAATGCCAATCTCCTATTCCCAGAACTTATATGGTATGTTGACAAAAGTAAGCTTATTACCCCACACCCTAGAGATATTCAAGAATCTCATTCTCTTGTTGCTGCACTGAGTTGTAGCTGGCGACCTTCTAATAACGTATGTGTAAGTAATCAGGTAAGAACCAAGTGTGAGTACAAGGTCCAACGATTGAGTATTTTATTTAATGAATGTTAATTTTCATATTTTTCATTTTAAATGCAGTTATATAATTTATTTTAAAGTAAGTAAAGGATTTAGGACCCCTTTACAAGAGGACAAATTGGGGCAAATATTCATTTATAGGAAGGGGAGTTAGGGATTGGAATAACTTACCAAGGGAGATGTTCAATAAATTTCCAATTTCTTTGCAATCATTTAAGAAAAGGCTAGGAAAACAGATAGGGAATCTGCCACCTGGGTGACTGCGCTAAAGGCAGATCAGTAGTGACTGATTGATTGATCCTGAATAAAGGATGAATGGCGAGGGTTCATCGCAGTCGTAGGAAAGCAACTTCGACTCCAGAGGTGACTTAGATCTGTATAATAGTGCTATGGTTATTGCCTATTAGGGCATTACAGGATGAATACCGAGGGTTCGTTTCAGTCAGAGTAGTGAAACTTAAACTCCTGGGGTACAGCGATAGCATAGAACTGCGGCAGAGCTATTATAGAGAAGTATGCAGTGCGCTGTGGGTGAGAGAGGTTGAATCAGCAACAGCGCCTGAGCACTTCCCCTTCATCACCCCGTCAACCCCGTCCCCATCATCAACACGCGTCGTGAATGTTAAACGAGGGGTGGCGTCGCGTCGCTCCGTATCCGCCGTGTAAGAAGGTAGAGAAATACAGTTAGCCGCACCACCCAAACCGGAAACATGATTTCTGGCCGCAGTAACATATTTTCCCCGTATTATTTTCCACCCGGCCCAATGCAATTACAGAAGGAAATCTGGCACTGAAGAAAGACTTACAGGGGCGAAATTATCTCTGAGATGAATACCGGCACTCCACGTTGTTTGTTGTTGTTTGAGACTAGTGGCATCAGCCATCAGTCTGGATACTCACTCTATATATCTGGTCTAATTTTATTGTGATCCAGTCACTCGTTTCCTAACTTGAGTGTCCCGAGTTCGAATCTGCTTCAGCACACCAATACGAAAATGAAATGAGTTTCAAAATATTGAAGGACTCCCGGAATGCGAAAACAACCTTAGTATGTTGACCAGTTTTTCTTGACATCTAGGTTGCTGAGGAATGATGAACATCAGAAGAACTCTTCAGGGAAGTAGGAAGAACCACCATAAAGCATTCGACTTTTTTGATATTCTGGGTTTCGTCTATATATATATCGTGTTACATATCAGGAAACTTTGAGGGCTAGTCTATTCAGACGAGGCGTTTGTTTTAAAGTAAACAGCACAGAATTCAGCGCATACTCACAGTGTAATGTGCTAGGAAATATGACGGGTGTGCTAGGGGCTAATTCCATTTCAGTTTCACTGACTAATGGCTAATGAGTTCAAGAATTGATCATGCCAGTAGATTTTTTTTTGCTAGGGGCTTTCCTTGATTTCCCATTTTCACACCAGGCAAATGCTGGGGCTGTACCTTAATTAAGGATACGGCCGCTTCCTTCCCATTCCTAGGCCTTTCCCATCCTTAAGACATATCTGTGTCGGTGCGACGTAAAGCAAATAGCAAAAAAGAAAAAAAAAGTCTTTACAGTATTACAGTATAAGTATCTATCCATTACTTGAATATTATTTTGTTCTATTTTGTTTTAAGTAACTTCGTTATTTTTTCAATTATCTGATAGGTACCGTTATGAGTTCTTCACGAAAAAGTTGCTTGAATGACCCTAATGCATTCAGCTCAATTTTTGGGGAATATAGCCAGGAGAAACATAGAAAAAATATTACAGACTTTGTGAAACAAGCATATCTGCCATATTGTGGAATAAAACTCAGAGTCTAAGATAAGTCTTGGGCTCCCCATGTGGTTTATAAAACATGTGTAGAAAGTCTCCGTCATTAGACAAATGAAGGAAGAAAAAGTTTAAAATTCAGTGTGCCTATGGGTGCGCAGAGAGCCAAAAATGCCCACATTTTTGTGTTGTGAATGTGAAAGGTCTCAATCGTTGCAAGAAACATAAATGGGAATATCCTGTTTTGGAATCAGCAAGGTGACCTGTGCCACAGAACAAAGGTGTTCACATACCAATGTTCAGTGCACTTTCTGACCTCCCAGTATCTGATGTTGAAGATACCCAGGATTTGGGATGTAGTGGAGGTGTAAGCAGTGACAGAGAATATGAAGGTAGTACTTCTACACAGCTACAGTTCTTCCATTAAGACCGCAATGATTTAGTACGAGATTTCAAACCACGGAAGATTTAAAAGTATGTGTTCAAATTATCTCTATGAAACGAGCTCGTAGTGCGACAGTCTTCTTCTTCTTCTTCTTCTGGTAATTCTTCTTCTTATTCTTCTTATTCTTCTTCTCCCCATGGTCCTTCTTCTTCTTCTTTTTTCTTTTTATTATTATTCATCAATAGTGTTAGAAAGTACTCAGCTGTGGTTTCCTGCATAGTTATCCTTATCCCTATCCCCATTTTACAATGTTTTTCACCCACAGTATACACATGAAAACTGTAACATTCGTCAATGTGATATATTTCTGGAATTGGACAAATTAATTGTAAATATTAGGAGGTTTATCTATATTATTATTATTATTATTATTAATATTATTATTATTGAAATTGTAATTCGTTCTTTGTTGTATGTTAATTTCTTCGTAGGAAGCAAAATGTTAATTTATATTGTGTATTATAATAGTTATTTTTATGTACAGCAGGATACCATAGTACCGTAGTAATTTGTTTCAGTCTATTTTTTCATTTATTCAGTATGTTATATATTTTTATGTTAATTATGTATTTCACTGGTTAAGTGTAAGACAGGGACACGTGTCCCTAACTTTGCCAGTTAAAATAAATCATATCTATCTATCTATCTATCTATCTATCTATCTATCTAAGCCTGTCAAAG
Organism: Anabrus simplex; assembly: GCF_040414725.1. Taxonomy (NCBI): domain Eukaryota; kingdom Metazoa; phylum Arthropoda; class Insecta; order Orthoptera; family Tettigoniidae; genus Anabrus; species Anabrus simplex. The sequence continues at coordinate 1,327,369,587 of NC_090265.1, read as the reverse complement.
CAAGACTCTGAACTTTTAGCATCCAGACTAAAAGAAAAGAACTGTTTAAAGCCTGTACCTAAAACAACTTTTTTTTCGGACAGGAGAGGCGGCACTTCTTCCTTATTTTAGTCAAGATGATCAAGTATACTCGTTCTCCAAATGGGGATACTGTACCTGAATTTCAACCACAAGATTGGTGACTTTTTATAGACAGTTTCAGCAGAAGCATAACATGTGTTTTGTTACACATTGGAAATTACTGTGCATTTATTCCAATAGGTCACTAAAACAAACTTAAAGAGGAATATGAAAATATAAAAATGTTCTTGCAAAAAGCTTCATACCGTGGGCACCAATCGTCAAAATTTGGTGAACTTCTTACTAGGACAGCAAAATGGATACACTAAATACCCTTGTTTCATCTGCTTGTGAGATAGCAGAGCAAAAGAAGACCACTGGCAAAAAGTAGTATGGGCTTCAAAGAAAAATATGACTGCAGGTACATCAAACATAATTAAGCAACTACTGGCTGACAGGGAAAAACCATTCTCCCCCTCTCCATATAAAGATGGGGCTAATGAAGCAATCTCTTAGGTCCCTAGACAAAGGTTTCAAATACATTTTTGCAGATTTTTCCCTGGATTGAGTATGGAAAAACTAAAAGTTGGAATCTTTAATGGCCCTCAAATTTGCCAGCTCATTAAGAATCAAAAGTTCATACATTCCATGACTAATACTGAAGCATCTGACTGAAACAGCTTTGTTTTAGTTGTTAAGAACCTCTCGGTAACCTTTAAGCTGAAAATTATGAAGAACTGGTACAAAACATGCTTTCAAACCTCAAAAATTTGGGTGCTGCTGTGAGCATTAAAGTTCACTTTATTCATAGTCACATAAACTGGTTTCCATATAATCCTGGTTATTTTGATGAGGAACAAGGGGAGAGGTTCCACCAAGACATAATGGTGATGGAAGAAAGATACCAAGGAAGGTGGGAACGCATATGATGACTGACTATTGTTGGAGTCTTCAACATGATTGCCCTGGTGATCTACACAGAATAAAATCAAATAGATGGTGGTTTGTTAAGTGTTAACTGGGATTATTTTTCATTGCACTGAATTGACTGATATTTGGCATTTCATGCATGTAGTCTAAAAAATTTTAATTTATTTTCAATGTGATTTCGAATAGTTTTCGCCTTACAGTTAGCATATATAACTTATGTTCATGAATTTCTGTGACAGACTGTATATCTCAAAAACTAGAAGCAATATGGCAAAACTGATATCATATAGTGTAATGAATAAGTTACAAGCTTGTGAACAACTGTAAAATGACCTCGATAATGTTGTGAGATGGAAAAGTCCTCTTAGTTTTAATTACTGCGTTGATGGGAGTGAAAGTTCCTTTTGAGGATCATTGTATCTAGGTGTTAATATAAGGAAAGATCTTCATTGGGGTAATCTCATAAATGGGATTGTAATGAAGGGTACAGATCTCTGCACATGCCGGCACAATTCCTATCCTCGCCGCTAGATGGAGGCTTCATTCATTCCATTCCTGACCCGCTGGAATGACTGGAAACAGGCTGTGGATTTTATTGTCATTTTCATCTCTGCACATGGTTATGAGGGTGTTTAGGGGTTGTAGTAAGGATGTAAGGGAGAGGGCATATAAGTCTCTGGAAAGACCCTAACTAGAGTATGTTTTCAGTGTATGGGACGCTTACCAGGATTACTTGATTCACGAACTGGAAGAAATCCTAAGAAAAGCAGCTCGATTTGTTCTGGGTGATTTCCGACAAAAGAGTAGCGTTACAAAAATGTTGCAAAGTTTGGGCTGGGAAGACTTGGGAGAAAGGAGACGAGCTGCTCGACTAAGTGGTATTTTCCGAGCTGTCAGCGGAGAAATGGCGTGGAATTACATTAGTAGACGAATAAGTTTGAGTGGTGTCTTTAAACGTAGGAAAGACCACAATATGAAGATAAACTTGGAATTCAAGAGGACAAATTGGGGCAAATATTCGTTTATAGGAAGGGGAGTTAGGGATTGGAATAACTTACCAAGGGAGATGTTCAATAATTTTCTAATTTCTTTGAAATCATTTAAGAAAAGGCTAGGAAAACAACAGATAGAGAATCTGCCACCTGGTCGACTGCCCTAAGTACAGATCATGATTGATTGATTGATTGATTGATTGATTGATTGATTGATTGATTGATTGATTGATTGAGCTATAATCCGGATAAATTTACACACAACGGGAAATAAAACAACCCATGTCAAATCGCTTATAACGGCTACGGTTATCCCTTGGACTATTCCGGCACCTCCTTCGATATGATTTCCGGCCGATGGGACTCAAGTGTTATAATGCACTTCACCCAACTCTAGAGTGGATGGACTACTGCACCCCATGCGCTTCACAAGCATGACCTCATATCATATAAACCTAAATTTGTACCTTGGAAACCAACAACAACACAACACAATCATCCATCACGAACTCTACAGATTGACAGCTATCGTGACGCTTAAATAAATTAATCGCAAAACTTTGGACAATCCTCAACAACACGAAACAACATCATTACAGATTCTCAAATTTTGACATCCCTGAAAATGGTTATTTCCAAAATAACATACCATCGTGACATTTCCGTCACCTCGATAATGAATCTCAGGTCTCTACTAAACGACTCTCTTCTAAAATAATGAAATCTAATTCCAAACATTTACTACAAATGACAAAATCTCAATTACAGTTTCTTTCAAACAATAAACTGGCTCGACCGCCCAACAACTGGCTTATTACCTGGAACACGACCTCTTCTCGCTATCTCTTAAAAACACACACGCTATCTTGACCTGCATCAAATGAAAACCTCGCCTCGCTGATAATTCGCATGAAAAATAAATTCTTGATCAACATAGTCTATGCGAAGAGATTTAATTTAAAACGTCACTCGAAATATTCATATGCGTCACGGTTCTACGGTTTCACGTGGAATCCTAGCTATGGAATGGCCCTATTCGAATATCATTAAATTACATAAAATAAATATTCGGGTACCCGACAATGAAAATCCCGGCATGAAGTCTCTTCAACATTACAGGATTTGAACAACCTGATCCACATTCCTTCCCATCTTTGCAGGACTTGCACCACTTGCTACCTCAAATTCTCTACACGACAGTGATATGGAGTATCTTTCTTATGTGATCCACTATGCTGTTACATAAAACACTCTGTCACAAACTAACCATCAATCCTCGCATATCTGAATTTGACAACACAATATTTCCGAAACCGAAACTCACTATTTGATTTTTAAAAATTGAATCGTTGTGTTCGTCTCATCAATTCTAGACAGATTTTAACAGTCTTTTGGAATAATATTTCCCTTCCACAAATCACACATCGGTCTTTCCTCGTAACTTCACTTGACAAATTTACAGCGCCGAACACATGACGATGTGCCTTCTGAAACAGCTGACATTCCATCATCATCATCGCGCAATCGCTCTAAATGATAAACCACGGATTGCACTTACAGGAATTTCATCTTTACACTGAACAGAATTTTGGGATAAATTAGTGACTTAACTTTGGCAAACGAGAAAGTATACAAAATAAACGTACGGAAATGATACTTTGCTCTAGGCGTTATATTCATTTTACAGTCATCAAATCTGCTACTGTACAAAATTTCACACGCTGGTTTCGCGTCCTTCCCGATAATCCAAGAAACATAAAAAAATGACCTTTTTTCGTATTCCTCTGACATTTTCACGAAAACAAAGGATGATTAAAATGCGTCACAGGTACACAAATAAAATAGTGACATCATGAAATAAATAAAATGCACTTTATGAAAGGTAGTCTACGTATCTGGAAGTCGTACGTGGTCTCACATCTTAACAGGCCCACCAGCCTCTCTCATTCTTTACCCAGCCATCTCGACAGATAGTGGCTTTACAAAATATATTCTTCCCATCTTTATATTTGATATCATTCACCTGAATATAATGACAAACAAAAAATGCCCTCACACGTTCTCTTCTTCGCGATCCGAACTCGTTTGTCAAATTACGGATCCGCACACGTAATAAAGTCAAACAACGATATTTTATAATTTAACTGCAGGTCTTCGGCATTATAATGCCCGTCTGTTGCCTTGATGTGAATATACATGACGGCTCCACATGGGAATACCGTTAATTTGACTGATAATCTCTCTCCACTTGGAGATGACGTTAGATAGCCACCTTTGGCCAAAACTGCCTTTTCATCTGGGGTCTTAGTCTCCACAACCGGTTTATAATGTTAGTCTGAGTGACGTGCGTTTGCTTCAAATTCACTGGAAACAATGCGAGGATTGCAAATGGCGTGGAGTTCTTTTATAAAATTTTCTCCCACTCTCATGCCACCTGCGTTTACCGCCAAAAACTTACAGACACTTTGTCCACCCCACAGAAATATAATTATGGCTGATTACGACATAACACATGTTTGCTTAGTTTAGTAGCGGTTTTGATGATAAACACTAAGGGTTTCTCTTAACCAATTTGAGTCGTTAAATTAACTCATGAGCTAGGCAGCATATTTTGGTTGATGTAACAGAGTTTAAACAAACAGGCGCGTTTTTCGACAATTTTCTTTCTGGAGCTATTTAACGGTCTAAAGTGTTTACCACTAACAACCAAATTGTTTCACTTACGTTTTACTGACGTTTAGTACGGCAGTTTCGTCGCCGATTCTTCTTAAATGTACTTTTAACGAAAAAAATACTGTAGTTCTGCCAAATTACTTCGTATCCCTGCACTTCTACACGTGTAGGTGACGTAATTTCTGTAGCGTGAGAATGAGAATCATCCCACCTGTCACCCACGTGCCGTCTCTGGTCAGAGATAAAAAATGCAGCCAGGGCTCTTCATGACTTAAAAGGTCATGGGTTCAATATTCAGTACAGTGTAAAATGGGAACACATTTTATGCTGTTTGTGCAAGTGGCCGACAGATATTTAACGGGACAAGCGGCTGAGGGTCTAGCACTTACCCTGTCTTATTATTCCTTCTGCGGTCAAAAATCACTCACTTCGAGGACAGCATGGGCTTCTAACTCAGCTGAGTAGACGCATACAGTTTCATCCGGACACAAGTAAGTAATTATTAATCCAACTCTCGTGTTCTTCGGGCATATACCATTTATGGACATTCTTTAAGTATAATTTTATCTCCGTGACGCAGCCAATTTCAATATTGATTTATCTCATTATTATTATTATTATTATTATTATTATTATTATTATTAATGATGGTGCTTGTTGTTTAAAGGGTTCTAACATCTAAGGTCATCGGCCTCTATTATTATTATCAAATCTATCGCCTTGCACATTTTCACATATATGGTTTTACCCTCCATTTTTACACACGTGTACCTAGTATTCACGTTATGCACGCATTGAGATGATTTTAACGACAGGGTTTTAATATAAAACATATATAAGGCCATTGATTCGCACATCGAGTCAGCTTTCCTTTCTCCACCCGTCAGCATCCTTAAACTAAAGTGTGATTAACTATATTCACGCACTGAAGTTGTGAAGCTTCTGAAAAATCTATTTTTTTAAATGAGAAGATCCATATCAGCTGATTGAAATTGGAAATGCTTATGAAGTCCGCTGAATTATCTAAATTCACCCTTACGAATGCTTCACTCAAACACATAACAAACTTCGGGACCTTATACACTATTTCATGCAAATTCGCGGAATAACTTTGTGATTAACCAATAATCATAGAAGACAAGAAAATGAAACTAAAAAAGGAAACTTTACCCCATTGAAACTCGCATATTGTGTCACCTACACGTTATGAAAGAAGTCAAAAATACACGCTGCTAGATTTTATTTACAAAATTAAATTTTACAACTTAATGCTTTTTATGCTAAGATATCTGGAGGCACCCATATGGATTTAGTTATCCATAACTGCCGTCTCGCTAGCAGAGAGTCCTAGGTACATCTCGTTCCGTGTTGATTCCATGATGTCTTGGTCTGCTACTTCCAGCTGCTGTCTTCAAGCAGGAATTTCGCAGGCACACAGGCGCGATCTCAGCGTGGTAAATCCTGGGTTCGAAGAGCACTCACATTCATACGAACAAAGTTAGGAATCGTTTATTTGAAGCACTGTTTATTTGACTTCCAAATAATATGATACTGATAGATCCACTCATAGATTCGAGATGGACTACCGCAAGTAGCGATTACTGTCTCTGAAGAACGCTACTCGATTCTCGTTCGTTATAGAGAGAAGTATTCACTGATTCGTTTGTTCCTACGTGGGGACAATATTCATTTATGGTACATCTTGCTGGCTAATCTGACGACGTTTATTTGTTACGTTTGTTGCCTCTGGTAAATGCACATGCGTTAGTTATAGTACAATACCACTGGTTCTCTACCTTCACTAACTCACTACGTCATGACGATTTTAAGCAGCGTTACCCGTCCTTTATAAACATATTCATTTAGCCGGCAATAATACTACTTGTCTGTATTCCCTTATTGAATGCTGAGATTGGTATTTCACACATCCACACACCGCAACTGTAACTTCACTCAGAGAACTGTAGCTACACTATGACTGCTTATCAGATTAACATGGAATAAGGCTCTGGCAGGCAAAATACTAAATATACTAAGTATCGTGGGCTCTCGGGGTTGGCCTTTTATGGAGGAGTCGGTTCGACGGCTATGGAGAGGGAAACTCCTCCCACATTGGAAAAATCGCTCCGCTATTAATTGTCTCGCAGTGTCGAATATATATTCATTTAATAGATCTTGACATCCTTTATTTACAGATATATTATCCTTTAAATCGCATCACAGGTTTCATTTTGCATTTTAGCGTGCGAAGGAGCGGGGTATGGGGACTCTCCTATCTGCGTTGAGATGAGTACTAAAACCATCTGATTTTCATCACCTCATGTGTATGTAAAGTGCGTCATTAAGAATGCACTCGATAAGTAATTCATCTTCTTACATTATGAAATACTACAAATTATGCTGAGTCCATTGATTTCCTACTTGTAAAATTCTTAGGCTTGTGACAAAATTTTCTTCTTATTATTATTACTTTACACGTGAAATTTGTGGGTTGGTATCCAAGAATACGCAGGGAAATCGGTGACAATATCCAGTTCTCAAGTTAGAACCCTGTAAACTTAACTCCGCCTCCTGACATAGGCATCAGTTGAACGTAACGTCCTATCTCGTGCTTGCTTATACAATAAAGAGCGCAATTCCGAAGCCACGCTTTACTTAGAGCTCTCTCTCTCATTACGCTTACTTAGAGACTCTGCATCCCAGCTCGCGCGGCGTCGTTCGAATCCCGGACCGGGCATAAAATGCTGTTACAACCAGATATTCCATAGAACGATGCGGAAAACGGCGGACATATCTTGCTGGGCTTCATGACATATCTATTAGCATGGTGTTGAACGGTTTCAGTATCGTGGAGCAACAATATGGAAATGACGCAGTAATCAAAAATATCTACTACAATAAACTTCCAGTGATATTCAAGTTCGACCAGAGTCCCTTACGCGAAAGAATACCTCGCAATGAATAAGAAAGTTATGGTAGAAAACCTGTAAGCCAAAGAAAGAATAATTCTGAAGAAAGCCTTGGACTCGATTAAATAAAATTGTGAATTCAGAAGGAGGCACTTGTGGAGAAGATAACGTACACTATTCGCTTTCTGTGGTCACCTGGCAAGAATAGGTTCATACAGACTTCCAGTCGGATCTTTGGTTATTTTCTGGATAAGAAGACCAAAGGAGCCTGGTTATGGGGATCACACGTGATGGCATCCTGAAATGTGATCCTCTTCGAAATGAAATGGCGTATGGCTTTTAGTGCCGGGATGTGTCCGAGGACTTCGGCTTGCCAGGTGCAGGTCTTTTGACTTGACTCCCGTAGGCAACCTGCGGGTCGTGATGAGAATGAAGTAATGATGAAGACGACGCGCAAACACCATCCCCGTGCCAGGGGAATTAACCAATTGTGGTTAAAATTCCTGACCCTGTAGGGAAGCGAACCCGAGACCCCTGTGACCAAAGGCGAGCATGCTAACCATTTAGCCGTGGAGACGGACCTCTTCGAAATGAACTTTGAGGACACCGTGGTTTCCAGAGTAACCAAACTGAAAACAGGCAAGAAGTGGTCCATAGCTGCTACTACGGCTACGATTTTGAAGATATTTAATCTTTTTTGTCGTAACACCGAAACAGAGCTGCTTTAGAATTTACATGTTTTATGATAAGTGGAGTATTTTAAGACATATTTCTTGGGGCATTTTTGTATTTTCGTCTCCTAAGAGAATTTTTCATTATTTTCATTTTGGGGGCATTTTCAAAATCAATCAATCGGTGAATACTGATCTGCATTTAGGGCAGTCGCCCAGGTGGTAGATCCCCTATCTGTTGTTTCCTAGCCTTTTCTTAAACGATTTCAAAGAAATTGGGAATTTATTGAACATCTCCCTTGGTATGTTATTCCAATCCCTAACCCCCCTTCATATAAACGAATATTTATCCCAATTTGTGCTCTTGTTCCAGCTTTATCTTCATAATGTGATACTTCCTACTTTTAAAGAAGCCACTCAAACTTATTCGTCTACTGATGTCATTCCAGGCCATCTCTGCGCTGACAGCTTTGAACATACCACTTAGTCGAGCAGCTCGTCTTCTTTCTCCCAATTCTTCCAAGCCCAAACTTTGCAACATTTTTGTAACGCAACTCTTTTGTCGGAAATCCCCCAGAACAAATCGAGCTGCTTTTCTTTGGATTTTTTCCAGTTCATGAATTAAGTAATCCTGGTGAGGGTTCCATACACTGGAACCATACTCTAGTTGTGGTCTTACCGGAGATTTATATGCCCTCTCTTTTACATCCTTACTACAACCCCTAAACACCATCATAACCCTGTGCAGAGATCTGTACTTTATTAACAATCCCATTTATGTGATCACCCCAATGGATATCTTTCCTTATATTAATACCCAAATCCTTACAATGATCCCCAAAAGGAACTTTCGCCCTATCAACGCAGTAATTAAAACAGAGGGGACTTTTCCTGTTTGTGAAACAACCTGACTTTTAACCCTGTTTATCATCATACCATTGCCTGCTGTCCATCTCACAACATTATCGAGGTCATTTTGCAGCTGCTCACAATCTTGTAACTTATTTATTACTCTATACAGAATAACATCATCCGCATCTCTGATTCCACTTCGTTACTAATATCATTGATATATATGAGAAAACATAAAGGTCCAATAATACTGGCTTGAGGGATTCCCCTCTTAATTATTGTAGGGTCAGATAAAGCCTCGCCTACTCTAAATCTCTGAGATCTATTTTCTAGAAATATAGCAACCCACACAGCCACTCATTTCTGCCAGTAGTCTCCCATGATTATAGTTGAGTTGGGAGTCTGACATTTGAACAGCGAAAGCGGTAACTACGAACTACGCTAAATCTAAACCTAAAGCTAATCTAAATCTTAACCGGAAATCCCCATTTTGTCATGATTTTCCTTTTATTTCAATTGCATTTATGTTTCATATTTGCTCTTCACATTTCAATAATACGGTATTTCAATCGACTTTTCTCCATTCAGTTTTTCCACTTGAACTTCCACCTGAGTGTAGTGAACCAGTCCAATCATCCCTTGAATAAAGATTCGCAGTGATATGCTCCATATCCAAGCTTCTATTCTATCTGGAGAACCGTTCTCACTTGAGGCATATGGCAGTGATTTATTGACCAGTTAAGATGATTCGTGGTGTGGGTTATGTAGTCACGTCCTAGTTCGTGAACCATGGGTAACGGCTGAGTGGCCTATTAAGTAGTTCCGAGAGTTGGCATACCAGTTGTTAATAAAAGGGAGTAGGGATCTCAGACATATTCTCTTTCATGGCCCTCTTTTTGCTCAGGAGGCTTGGATTATACAATCTACCAGTGGTCCCTAACCCGTTAAAGAAGAGGTCAACACTGGGATGATGTGTAAGTAAGGGTAGTAGCACCCATCTTCATAGAATTTGACAGGCGAGGGACTCCTTGGAAACAACTTGGTGAACGAAATGGAATTCGATGTGGAGCTATCAATAGTAATGGGGCTTATAGAGAAAATAAACTAGAACTCAGCAAACTAGAGTCAGCAAAGTGTACGCATCTGGATGTGTTAGGTGTTAATAACATTCAGGTAACAGGAGATAATGAGGAAGAGATAGGAGATTATGCAGTGCACTTGACGGGTGTTAAAAAGAGAAGAGCAGACTGCGGGGTAGGACTGTTCATCAGGAATTCTATTGCACGCAACATGGTTTCGGTTAGGCACGTACATGAGGGAATGATGTGGATATATTTAGCATTTGGAGGAATTAGGTCGAGAATTGTGAGGGTTGCAGATGAGGAGATGATTTACAAGTTTTATGAAGCATTGAGTGACGTCGTAGTCAGGGTCAAGAGCAAGGATAGGCTAGTGTTAATGGGCGATTTCAATGCGAGAGTTGGACATAGAATTGAAGGATGCGAAAGGGCGATTTGTAAATGTGGGGAAAATATGAAAGCTGATAGGAATGGGAAGCTTTAGCTGGACTTCTGTGCTGGTAAGAGTTTAGTAGTTACAAATACATTCTTCAAGCAGCAACTGTAAGTAAGGGAACGGGAAGGTTTGCAAGAACTATCGAAGTATATCACTGATAAGTATACAAGGCAAGGGCTCATTGGGATTTTGGAAGGGAGGGCGTGATAAATAAACCAGTCTGTGTTCAGACCACAGAGGGGCTGTTGGGATCAGATTTCCAGTATGCGCCACGTACAGTAATTGAAAAAATCTACGAGAGAAATAGACAGCTATGTTTATGTTCCGTAGATGTAGTGAACCTATATGGCAGAGCATCGAGGGAAACGTGTTCGCCTCACATGGGGACTACGGGATTAAGAGTAGATTATTAAAATCAATCAAAGACATTTAAGTTGACAATTGGTCTGCACTGAGAATTGATGGTAGAACGAGTTCTTGGTTCAAGTTTAAGACAAGGCTGTAATCCTACACCTTTGTTGTTCGTAGTTTACATGGATCATCTGCTAGGCAGGGAGGGATTCAGATAGATGGAATTGTTATACAGTAGAATTCCATTAGTCCGGCATCCGACAGTCCGGAACGCCCTATGGTCCGACACCATTCCAGGATTTTTTAATGTTATTATCTCTTAATAATGATTTCTCGTGAACAATTTGATGCATTATTTGTCGAAACCAATCGAAGTGTATTTTTTATTATTTCAAAGTTAATAGTGCAAATGTATCTGATACAATCCATTTGTTATGCACTGACTTACTTAAATACACTGACTGACAGAGCAAATGCAACACCAAGAAAGAGTGGTCAGAACTTTATGCCAATTGCAGGGTAGACTGACGTCACTGAGGTATGCTCATGATGTGAAATGCGCCGCTGTGCTGCGCACGTATCGAACGATAAATGGGACACGGCGTTGGCGAATGGCCCACTTCGTACCGTGATTTCTCAGCCGACAGTCATTGTAGAACGTGTTGTCGTGTGCCACAGGACACGTGTATAGCTAAGAATGCCAGGCCGCCGTCAACGGAGGCATTTCCAGCAGACAGACGACTTTACGAGGGGTATGGTGATCGGGCTGAGAAGGGCAGGTTGGTCGCTTCGTCAAATCGCAGCCGATACCCATAGGGATGTGTCCACGGTGCAGCGCCTGTGGCGAAGATGGTTGGCGCAGGGACATGTGGCACGTGCGAGGGGTCCAGGCGCAGCCCGAGTGACGTCAGCACGCGAGGATCGGCGCATCCGCCGCCAAGCGGTGGCAGCCCCGCACGCCACGTCAACCGCCATTCTTCAGCATGTGCAAGACACCCTGGCTGTTCCAATATCGACCAGAACAATTTCCCGTCGATTGGTTGAAGGAGGCCTGCACTCCCGGCGTCCGCTCAGAAGACTACCATTGACTCCACAGCATAGACGTGCACGCCTGGCATGGTGCCGGGCTAGAGCGACTTGGATGAGGGAATGGCGGAACGTCGTGTTCTCCGATGAGTCACGCTTCTGTTCTGTCAGTGATAGTCACCGCAGACGAGTGTGGCGTCGGCGTGGAGAAAGGTCAAATCCGGCAGTAACTGTGGAGCACCCTACCGCTAGACAACGCGGCATCATGGTTTGGGGCGCTATTGCGTATGATTCCACGTCACCTCTAGTGCGTATTCAAGGCACGTTAAATGCCCACCGCTACGTGCAGCATGTGCAGCATGTGCTGCGGCCGGTGGCACTCCCGTACCTTCAGGGGCTGCCCAATGCTCTGTTTCAGCAGGACAATGCCCGCCCACACACTGCTCGCATCTCCCAACAGGCTCTACGAGGTGTACAGATGCTTCCGTGGCCAGCGTACTCTCCGGATCTCTCACCAATCGAACACGTGTGGGATCTCATTGGACGCCGTTTGCAAACTCTGCCCCAGCCTCGTACGGACGACCAACTGTGGCAAATGGTTGACAGAGAATGGAGAACCATCCCTCAGGACACCATCCGCACTCTTATTGACTCTCTACCTCGACGTGTTTCTGCGTGCATCGCCGCTCGCGGTGATCCTACATCCTACTGAGTCGATGCCGTGCGCATTGTGTAACCTGCATATCGGTTTGAAATAAACATCAATTATTCGTCCGTGCCGTCTCTGTTTTTTCCCCAACTTTCATCCCTTTCGAACCACTCCTTCTTGGTGTTGCATTTGCTCTGTCAGTCAGTGTATCTCTATCTCTTCAGGCTGTGTGCTATACTGAGTACTGGAAAGCCAACCATATGATAAAAACAGATTTCAAGAATGTATTGTATGGGCCACGTTTAAAAACGGATGGGAACATGCCTTCAAAAACTGAAGCGGACAGAAAGAAAAGAGAAGTTGTAGATGGAAAGACTCTAAATGGTAAAGGAAGACTTACAGATAAAAACATCGATGAACTCCGGCATTATTATGGAATGGCAATAAGAAACAACACGTTTGTAAATAGGAGTGTGTTATTAAATTATGATTCTGCCGATCAACATTTTACTGCAAAACGCCGTGTTACAGCTGTTTTCGCTGTACGCCTTAACCTATATCGTAGTAAGAGGTACCGCCCGATAGTCCGGCATTTTCGATAATCCGGCACCGGGCCGGTCCCGAACGTACCGGACTATCGGACTTCTACTGTAAATAGTTCACCCTATGCTGACGACTTTGTCTTAATGGCAGATTTTGCCAAAAGCCTGCTTGGAACTTGAAAATAGGTGCAGTGAATATGGTATGAAAATCTGCCTTTCTGAGACTAACTTGATGTTAGTAGGTAAACGTCGCAAGAGAAGTGAATGTCAGACTGGGGGTACAAAGCTGGAAAAGATAGATAATTTCGAGCATTTAGGATGTATGTTCTCCAAGGTTGGTGGTACAATAAGTGAGACTGAATCAGCGTGCAGCAAAGCTAATGCAGTTAGCTCGCAGTTGCGATCACCAGTACTCTGTAAGGAGGAAGTCAGCTCCCGTTTTCAGACCAACGTTGCTTTACGGGAGTGAAAGCTGGATGGACTCAGGATATCTTATTTATAAATTAGAAGCAACTGGCACTAAAGGTGTGAGAATGATTGCTGGTAAAAGCAGGTGGGAAGAATGGCAGGAGGGTACTCGGAATGAGGAGATAAAGGTTAAGAATGAACTCGATGGATGCAAATGTACGCATAAACCGTCTTTGGTGGTGACGTCTTGTGAGGCGAATGGAGGAGGATAGTTTCACTAGGAGAAGAATGAACTCTGTTAAGAAGGGTAAGAGAAGTAGAGGGACACCAAGACGACGATGGATAGACTCCGTTTCAAACGATTTAAAGATAAGAGGTGTGGAACTAAACGACGCCACTATATGTCGGCAGCCCTGAAAATGGTTTTCCGTGGTTTCCCATTTTCACACCAGGCAAATGCTGGGGCTGTACCTTAATTAAGGCCACGGCCGCTTCCTTCCCACTCCTAGCCCTTTTCCTGTCCCGTCGTCGCCGTAAGACCTATCTGTGTCGGTGCGACGTAAAACAACTAGCAGAAACGACGCCACAGAAGTAGTTACAAATAGAGAGTTGTGGCGACTGTTAGTAAATTCACGGAGGCTTGCAGACTGAACGCTGAAAGGTATAACAGTCTATAATGAAGATGTATATATGTATGTTAGTTATAGCTCATAACGCTATCAAAGCATTTTACTTAAGAATGGTTCACTAAACCTGCCTAGGTCATGCGTTCCACTAGTAGCTGAAGAAGTCAGATAACATCTTCCTGAAATTGAGAAGCTTATGTCGCAAACCGGGAAAGTATTTCATGGGCTTCATCACGTAGGGAATGTTTTAAAAACCAAGCACCCGACGTTCCGCAGCCTTATATCACACGGTTGGGAACATGGATCGACGTCTGTGTTTACTAATATGACAACTTTCAGCCTGTGAAACATGTACTAGATTCTCTCTACGAGCGAAACGCCAAGGCCATTCAGATTGCCCAAGAATTGTTTACAGACACGCAAATGGAAGGAAAACTAGCATACATCCAGTAGAATTTCGGCTCCTTTTTTCAGTTATTACACGTTTTCAGGAAAGAGACGTGGTTCTTGAAATAATTATCAATTTAGTCAGAACAGCCGCAGACCAATCAAAATGAGTTCATGTCAGTGTCAGACAAACTGAAACGTGTTCTTGACAAGAATTCGGTTTCTAATGTTTTGTGATACATCTCTCGGGGGTTGACGGGTGAAGATTTTAGCGCCACTAGAATTGAAGAGGAACTTCTATCCAGTGACTTACTGAACTTCGAATATGTTCCCATCGCGTCTGTGCACGTTGAAAGAAGCTTCTCAAAATAGCCTACAAGAACGTGCTGGCCGACAACCGTCATTCGTTTTCCTGGCTGAATGAGGTAAGACTGTATATCACATTTTATGTGTAGATTTTTCATGTATGCTCTAATAATGCATTCTATTATATACTGTAATGCAAAAATGCTGTTTTTTGTTTGTTTTGTTCTTCAGATGTTTCCGACTTAACGGACCGCATAACAGAAAAGAAATTCTTGAAAAAACCCCTGAATTTGCAGTATTCAACAACGGGCTGAAATAATAATAATAATAATAATAATAATAATAATAATAATAATAATAATAATAATAATAATAATAATAATAATAATAATAATAATAATAATATTTGATTTGCTTTACGTCCCACTTACTACTTTTACGATTTTCCGAGACGCTGAGGTGTCAGAATTTAGTCCCGCAAGAATTTTCTACGTGCCAGCAAATCTACCGACACGAGGCTGACGTATTTGAGCACCTTCAAATACCACCGGACTGAGCCAGAAGCGAACCTGCCGAGTTGGGTTCAGAAAGCCAGCGCCTCAACTGTCTGAACCACTCAACTCGGCGGTTAAAATGTTAACCAGTATTTATATGCATCTTCATCAAAGTATGAAATTAGATTAGTATCCATTAAATTTATGTTAGTATAGAATGGCGCAGTCTGTTTGCATTTGTTTGTATGAATTATTATTTTTCTACTACTTTTCTCGCATATTGTGGGATCGTGGGTGCGAACTATGTCACATATCTTGATTTAACCCTGTTTTACGGCCGGATGCCCTTCCTGATGGCAACACTATGTGGAGAGTTGTAATCACTATTGTGTCTTTCTGTGGTGGTTGGTAGTGTAATGTGTTATCTGATTATGAAAATGAGAGTTTTGAGACAAACACTGAGTCATAAGAATTGATTAGACGCGATTAAAATCCCCGACCCGGCTGGGAACCGAAGCCGGGACCCTCTGAACCGAAGGCCTCAACGCTGACCAATAGGCCAAGGAGTCGGACTTCATATATGATTATCTCTGGCCAGTATACATTTATTATCCGTCTGAGACATCTGTTTGTATAAACCTGTGGTCCATTTGTGATTTGTGATTTTCCATGATTCTGATCTATACCTATAATAAAACTGACTTGACACTGCTTATGAAAACTTTCGGCTTAGTTTTTGTATTTATTATTTTTCTCTTCCAGATATGATACAGCTAAACAAAGGCTACATTTGCATTCTGGATACGTTTTATTACATCCTTTTATGTCTCTTCGGCTCTTGCAACGACGGTTCCTAGATAGGCAAAACGCTCCATATCTTTTGGGGGGTTCATTTTGCAGCTGGATAGGATCCTTTTCTGGCATTTAATCTCAGTTCTTTTAGTTTTTGGTTTATTGAGCATTAGACCAAAATTTTCTGCTTCTTTCATCAAATCATCTCATTTAGTTTTGGCACCTTTGTACGATTCTGCCAGTAAGAACACATCATCAGCAAAGTCCAGATCTAATTTGTTGTGCAGCCCCCCATTGCATCTCCCTTCTATTTTTCTGGAGTGCTTTTCTTCATTACAGCAAATGATATTAAACTAACATTCTATATGGGCCAAGAACCACTGTCTGTTTTAAGGATCGTGCTCAAAAAAATGTTGTATCTAACGAGGAGAACGGTGAAGATACGGACGTGATGCTTAGCGGCAGGCAGGCAGATGATCCTTGTTTGAGGCCGCAAGCACATAGAGATAAAGCTGATAATACTTGCTGATGCCTCTCACGTGCTAGTGTACTTCAAGGCCGAGAGCGACCGACATCTTGCAGATAACACAGGAAAAACAGCTACCAATTACACACGCATCAACACCATGTTTTCACAGGCACTTGCGCTTAAGTCCGCTTTCGAAGTCTCACTTTCGGAGGTGTATTAAAGTTCTGCATCGTATTATCGTTTCATTGCCTTTCGGCAGAGCAATGAGGGAGAATAGAGCGAATATTGGGGAGCAATACAAGTTATTCTGTTTCCTGTTTAATTTCTTTGGTAGCCAACAGCCGTATGGAGACTAGAGGGAGAATAGAGCGAATATTGGGGAGCAATACAAGTTATTCTGTTTTCTGTTTAATTTCTTTGGTAGCCAACAGCCGTATGGAGACTAGAGGGAGAATAGAGCGAATACTGGGGAGCAATACAAGTTATTCTGTTTCCTGTTTAATTTCTTTGGTAGCCAACAGCCGTATGGAGACTAGAGGGAGAATAGAGCGAATATTGGGGAGCAATACAAGTTATTCTGTTTTCTGTTTAATTTCTTTGGTAGCCAACAGCCGTATGGAGACTAGAGGAAGAATAGAGCGAATATTGGGGAGCAATACAAGTTATTCTGTTTGCTGTTTAATTTCTTTGGTAGCCAACAGCCGTATGGAGACTAGAGGGAGAATAGAGCGAATATTGGGGAGCAATACAAGTTATTCTGTTTGCTGTTTAATTTCTTTGGTAGCCAACAGCCGTATGGAGGCTAGAGGGAGAATAGAGCGAATATTGGGGAGCAATACAAGTTATTCTGTTTGCTGTCTGTTTAATTTTTGGTAGCTAACAGCCGTATGGAGACTAGAGGGAGAATAGAGCGAATATTGGGGAGCAATACAAGTTATTCTCTTTGCTGTTTAATTTCTTTGGTAGCCAACAACCGTATGGAGACTAGAGGGAGAATAGAGCGAATATTGGGGAACATTAAAAGTTATTCTGTTTGCTGTTTAATTTCCTTTGTAGTCAACGGCCGTATGGAGACGTTTACACTATTTTGTACTGCTCTGATACCTTCCCAGCATTCCACAACTGAATAGAGAAACTTCAGGAAAACATTTCAGGTAACGACGACGGTGGGGTTTGTGTCCAGTGTTGTATTGGGCCTATGTGTATTTGTGTCACCGGCCAGGATTTCACCATTCTTCACTAACCTGATCTTTAGAATCGGGTTTAAATATTATAAGACGATCCTGGGATAAAAAAATATTCACAATAGTCATAGTTTTATTTAAAATTTTACATTGGAAGAGGTGAGTAACTTGGTAAAGACAAGGTGACAACAAACACTCATTCTTTACTTTTGGTCAGTACTGGTTGTCACACGACCAAGGTAATATTACCCCACCGTTAATGTTCACATTGATGTTTCCATACCAGGCAAATGCTGAGATTGTATTTTTGCAGTAAAATGATAAAATAGTTGGTTACTTCATACTATTGTAGTTAGTACTGTGGTAACCGCTATTATATTATCAAGAGTCATGTAAATCGCCAAGCTGGCCTGAGTGGCTCAGACGGTGGAAAACTGGCTGTCTGAGCTTAAGTTGCCGAGTTCGATCCTTGTTCAGTGCGGTAGTATTTGAAGGTGCTCAAATACGCCAGCCTCGTACCGGTGAATCTACTGGCACGTAAGAGAACTCCCGTGGGAAACATTCCAGGACATCGGCGCCTTCGTAAATTATAAAAAGCCTTAGAGCGCAACAGCCTATTGGAACTTTGGTCTGGCAAGACGACTGCTAATACCAATATAAATGGTCCGTTATTGGACATTATAAATTTTCCAGCTAGCTCATTCTTGGTTGCCAGCGTTTCGCCCTCGTGTGCTAGGGTGGGCTCATCAGTTGGTACCTAGCACACCTACCAATACGCTGGCTAGTGCATACCATGGAGGCCACTGCGTAGGCTAACTGGAGCCACCGGCAGTGCCAATGCACTAAGACACTTTGTCTCATCACTAAAAATTGATGCCTGCTTGGCCATCAGATGATATAGATGTTGATTCCCATAGGGAATCTGAAATATTTGTCCTGAATGAGCAAATTTATAATACCAATATAAATGGTCCGTTATTGGACATTATAAATTTTCCAGCTAGCTCATTCTTGGTTGCCAGCGTTTCGCCCTCGTGTGCTAGGGTGGGCTCATCAGTTGGTACCTAGCACACCTACCAATACGCTGGCTAGTGCATACCATGGAGGCCACTGCGTAGGCTAACTGGAGCCACCGGCAGTGCCAATGCACTAAGACACTTTGTCTCATCACTAAAAATTGATGCCTGCTTGGCCATCAGATGATATAGATGTTGATTCCCATAGGGAATCTGAAATATGATGAGACAAAGTGTCTTAGTGCATTGGCACTGCCGGTGGCTCCAGTTAGCCTACGCAGTGGCCTCCATGGTATGCACTAGCCAGCGTATTGGTAGGTGTGCTAGGTACCAACTGATGAGCCCACCCTAGCACACGAGGGCGAAACGCTGGCAACCAAGAATGAGCTAGCTGGAAAATTTATAATGTCCAATAACGGACCATTTATATTGGTATTATAAATTTGCTCATTCAGGACAAATATTTCAGATTCCCTATGGGAATCAACATCTATAAGACGACTGCTGTCAAGTCAAATGGCCTGCAGGTACTAGAGTGCTACGGGGTCATTGTGTGATATCCTCAGCCGTATTGCTTGGCTTTCTTGCACGGATCCGCTGTCTCTCATATCAGCAGCTCCTCAGTTGGTGTCATGAGGCAGATTGAACCCCACTACAGCCCTAAATCCAGAAGTAAAATCCGTGGACTGTCTGTGAATCGAACCCGAGGCCTTCGGGTAAGAGACAGGAATGCCAACCTTGCACCATGGGGCTGCCTTTATAATAATAATAATAATAATAATAATAATAATAATAATAATAATAATAATAATAATAATATGCAGTTAATCTTTGAAGATATTTGGAGAACAGAGAGGATTCGAGCAGAATGGAAAGTGGCTCTAATACACCAATGCATAAAAAAGGGGACAAACAAAAGATTGATAACTATAGAGGCATCTCTCTTCTGCAAATTGCATACAACATATTCTCAAAAATATTGCTGAATCGAGTAGAAATATCACTTGACAAGCAGCTGGGTGAGTATCAAGCTGGATTTCGAAAATTGAGATCTTGTCCAGAACAAATATTTAACTTGAAATCCGTAATTCGCCATATGATATTGAATTCAAAAGACACTGTTGTGACTTTTGTAGATTTTAAAAAGGCCTTTGACTCGGTTGATGGAGAAACCATAGTTAAAACAATTCGTGAATTTGGAGTGAAAACTGAATTGGTACACCTTATACGGGAAACCCTGACACAATTTCAAAGGTGAAATTTATGGGGGAGATAACAAAACGTATTAAGATAAATACAGGGGTACTGCAAGGTGACGGTTTGTTACCCTTTCTATTCAACTGTGTTTCTAGAGAAAATAGTAAGAATTTGGAATGTGAAGCTTAAAAAACATAACATTTTGTCGGTAATTTTGGGGAGAAAAAACAAAGGTATTGAAATAAATTGCCTAGCATTTGCAGACGATTTTCTATATTGTCAGAAAACCTAACAAGTGCAACAACACAAATAAATCTCTTGGAAGAAATAGCCAACAAGACAGGTTTGAGAATATCCGTAGAAAAAACAAAATTTGTTACCAACATCAAAGAATACTCCAAAATTTTTGGCAACAGATATTGGTCCAGTGGAAAGAGTAACGAAATTCAAATATCTGGGAGAAATAATTCAAGAAAATGGTTTAGACAAATCTGCAGTAGAAGAAAGGGTACACAAGATGAAAAGAGCATATGGTATCACAAATACTTTTCATAACAAAAAGTGTCTATCTAAAAATCTTAAAATAAGGCCCTACACTATTGTGGTGAAACCGGAATACTTATATGCAAGTGAATGCCTGGTACCAAACTATAGATTAGATAAACTTGAGGTACTAGAAAGGAGAATCATGAGAACAATCTTAGGCTCTGCGAAAAGAACAGAAGTATGGAAATTAGGATTTCATGATGAAATATACAGGGCCATAGAAAACATAACAGAAAGCATAAGACAAAGGAGATTGCAATTTTTCGGACGTATTTACAGAATGGATGATTCCAGATTAACAAAAAGGATTTCCAAGTACCTTTGAGACAAAAAGGTAACAACTAGCTGGATTAAAGAAGTAAAGAAAGACTGAGAAAGAAATAATGTG
The DNA here is from genome assembly GCF_040414725.1 of Anabrus simplex. Taxonomy (NCBI): domain Eukaryota; kingdom Metazoa; phylum Arthropoda; class Insecta; order Orthoptera; family Tettigoniidae; genus Anabrus; species Anabrus simplex. The sequence continues at coordinate 1,327,348,604 of NC_090265.1, read as the reverse complement.
AGAAGAAGAAACTATGGACAGAGAAAGTTTTAGAAAGAGGGGAGTATGTATGGAAGGATTCCAAGGAAGATTGAACAAGAAGCCTGGTGAGAAGTAGTCCGAGGACAGAAAGAATAGTGAAAGGATGAAAGAATATTGGAAGGAGCGGAAGAGAAAACAACAAAGTATGAAGAACTGAATTGAAATTGGCGCGTGGTCCTTAGCAGGCCTCATCGGAAAGAATATTAATAATAATACTTTTTACTTCTATCTTTCCAGTATCTCCGTCCTTTATCATATGTCCCTTGTAATTTTAGACTTTGCGATCAAGAGCTACTCTTACTACATTTCTGCATGCGTTCAGACTAATCTTAATCTGCTTACCCTCCAGGGTCGGTTTTTCCCTCGGACTCAGCAAGGGATCCCACCTCTACCGCCTTAAGGGCAGTGTCCTGGAGCTTCACCGAGAAGATTCTAAAAGTTGAAATACCCAATCCAGAAAACAACTTTGTTTTCATATAACATATTTCCACAATTTTTCTTCTTTCTGACTCGTGAATTCCTGGAATCTACCAGTACTCATTGGTTTCTTCAGAAATGTACTGTCGTAATCTCCTCGTCATCATGGAGCAATAGACGTTCCGCCGGGACCAGAATGCGTTGAGCTAAGACTATTACGTTTTGTTCACAAATGTTTATCTTGCATGAAATTGTACACACCTTTAAACAACTTACGTCAGCAAGTGGGTGAACGGAAGATCAAATCTCAAGTCCATACACGATAAGAGCAAGCAATGTGTACACTGGAGTCATGAGTGCAGGAAACTGATTGTGTTCCTTTAAAGTTCGACAGACTGAAAAGCTTTAAAGTTCATTGAGTCGACACTGAAATGTACGGCTGCCTACTTAAAAAAGCTCAAGGTTGAGTGATCGAAAACCGGTTGGTATCTCTGCTTAAACCTTGTTTTCTTTCTTGCTTAACCCCTTTATCCTCCAGGGTTGTTTCTTCCGTCGGACTCAGCGAGGAAACCCACCTCTACTGCCTCATGGACAGTGTCCTGGAACGTGAGACTTTGGATTGGCTGGGAAGAAGGACCAGTACCTCGCCCAGACGGCCTCACCTGCTATTCAGAACAGCGGCCTTGTGGGGGGGGGGGGGGAAATCGGAAAGGGTAGACAAGAAAGAGAGAAGGAAGTGGCCTTGGTCTTAAGTTAGGTAGGCCCCTACCTTCTCGACATTTGCCTGGAGGAGAAGTGGGAAACCACAGAAAACCACTTCGAAGAAGACTGAGGTGGGAATCGAGCTCCGGCCTCCGGGGGGTGCCTGCTAATCACACTTATCACTACACCAGAGAGGGGGACACTCTGCTTAAGTGTAAGAGACATATTTCAGTATTTTTACTGAAATGTTAAATATCCCATTTCTTTCTTTCTTTCTTTCTTTCTTAATCTGTTACCCTTCAGGGTTGATTTTTCCCTCGGACTCAGCGAAGGATCCCACCTCTACCGCCTCAAGGGCAGTGTCCTGGAGCGTGAGACATTGGGTCGGTGATACAACTGGGGAGAATGACCAGTACCTCGCCCAGACGGCCTCATCTGCTATGCTGAACAGGGGCCTTGGTGGGGGATGGGAAGATTGGAAAGGATAGGCAAGGAAGAGGGAAGGAAGCGGCCGTAGCCTTACGTTAGGTACCATCCCGGCATTTGCCTGGAGAAGAAGTGGGAAACCACGAAAAACCACTTCCAGGATGGCTGAGGTGGGAATCGAACCCACCTCTACTCAGTTGACCTCCCGAGGCTGAGTGGACCCCGTCCCAGCCCTCGTACCACTTTTCAAATTTCGTGGCAGAGTCGGGAATGGAACCTGGGCCTCCGGGGATGGCAGCTAATTACATTAATCACTACACCACAGAGGCGGACAAAAATTTGCTACGAAGGTTAAATAATAATGTTTATTTCCATGATTTTTTGCTTGATCTTTCATTCGTAATTTTATCTAGGAAGAATAATTATAGGATAGTTTACGAGGATCTCACAACCGGATGTAATTTTATGAAGTAGGTCTCATTCCTATTTATATTGATCTGACTCTTTTGATGTTAATGTTAAGCGATATTTCAAACTTGTGTAAATCATTATAGTGACCATGATATGGGATAATTGGACCTGGTCACACACACCGTCCGTCCACAGTGAGACATTACCAAAGCGACGCGTGAAATCATCAGAACATTCGGTAATATTCAGTCATTTGAATTACAGGTGCGATCAGCATCTCAGAAGTAAATAACAGTCAGATTGTTACTTGATTGTATTGCTCTGTGTAAATAATATAGGTTAGATATGATAGGGTGTCTTCTCTTTCAGTAGTGTACTTAGTTGGTAGAATTAGGATAAAAGAGGCTTAGCTGATTCTTTTTTGTGTCATTTAGTTTGTTTTATGATCAACGTGGGAGGATTCACCCACACTGTAATGTAAACATGAGGTCAGTAAACTTAGGGATGGAACGCAGCTTGGTTACGTCTTTTAAAATAGCATTTGGCTTACAGTATCTAAGGAAATTTCAACAGAATAATTAAATCACTGAACGGACCTCTGTAAAGTGTAAATAGATACAATTGTATTTGTAAAACCTTACAATTTAATACATTTCTTTAATAACTGGGTTAAAATATCCGCGAATCATACGTACCCAATCGGGTTAAGTGTTTGAGTATGTAAAATGGCAATATACAAATTTTAGGCAGGTATGTTTAGCTGATCTAAAGAAAAAATTTGACTCACAGAATCCATGTAGTCCGCCTCTGTGGTGTAGTGGTTAGCGTGATTAGCTGCCACCCCCGGAGGCCCGGGTTCGATTCCCGGCTCTGCCACGAAATTTGAAAAGTGGTACGAGGGCTGGAACGGGGTCCACTCACCCTCGGGAGGTCAACTGAGTAGAGGTGGGTTCGATTCCTACCTCAGCCATCCTGGAAGTGGTTTTCCGTGGTTTCCCACTTCACCTCCAGGCGAATGCCGGGATGGTACCTAACTTAAGGCCACGGCCGCTTCCTTCCCTCTTCCTTGCCTATCCCTTCCAATCTTCCCATCCCTCCACAAGGCCCCTGTTCAGCATAGCAGGTGAGGCCGCCTGGGCGAGGTACTGGTCATACTCCCCAGTTGTATCCCCCGACCAAGAGCCTGAAGCTCCAGGTCACTGCCCTTGAGGCGGTAGAGGTGGGATCCCTCGCTGAGTTCGAGGGAAAAACCGAACCTGGAGGGTAAACAGATGATGATGATGATGATGAATCCATGTATAGAACATAGTGTTCATAAGAGCTCATAGGTGTTTACAACTTCCTTATATACAAATCGTACGTTCTATGTTAGCTCGTATTCAGTTCTTAGCCAACTCAGGTCAATTATGTAATATCATAAGTTGATAAATTTTGTTTGAATATCCATCCGATACCAGATCATGAAAGGCTAGTTGAGGCCATATGTATTTTATGCTAATTTGATAACGGTAATATAACAGGGAGCAATAAACTCCCAAACTGAGATATGTTCTCAGAAAACTCCCATAATATATTGAAGAAGTTTCAATTCATAAATTTGAGGGTAACTTTTATTTTATTATTTTATTTTGGTAACTTTAAAATAACTAAAGATAATTTTAACACTACTCAGAGTTACCTATGTAACGATTACTGTATTTGACATTTAAAAAATGAAAGATAACTAAGGTTACGTCAATCATTTAATCAACATTGCACACCTGTGGTGTCAGCAATCAAATTCAAATTAATTAATCATTTATGGAGAACTGTTGCTTATGGCATAACCTAACAATAGATTGTTGTTTTACATTGTGAGAATTTTTTATTGTCCCCTTAAACTTTTGTAATTTAATTAATTTCACGATTAAAATAAATTAATTATTTAAAATTTAGTCAGCCCCATTCTCATTTAGTAGCGATAGAACCCGTAGTATTGAATTCCCATATGTACCGACTTACGAAGAAGAAACCCGAACTGTTGGCGCCCCAAGTAGATGAGAATCTCCGAGCGGCCGACGTTTCCAAGGGTACAATATGTCACATGTCTCCTTGTGTACATCATGTGGTTGATTCGATGATGCCTTGGTTCTAATTTTGGGGGCTATTATGTACCCATTACTTAAGCCCTGTGGAATGGCTCTCATGTCAATCTGGCGGCTTTTTCGAGCCTCAGACAATCCATGTATCTCATCGTAGCCTGTGTATTGCTTTCCCCTTACGGCGTCAGCAATAATAGATCTTATACCGTGATGTCGTGAATTCCACAGTGTATCATTAAATAGACAGGAACCCAAGACATGCTCAGTATGTACAGTATGGCCTAGTCCAGTCCAACCGCCAGGTTCTACCCAAGAAGGCCTACTTACCAGCTGATAGATGATTATTGTGTCGGACGAGTTGGCCGTGCAGTTAGGGGCACGCAACTGTGAGCTTGCATCCGGGAGAAAGTGGGTTCGAACCCTATTGTCGACAGCCCTGAAGATGGTTTTCCGCGGTTTCTCATTTTCAAACCAGGCAAATGCTGGGACTGTACCTTAATTAAGGCCGCGGCCACTTCATTTCCACTCCTAGCCCTTTCCTGTCCCATTTTCGCCATAAGACCTATGTGTGCCGGTGCGATGTAAAACAAATTGTAAAAAAAGATAATTATTTCATTAAAGAATTGTTCAGTGTTTTAAGATGTTACTTGTTTTGCTTATACTCTGTATATATACCCTGTGTATATATTGTAACAGGAAATCCCCGTACTTTATAGCTTGAAGATCATGAGATGGTACGCAGGGCGTGTACGGCACATTAAATTGGAGTGGGTACAGAGAGTGAGGGGATTTGCTTTTAATGAATTTCTAAAATGTTTTAAAACTGTTTGTTTTATTATGAAAAATAAAATTAATATCGCCTCAGTACTGTAGAAGATGGGTTGGCCGTAACCTTTCTCCGTCCTGCGGCTGGCGATGTCCCGCGATACTCGGCTACTCCTCTCGTCCTCATCATGGATCAGCTCTCGACACCATGGGACCACGTATACTCCAATGAGGAAAGCTCTAGAACTTCTTGAAGTTCTAGAAATTCTTGAAGTTCTTGAAGATCTAGGAGTTTGGTTCGCCGAGATCACTCACTCGGAAGGGTAGTGCGAACACACGTATTCATGCCCTTGGACACAGTTGACGTATTCGTCTGAGGTGTAATATATGAAAGGATAAAAAGTAAATGCAAAGATGCCGTGTCGAATGTCAATGAAATAGAAAATAAATGTTTCTTTAAGGCAAATAAACTGGTCACTTGAGAAAATAAAAAAGTTAATTTCCATGCGGCCGACTGTCAATAGAATCGAACACGCATTCTTCTCAACACAAAATACACTTGGCACAGATTATGATAGTTCACACGAGATAAATATGTTGTGCTTTTAATGTTTGAAGAACACAACTATTTGTGGAGTTCTACTGCTTTACGATTACTTCGCAAGTATTTGAAAAGTTTATTCAGTACTGCTATGGCATTACGAATGGTAATTACTTCACTTTGGTAGAGAAAGTTAAATGCTTTTTAGTTCCGTTCACACGCACTGTTATACGACAAGAAAGTAGCACTATAAGACTATTAATACAGGAACGAAATGAGTCCCGTTCACTCTCACTGTCATTTTATGTTAAAACACACGAATAATACTGGTAAGATTTTATAATCTTTTGAACGTGAAAATTAGTCGCGTTCACTGATAGTCATGTGTTCATTTAAAGATTCCGTGAAAGTACAAGCCAATTCACACATGAATATTTAGGGTTTTCCGAACATTCATATTCCACTTGAGAAAATACAAGTCCTAATGCACCATTCAAGATCCTAAGTTCGCTATCTGCAGAAATATTTCGATCACTTTGGGATGTTTAAAGTATCGCACTCCTCGATTCTAGACTAAGTTCGCAAGACTATTGAAATGTTTCAATGTTCTTCTCATCGTAACTTAGCAGAGTTGAGATCGTAAACTTCGATCACATAGTAGCACCAATTTCCATCAGCCAACTGTCCTGGTTCGACTGTGGGACAAGACTGTGTCGTGTAGAATTTTCGCTTCTCTTTTGTACCAAAGTTGCGGATATTGAATCTGTTTCATTTTTCTGAATAACTGCCTTAATCCGAGGTGGATTTTAATGAAACTTTGTGGTATTTGAGATATAAAATATTGTGTACCGTGATATTATTCTTTTCGTATCATAATCCATGGTATGTATGGCAGAAAGTTTGGATGGTTCTATGGAATACGCAACTTAGCCTTGGCAAGTTGGAGCTGGCACCTACGTCACTCGCAACATGTTTGCTGCAGCTGGCTGCTCTGTTGGCACGCAGCGCGCATTTTAAGTTTGAAATACTTCAGTAGTGATGCTGGACCGGAATTTTTGGTACATCTCCCCCTTCCTTAGGGAAAATCAAATTCGATAGGGATTTTCTTTTTCTTCAGTTTTCCCTCTTGAGTTATTTCTTCATGTTCGTCGAATTGTAGGTTCCCTGGACGCTACCATCTAGCTTAACAACTTTGTAAGCTCCGTTGTCGAGTTCTTCAGTTACCTCCGAGGGTCCTATGTAGAGAGGACAAAAGTTGGTATTGATGAGGAGTTCAAGACGTGACACAGCGGGTTTTCTGATTGAAACCAAGACACCAACTTGTAGTAGTTGCCTAAAAGTACGATTCCTATGTCGCCTTTCCCTTATTCGCGCAGCGTATCGAAGCCTTTTCTTTAGCTATCGCCACACGACTCAGGTGGGTAACGGCTGCAACTTGAGGTGATGCCAAAATCTGATCCCAAGGTCTATCAGGTGTAAGATCCTTACGCACCCTTAGACGGATGTCTTGGATAGACTCGTGAGTCGTCGAATTGACTATTTTCTGCACGATGGGGAGAACCTCTACCCATTTCCAATGCTGTGATCCGCAGTATAGTCTGCAAAACCTCGTAATTTCGCGCATAACTCGTTCTGCGGAATTTGCTTCCGGGTGCCTAATGGAGTTCATGTTCTGCTCGATTTCAAGCTCTTGCAAGGCCGCTTGGAATTACACAGAAGTAAATTGTGTCCCATGATCGGTTAATAAAAATTCCGTTTTGCCCATTCCCGGGATGACGTTTCTTCTGATCCTTCTGAGGATAGTTCCAGCATTCGCCTTTTGAATGGGTAACAACATGATTTGGAAAAGACGTCAATAGTGATGACGATGTGCCGATTGCCACGGGTTGTTTTAGGTAGGGGCCCATATAGGTCCAGAGCCAGAATCTCACCTGGTCTCTCAGGGATCAAAGGTCTTGAGAACTCTGTTCACAGTCTGTTGTTGGCAAACATCGCAGGTCCGAATGATGTTGAGCACATCAAGTCTCATGTATTCCCAAACAAACTTTCCTTAATAAGCATCACCACAATATCTGTTCCGGCGTGTCCAGGTATGGAATGGCAGTGCCACACAATGTCTGACCTTATCTTCGGAGGGGCATAAATTCTATGTTTGGTCCTTTTGGGATCCAAATATTTATGAAACCATCCATCATGGTAAAAATATTATCGCGCTATCCGCGATATGCGGTGATAGTCGTCATCGTCGACAGGGATCCAACCTTTGAAGAATTGAATTTCATCGGTCATCCTATCTCTTCCTTGCGCTTGAGACAGATATATAATTTCCCTCAATTGTTTTTCATCTACTCCTTTCATCACTTCTATTGGATGAGCTGCGATGACATCTACTGGGTTGCGGGTTAACGCATCAACTAAGATGTTTTTCTTCCCGGGCCTGTGAACTGCAGTAATATTAAATTGTGTAGAAACAGTGCCAGCGGGTTACTCTCTCGCTGGTTATGTCCGATCACATAATGAATGTAAGGGCCTTGTGATCATTGTGAATTATTACAGGATATACAAAGACGATCTCCTTCCAATAAAGCAAGGAATGAACAATTGCAAGTGCTTCAAGTTCGACGATCTTAGCTTTCGGCTCATGGGACATATAAATATTCGGACATAGGTTTCTTCAGGATTCATCTGGTAAAAAGCTGCACTCAAAGTTGGGATTGGCTAATTGAACATTTTCCTTAAGGACCCCCTTAGTCTCATTAAATGCCTTTTCACAATCATCCGACCATTTCCAACGACTGTTCTTTTTCATCAACTGTTGCAAAGGTGCCAGCGTTCTAGTAAGGTTGGGGTAGTGCTGAGAGAATTGACAGAGTACTAGAAATTGTCGAATATGTTTTATTTTAGTGGGTTTCGGGAAATCTAGGCCGTTTTTAATATTATCCGTTACCTTACTGAAGGCCACGGCCACTTCCTTCCCATTCCTAGGCCTTTCCTAAGACTTGCTCTTTCTGGTGTTTATCTGGACATTTTTCGCCCTCAATTCATGTAATACTTTATGAATATCCTTGACGTGCTGTTACCTGGACTGGGATGCTATGAGAATGTCATCTACATAAATCGTAGCTATTGATTTGATTTCATCAGACAGTTGATCTTCTAGAGGCCTAATAAGTACCACTCATGAATTCTTGATTCCAAATGGAGGCTGTTAAAGGAGTAGGTGATATTTTCAAACCCAAATTTGGTGAACTTCCGGCTGTCTTCATCTAGCAAGATATGGAAGGAAGATGAAGTCATGTCAATGGTTGAAAAGAGTTTCATCCCACGAGACTTCCTACGACATCCCGATGTAAGGGAGGGTGGCCATATTCCAAGACTCATCTTTCGTTGAAGGCCCAAGCATCAAGGCATATGCGTAGGCTCCCCTTCGGTTTCCTGACAATTGCAAAGGGATTAAGGAATGGAGTGAAGTATTTGGAGATTTTGCCGTTGCTTTCCATTTGTTTAGTTAATATCCTAGCTTCTCCAAGATATTTTTCAGGAACTGGACACGGTCGCTTTTTGTATGGAGAATTGTCCTTACCATTCAAATGATACTCGAAGTACTTTATAACACCTGGGTTGTCATTAAATACGTCTGGGAAACTCCTGAAGTTTTCTCGTGTTGCCTCTGCCATTTGGGAGTCGAACTCTTGCCTTTCAGCCGCATTGGTGAGAAAAGTGAAGTAATCACTACCTACGTCCAAATCATCATCGATGATGGGCAATTCTTGACCCTCGGCGTTTCCCACTTCATCGGGCTTACCCTTCATATTCAATATCTTCGATAGGCGGAGCATCGGCCATCTTGCCTTCGGTTTCTTTGATTGGGGTATCAAATCCCTGGCACCTCACATTTTCATAATTAACCAATTGTAACTCTACAGAGCTGACGTCAAGAAACCTTATCATATGGCAGGGTAATCTATTATTCCTCCATATTTTACAAGAAAATCATATCCTATTATAAGTTGAACTTCATCTGACTTAAGACTAGAAATATGTGTTGAAATCAGACACCTTCAATTTCAAACTTCACAAATGCCTGTAATTTGCAATTGATACTTTTATCTTGTAAAATTCCCTTTATCTTCACCTGAGCGACAGGTATTATACGTACATCATATTTCCCCTTCACATTCTCTATCAATTTGTTAGAAATCAGGGAAGCCTGATTTCCAGAATCTATCAAAGAATTATCATTTATATGGCTTATTTTAATGTTGAAGACCGGAAGACTACGCTTGATTTTTGGTTGTTCTGGTATGGGGTCTTCATACAATAATTCTGTATCATCTAGATACCAGTAGTTAATATATGTTGTACAAAGTACCTCTCCATCACTTCCGGTTTCTTTATTGTGTGATTGGTTTTTATTGCACCCTTTGATTCAGGATTTGTTTCAGACGTATAATTTCGCCTCCCAGGGTTTTCTTGGTATTCCAAAGAAGTAGCGGCTGGTAACGCTTCATCCTTATTTCGGTTCTGAATGTATTCACGTGTCTCTCTCCATCTTTTTCAAGTTACACCCTCTGGGAATCTTTATCATGGTTTGATGTGTTTGTAGGTTTCCTCCAAGTTTTCTCTCGTACGTATGGCGACATTCCTTCATACAGACGTCTCTTGAATCTCCTATAATGATATGATGGGTCTCTTTGAACTTCTCTCACTTCTTGAGGCTCGAGGTTTGGTCTAACTTGTGTCTTAACTTCTACATGATTAGCTGTAACATCTTTCGTCTTGCTTGGTTTCTGTAAATTCTGCGTATGGGCAGTATCAAACCTCCTCAGAACATCGGCTAGTTATTCCAGTTCTTGCACGTTGGCTGCTACCAAGATTTTCTGTACATTCGCTGGATATTGTAATGTCACTACCTATATTAATCCTTGCTGCGGTAGGGGAGGATCAAAGAATTGCATCTTATTTAATTGTTAAATCAGAAAATCGGAATACCGAGAAGAATTTTTAGCTGTATTATATTTCCGAGATATAATTGAAGTTGCGTCTCTGCGTTCCAAAACCTTTGGTTATTGCCTCTTTGAACTCATCGCAAGTCTTTATATTAAATTTAAACGCAGTGTACCACGTTAACCCCCGTCCTTCTAATAACCTGGACGCTATACGTAACTGATGATCGGGACGTGTGCGATATTCCTGGAAATATTCTTATACATTAAGAAGAAATTCCTTTGCCGTATATTCTTCCTTCCCGGAAAATTTCGCTGGTTTATCTTCCGATATCCTCATTACTGAAGAAATATTAGTGTTTCTCCACTAACTCCTTGGAAATTAGATGATAATATGTTCCTTTCTATCTGAGATACTTTGTTGTTAAGTGTTTCAATTTTCCCTTGTAGTTCAACTTTAATTGCCTTGACTTGTCCACGTAATGAATTTTCAACTTCCTTAACTTCTTTTTCAAGGTCATGTTTCACTTCTGTTACATCGCGACCTATACGAATAATTTGAGTATGGGCGCTATCTTACTGAGACTTTAATTGTTTATCAGCTTCTTCTTGCTGTGATTTCAACAAGTTAACTTCGTTACTTAATTTGTTGAAATTGTTTTTGAAGGAATCATGGATATTGTCTTGAATGGACGTTATATTAGCTTCTGCAAGTGACAACCTTCCGTGAGACTCCTGCCTTCAGGCTTTCTACTTCTTTACTGATTTCTTGAGAAGTAAGAAAAGCAGCTTTTAAGTCCTCTACTAGTTCAGGTTTTAATATTTGTAAATTGTAAATTGTGTATCGCATGAGTATAGTGGAGTGTGTGTGTGTTATTCGAAACTGTGACAAGAGTGATTAAGTAGTTAAATTCGTAGGCGGTAAAGTGTGTATATTAAGTCACGTGTAAGTCGTTCACTGACTTCGTGAACTTAAAATTAATTTTCACGTTGGACTCGATAAGTCGTTTTTCGATTTCGGCACCAGCTTGAGTAAGCCTACGTTCTAGATCAGGGCATCTCAGGGTGCATGCACTAACTGTGCAAGTTGCAAAAGACGGCTTCGCTTGGTTGACCAGAGTGCAGACCCTCACTCCACGATTTGGAGCAATAGCGCTGTCTCTTTCCCCACGCCTGTCTCGCTCGCTCCGCCGGTCTCCTTCTTCCTCACTTGCTCCGCAGCGCTCCAAATCCGAGCCGAGTTGAGCCGAGTTGAGCCGAGTTGAGCGGAGCTTAGCGGAGTAGCCCAGAGACGAAGCGTTGGTCCGAGCTGAGCCAAGTGGGGCCGATGCACCGCGCACAGGAACGTTGCTCTTCAGTTTGCACGCGTGAGGTTTAGGGCGTTTGAGAGGCCCTATTCTAGATTGACATTAACTTCTGCTAACTTAGTGTCAATTTTCGTGGTAGAGCCGGGAATCGAACCCAGCCCTCCAGGGTGTGGCAGCTGATTGCAGTAAGCACTACACCACAGAGGCGGACTGTATGTACTGTACCAGTTGGTTCATACTCTAGAAGACAACCTACTCTTCCAAAAGGAGTGAAACATTTGCCTTTTTTGTTTTACGTTCGAGGATATTACGAGTTGTTAAAAAGAATATTTAAACGAATTTTGAAAAGTTCGCATCACACAGAATTAATTTTTCACACAATAAAAATGTACATATGGGAAAAATTTCGAGAAAATTCCTCAATTCATAGGAAGTGTATGTTCGCTAGTGCATGCAAACTCTTAGGTATGTTATTCATCATTTGCTAACAAAAACAGCCATCTAAAGCATGAACGAATTCGAATGAGTCTGATTCGTGCTCTCAGCCGCAAATTTTCACGTAGTAAAATATACCATGTTCCGCGTGCCGAAATACAGTAAGATATCTATGTTACTACTGTACTACTGGGGCGGTAGATGTACTCTGCTGGGGCTCCAGTTGTGCGGAACTCTCCTCATAATGCTCTGCCGCCTTAACTTTGAGACGCTCCCGATAAGCCTTATAACGCTCAGCATTGTAGACATTGGACTACATACAGTTTGTCCTGAAATTTTGCGGAAAAGAACTGTTCGTAATTCTTCGCAACACAATGATCTCAAATATTCACTATTTGATTTATTTTCCTATATATGTGTACAACGACACATCAAATGATGTGCTACCACGCCAGAGTCTACATTAATTGTTAGCCGCGTGGCACGGCACCACAAATTGGCGGTGCTATTGCATCACCGATGACGTCATACCGAGGCACATAGGTCCTTTCTCTTTACAACTGATATATAAAATACTGTCGTCCCACTTACGGTCTAGACGTTATTTCCTTTTTTGAAATTTTCTTATTTTAATAACGCACAGTGGCCCAAATACGTTTTCGAAACTACAGACGTATCCTACTTGAAAACATCATCCTATTTTCCACGTGGTGTAGTGGTTAGCGTGATTAGCTGCCACCCCCGAAGGCCTGGGTTTGATTTCCGGCTCTGCCACGAAATTTGAAATGAAGGCTGGAACGGAGTCCACTCCGTCTCGGGAGGTCAACTGAGTACAGGAGAGTTCGATTCCCTCCTTAGCCATCCTCGAAGTGGTTTTCCGTGGTTATCCAATTCTCTTCCAGACAAATGCCGGAATGGCAGGCCGCGGCCGCTTCCTTCCCTCTTCCTTGTCAATCCCTTCCGAACTTTCCATCCCACCCACAAGGCCGCTGTTCGGTATGGTAGATGAGGCCACCTGGGCATGGTACTGGTCCTCTTTTCCAGTTTCATCCCCCCGACCTAAAGTCTCACGCTCCAGGACACTGCCCTTGAGGCGGTAGAGGAAGGATCCCTCTCTGAGTCCGAGGGAAAACCAACCCTGTATGGTAAACGGATTAAGAAAGAAAGAAAGAAAGAAAGAAAGAAAGAAAATAAACTAAACAATACATTGCTGTATCCTCCAGTGTACTTAGTGTAGTTACCTTCATATTGACACGTTGCTAGAGCTTGTTTGCGCAATAGAATAGGTCACGGCCGTGTTATCAACTTTAATGCTCTAGCCGTATCACGGAAATATTGGTTATGATAGTAAACTTGCCGCTAACCTTGTATTATTTACCTTCAAACTTGCTCTGTAAAACTACTAATCGATGAGTAATAAAACACGTTGTTCCATATGCAAGTCGTAACAGTATTAACAGTGGCTTAATAGGATACACAAATCCACGGCAGGTCAATACTTTTCGACCGCTCACTATCTTTACAGAGCGAGATATGCTGGTTTATGGCCGTTGGTATATCCTAAGGTAGCCTTGAGCACCAAGTTTACGATCAAGAAGAATTACAAAGCACAATAACAGCCATTATGGCACTTTTCATTGTCCGCCTTTTGGTAAATCTGTTGCTGGGGGCAGTTATGTTCTGTGTGACGGTATCTAGTCCTACAAAAAAGTAATCGTTCGGTATTCGAGACAGATTCCGGCTCCATGGCTAAATAGTTAGCGTGCTACCGTTTGGCCCAAGGGGCCACGAATTCGATTCCCGTCCGGGTTGGGGATTTTAACCTTCATTGGTTAATTCCGATCATTCGGGAGCATGGTGTATGTTACAATGAATTCTCAAAATACTTGCACTTAGCCTCCTCGGAGGCCACACACCATAATTAACCCTTTACTGCATACTGTTGTCCTCAGGCAACACACAACTTTTCACCTGTATAAATGGATACAGATTGTGGACAGAGGTAGTTTTCCGGCACACCTTTAACTGTACAGTCATTTAAAGATATATACCAGTAATGCCTCAATGGAAAACTCGTATATATACCCCGTTATGGCAATCCACATCACATACGAGTGTTAAGCTATTAGCCCCAGTTAAGAATTGCTGGTAAATCTAAAACACTGAACGTAAGTTGAACATTGAAGCTTAAAAGTTTCTTCACCAAACGAAAACGAAAAATAATTCATGTAGTAAAGGGTTAAAATATACATTATATATATATATATATATATATATATATATATATATATACTAGCGCTTTGTCCGCGGCTTCGCTCGCGTCATAGTTATGTCCCATTATATTATTTTATTTACCATTTTCTTATGAAGGCCACCGAAACAACGTTATGCGTTCATCGACTTTCGTAAGAAATGTAAGACGGGAACGTTATCAACTAAATATTGATTTTAAAAAGCACCAAAATGTGAGAGTAAATTATCTTCGCCCTCTCGCACCATTATTCGAAAGGCATAATAGCTCACCGCTGATACCTTTTTGTTCGAAAAATTAATTTCATGAGGATCACGTTGAGGAATATTTATTGAATAGCCATCTTCACCATAACGAAACATCATAGCATATTGAAGTGCATCATAAGACGGAAGAATTTCAGTGATACGTGTGAGTATATCATGGTGGCTCTGGATAACTATATCTCATTTTTCAAATTGTTCGCCAACGATTACTAAAGTAACCTCATTAGATGTTGGAGCATTATATCGTCCTCTGTGATTGTCAGCCAGCTTTCTGTTCGCATGAATAACTACCTTAAAATCTTGACATCCTGACGACACCTTCTCAAGAGCTCTTTTCAAGTTCTTTACATAACAGTTAACATCATGGAGCATTTTTTGCAACTGTTTAACCAAAGCCGGCTTAATATCTGGTATCTTAGAACAGTGTATTAGTGCTTCTCTTCCATCTTCGCCAAACAAGTAAATATGAAAAAATCCAGGATCTTGATGAGCATTTGCCAATAGACTGCCTATGGAATGCTAACATGACTTTGTACTTTGAATGCTGTCATAAAGCCGGCTTGGATGACTTGTTTAGTACCAAAATATGTCATTTGAAAACAGCTGCTATATGTTATAAATCGATCAAAAAAAAAAAAAAAAAAAAAAAAACCATGATCTGGAAGGGCACCCATCAGTAAACTGTACAATGGTTCAGGTGGAGATTAGAGCGGTGGCAGCTGAACTTTGCCAGAATCGCAACACATGCCTGGTGTTTCATCTTTCCACTTGAGAGCATTGCAGAATTGGCATGTATAGATCATTGTACCAATGGTTATCAAGCTGTTATCTTCGTAATTAATGTCCGACTCGTTGGCTGAACGATCAGCGTGCTGGTCTTCGGTTCAGAGGGTCCTGGGTTCGATTCCCGGCCGGGTCGGGGATTTTAACCTTAATTGGTTAATTCCAATGGCACGGGGGCTGGGTGTATGTGTTGTCTTTATCATTTAATCCTCATCACGACGCGCAGGTCGCCTACGGGAGTCAAATAGAAAGACCTGCACCTGGCGAGCCGAACCCATCCTGGGATATCCCGGCACTAAAAAAAGCCATACGACATCTCTTTCGTAATTAATTTCAGGATCGTAAGACATCCCGGAACGAAACTTAATATTAGAAGGACGCAATCGTCTTTTTTTTTGGACCCCAGGGTGATGTTGCTCATATCGCTTGAATTGTCTTGTGATAATCGCGATTATTTTCCTGGTGTGTAGCTGCCGCTGCTCTATGAAACTCGGGATTATTTTTCTGGTATGTCGGTGCCGCAGCTCTATGAACCTTGAGATTATTCTTCTGGTACGTGCCCGCTGCTGCTCTATGGACATCGGGATTTTTATTTTGGTACAATATTTACTTGCAGGAATGGTATGTGCGGAAGGATTAATCTGTGAAAATGTGGCTGCTGCTTTTTTAAATTGTATTTTTCTCGTAGCATTTGAGTATCGAGTACATTTTTCAGAAACTTTTGTAACAACGAATGAAGCACTTGTTTCTTCGCACAGACATTCATATACAGTACTTCAAAATGTCCGTTAGAGATTACCAGTTAATCGCAATCTTTTTACTGTATTAGCTTCATCACTAAATGTCCAGTATAACTTTTGATCACGATAAAATTCATAGCGGAATGGAAATATTTTGCCAGCTGCCGTCAACTCACATGTTCCACCATAAGTCGGCACTCTTCCGAGGAGGAATAGTTATTACCAAGATGATTTTCAGAAAAAATGGAGAACTCTACCCAGTTGTTCACAACTTACCAAACAATAGCTTCACGAACTTCTTTATGCCGTAAATGAGTAGAATATAAAATGTAAGAAAGAGATCTAAATAGACACGCACAGTCACCTACAATAGAAAGAACACTGTGTTATTTAGCTGTCTCCTTGAAATATCATACACCAGTACGTTGAATCTTCTGATATGAAAAGTTGGTAGGCCTACTCTTCTGAGGAGGAATAGTTATTAGCAAGGATTGCCAAGGTTCAAAGCCTTCTTGCTCAAGAGTTCTATCTCACTCACATCATTAGGCCTACTGGTTGACAATATTATGCAAGTTGCCTCCGGTCTCTTTTTCGTCAATATGAGTGACATATCTTCGAACCTTAGACGATTTTCCTAATGACGCATGCGCGCGACGATCATAATCAAGGAAAAACTGGTACTGCTTTCGCCTAGCCTGTTTTACCAGTTGTACGGATGAAAGAAGCGGCTGCATAACTCACTAACAAAATATAAAACTGTAATAATTCTCCTTGAAACAGTATTCCTGTGGTATGAAAAGCCGCTAACACGCAGATTCGAACCTGCATTCTTGCACTCTGCAGTCCGTTGCCTTAACCGTTGCGCTATCAGCGCAGCATACAACAGTTTCTCATGAATTTACTGACAAACATTCGTATATATAGGCCTATATACTGTTAATTGTATTTTCTTTTCTTTAAGGACTTGGTTCATTACCATCTTAAAATACACGGAGTGGAGTGAATTGGCGCGTACACTTATATGTTGGAAAGAGCCGCGGCCATTTTTAATTGGCAAAAGCCAATGATTCATGCGGACAAAGGAAGTATTTCATGTGGAAAATCTTGAAAATAAATATATTTCCGTTGACTTTTCAAGAAATGCAAGAATTTTGCTGTACTATTCAGACGATTTGGAAGATTGAATGAATATATATGTACAATATTGTTCAAAATACGGAGATATTGAACACAAATATAAAACCACACATCACCCCTTTAAAATTGAAATTTTAAAAATTTCTTTTAAAATAGTATTTATGATATATGAAAAGAAATATCGGAATGAATATAAGTACAATATTTTTCACAGGAATGGAGATATTCAACACAAATATAAAATTACATTTTACCTCTTTTCACCCCTTTAAAATAGGAATTTTTAAAAATCCTTTCTTAGTGCGCATCTAAGCTACAGTAGGAATATGTCTTCAAATTTTCATGCAATTATCTCTAGTAGGTTTTGCTGTGCGTTGATTATCAGTCAGTCAGTCAGTCAGGACATCTTGCTTTATATATATATATAGATATTCGAGTTAGAAGGACGTGCATTAGAAATTGAACGCCAATATGTATAAATGGAAGTATAATTTTGGAAAGCTGGGACGACTCGGGATTCTAACGTTAGAAGAAGTAACAAACATGAAAGTAGCGAGAATTATCTCTGGCACAAACAGGAGGAGTCCGCCTCTGTGGTGTAGTGGTTAGCGTGATTAGCTGCCACCCCCGGAGGTCCGGGTTCGATTCCCGGCTCTGCCACGAAATTTGAAAAGTGGTACGAGGGCTGGAACGGGGTCCACTCAGCCTCGGGAGGTCAACTGAGAAGAGGTGGGTTCGATTCCCACCTCAGCCATCCTGGAAGTGGTTTTCCGTGGTTTCCCACTTCTCCTCCAGGCGAATGCCGGGATGGTACCTAACTTAAGGCCACGGCCGCTTCCTTCCCTCTTCCTTGCCTATCCCTTCCAATCTTCCCATCCCTCCACAAGGCCCCTGTTCAGCATAGCAGGTGAGGCCGCCTGGGCGAGGTACTGGTCATACTCCCCAGTTGTATCCCCCGACCAAGAGTCTGAAGCTCCAGGACACTGCCCTTGAGGCGGTAGAGGTGGGATCCCTCGCTCAGTCCGAGGGAAAAACCGAACCTGGAGGGTAAACAGATGATGAATGAATGAACAAACAGGAGGATACATCTAAAGTAGGAATGAACTCGATTGAAGAAGCTGTATGCATAAAGCGGCTTCGCTGGTGGGGTCATGTGAGGCGAATGGAGAAGGTTTGGTTACCTAGGAGAATAATAGCCTGTCATGGAGGGTAAGAGAAGTCGAGGGGGACAAATATATCGATGGCTAGACTCAATTTCTAATGATCTGAATACGATGTATAGAAAACAGGCCACAAAGCTAGTTATAAATAGAGGATTGTAGCGGCGTTTAGCCAGTCCAAGAGGCTTGCAGAAAGAACGCTGAAATGAACTGTACTGAACTGCCATCTTTGACCCCCCTCAGTCCTCACGCAACCTGAAGCATGACAAATGCCCATTAAAAATAATCGCCAGGCCTAGGTTTAAAGTTCCCGAAATGCGCAAAAACAGAAACAGGTGTAAATGACTATTTGGTTTATAGTGAGTTACGCCCCTTTGAGATAATATATTCAACTGAGGTTGGCGTCAGGAAGGGCATCCGGCCACAAAACATGCTACATACATTTATTTCACCTCATCCCCAATCCCGCATCAAGAATCGGGAAAAAGTGGTAGACATACTTCGTATTTATCTCGAATCAAGTGTACAAAAGTCGGTTATATGTTCAGTTCAATATGCGTCTGTCCGTGTATCTCTCTAGATGTTTGTTCGAATATCACTGGAAAAAGGCCTAATTGAATTTCTCGAAACTCGGTGCATTTAAGTTCAGGGATAGCCGGGTTGTGCGCTATTGTAACGTGTAGGCGGGTGAATAAATGAGCACACACTGGTAGCGTTTACTCTATTTTTATTAACTAACACTGTTACACAATTACACAGGCACACAATCATTCAAGTCAGCGCCCTCTCTCTCTCTCTCTCTCTCTCACTGTTCAGTCACCCAAGTTATTCGCTCTGACACTTCCAAGCTAAAACAATTACACTATACACACTTCTGCAACTGCCACTTGCACCTTACACGCTTACAGTTCGCGCGCAGCACAGTTTCACAAATCTGTACGTGGTACAAAGCCCGCACAATCACAGCATTCTTCTTTCGTTGTCCTTCGTCGCTGGGCTGTACGGTTGTTCCCTGTCGCTCAGCTGCACTTTTTCGTCAGTTGACACGCAGCACTAAGAGCTCTCGTTCAACTCTGTCCTTAGCCGCACTCTACTGAACCGGCTCGATCACTGGTAGAACCGAGCCTGCACTGAACCGTTACAGTCTAGTCCGGCCTGTCTCCTATAGGGATACCGACTCTTCTAGATACTTCGTGAGAGTAACGGGCGCTAGGAAAAGTTCTCCGCAGTGCCTACCTGCTGCCGCGTGAGGGAGCATCAGCAGTTTAGTTGGCAGCACGGTGTCATATCTGTCACCCTCGCTCGCTGAGAGGCCAAGGTCAACGGGATAGCAGTACAGGGAGGTCACACGTGTAAGCTGTGGACTGTCGAAATCGTCAGTGTGTATTGCATTAAGCGAGCATTCAGGTAGATTATTGGAATAGTGCAACATGATACAGGCGGTAATGTTTACTACTGAAGAGAGAGCTGTTTTGGTGGAATACGCTTTTCGCGAAGGCGATCGGTTTACAGAAAAAGTGAAACTAAAATTTCAGATGCAAAATTACGTCCTTTCTGATGGTTTTCATTCTTGAAAAGTGCACAGTGTCACATGAGGACCAATACAGTGAACAGTCAATGTGCCTAATGACAAAAGTTTGGAGTTAGGTCATTTAAGGAAAAGTATATCTAGGCAACCGACCCTCTTAACACTAATTAAAGGGGCAATGGAATAGTCAAAGCCCTTCGAAGAGCGAAGGTATCGGCAAGAAAAGCAGAATGGCCACAAAGGGTGTGAAAATGATGAACGACTTCCTAGAACTCGCAAAACTAATACCGTCAGTGTAGGAAGGGAACAAGAGTTGACCAGGGGAGGTTGGATAAGAAAGAGGAGAACACGCAGTCAGGAAGAAATGTAAGACTCAACTAGCGGTCCTGTGGTCATCAGGCTACGCCCATAAGTCGAGAGCGTCTAAAATTGCGAAGTACGGCCATTTTGAATTCCGTGAAGCCTGGGGAGGACATGTATCAATGAAAATCCAAAATATTAAATCTGAAATGGTTTTACTGAGCGAGTTAAGGTCGCGCAGCTGTGAGCTTGCATTCGGGAGACAGTGGGTTCGAATCTCACCATCGGCAGCCCTGAAGATGGTTTTCCGTGGTTTTCCATGTTCACACCAGGCAACTACTGGTGCTGTAATTTAATTAAGCCCACGACCGCTACCTTACTAAGCCTAGCCGTTTTCCATCCTTCCGTCGTCGACGTTAAACAAGTAGCAAAAAACAATAAAAATGAACAGGTTATGGCTTCTTCCGTTAGAATCCCAGTACAGATTGAGTAGCAAACAGACCTCTCATGTACCGAGTGCATGGGGCTGGTGACTACATTACCCACAGCCCCTTAAATGAGGGAACTGTAACAGCTGCACCGAGCAAGCTGGCTGCATAATTTGGGCCGTGTAGCTGTTAACTTGCATTCGGCCTATCGGTAACCCTGAAGATGGTTTTCTGTGGTTTCCCATTTTCACATCAGCCAAATGCTGGGGCTATTCCTTACTTCAGGCTGTGGTCGTTTCCTTACTAGTCCTTACCATTCCCTATTCCATCGTCGCCATATAAAACCTGTCTGTGTCCCTGTGATGTAAAACCAATAACAAAAAAATAAATAAAGACATAACAGTTAAGATAGTGAGCGTCCCAGGCCTTGGCTGAATGGTCAGCGTTGAAGTCTTCGGAGAAGTACCGGGTTCGATTCCTGACCTGATCAGGGGTTTTAACCGCGTCTGATTAAACACTCTCCTTTTTAAACTTAATTGACCTTTGTTGTAAGAACATTTTGGTCATCCTCCACGTACAATGAACACTGACAATACACATACAAAAATATGAACTGTCAGCGCAAAGTACTTATAAGGAATAAAAAGCAAATCGTCCACATTCATCAAGTACATAAAACCACACTGAATCTCATTTCTGGGAGGAGAGAGGGAGAACAAACAAAACACTGGCAACAATGGGATGAGCACAAAGTCAAATTCTCAAATGCGCGGTTCTCAAAATGTTCGTCACAGCATTGAGAACTGACCTGTTTTCACCTTGCAACACAAGGGAACGGCACTTGTAGATGACATAGTTCAGATGGAAAGCGGCTCCGAGAAACATCACAAAGGCCGCATTTAAACAAAATGTTCTTGAGATCGCCATCCTCCACATACTGACATCGACAGCGTGGTAAATCCAAAACGCCTATGCGATGTAGATTTGAAGGGAATTAGCCTCACCGGATTTAAACACTCTTCTCTTCATACCCAGACAACACACCACACTACCAACCACCACAAAACACGCAATAGTGAGTACATCCCTGGAATTAGGGCTGGCGTCAGGAAGGGCATCCGGTCGTGAAACAGTACACATTGCTACATGGTTCGCACCAGCGACATCAAAGGTGTGGGAAAAGTGGAAGAAGAAGAAAGATAACGCGCGTTGTGTTGAGAGACCTATCGAAATAATTTTCTTAGTATGTTGTATACAAAAGCGAAAAACGATGTAGATGTACTTTACAGCGGCGAAGATGGCAGGCACATTAAATGTGCAGTTTCTGTCTAGTTATGCTGTTGCTACTGACACGGGGCGACATGGAGCTGCCCTTGCAAGAAGCAGCTCTCGCTGAGGTCAAGCCCTCAAGGTCTGACTCTGTGACTTATTAATGTTCACCGCGAAGCTGAGACTGACTAGAATCTGCAGGCGTTTGAACTCGAATGGTTAGTTTCTTCATACAATGGTATCCTCGTAATACATACCCGCATACCACATACATGCTGGATTTAGAAAATTAAACTAGTAGCATTTCTTGTAACATTTGCTTTCCATGGAATTGCTTGTTGTACTCTTGTTGTTGTTGGGTAATTACTTTATTATAACTTGTAACGTTAAGCTAGCAGTAAGCTCAACCTATAGTTTTGTAAGCCAGAGTGTTAAGTATTGGAAATAATTAAGTTGTGTATGGAACTGTACATGATGCTGTATTTATAATGTTAAACGAGTAGTATTTCTCGTAATATTTTTACCATGGAATTGGTTTTTGTACTCGAGTTGTTGTAGTTGTTGGGTTGTATGTTTTTAACTTGATTTTATTATCACTTGTAGTATTAAGCTAGTAGTAATTCTTGTAATATTTTATTTCCGTATATTTGCTTGTTGTACTCTTGTTTTTGTTTGTTTGTTTGTTTGTTTATTTATTTATTAGTTGTTGCTGTTGTTGTTAGGTAATTATATTAACTTTACTTTATTATTACACTACTGTAAGTGACCATTGTCACTGGGATATTTCCCATTTGCAATGTATTTGTTAATAATAATAATAATAATAATAATAATAATAATAATAATAATAATAATAATAATAATAATAATAATATCTCACTTTCCTTGGTTACTTCTATTGCATGTCTGTGGAGGGCTCTCCACTGATACTTGGCCACATTGCAATACTTAAACCTAATTTACACGATGCTGGTCGATTTGACGTATAAGGTTGCCAGTCGCTGCAATGTTTGAATTGTCTGTCATCTGGAGTTCCCCCACAACTGATCCTCAAGTTCACGAAATTTGAAAAATTGGTTCCTGAAGCTAAAAAGAAGCTCGTGTAACCTATAACTTCGCTCTTGCTGAAAGTACGTCGTGCATCACAGTATTAGAACGTGTAATAATTGGTTCCGTTAACCATAATAATTCCTCAAATTGGGCTGGTGTAACTGGTATAAGCTTTGGCATTCGAAATAAGGTACTACCCAAGCAATTCCCTGGAAAACGGGGGGAAACAAAGAATTAGCGCACTGATAACGGCCGGTGTAGGCGTCAAGATCCGACCTCCATGCCTCCGAACACAGTACACCAGTTTTTGAGTGCCACAGAAGAAATTATAAGCCTTCAAGCTCTCACACTTTCCATCCATGCAGAGGCTGGATTCGATGTAATGTAATGAAACATCCATTCGTTCTTTCAGCCCAAATAGATAGGCGTACACCAACCAGTGAAAATACAGTAAATCCTTGTAGGATTGGTTGGTGTGTACCTTTCACTAAGTCTGACATAATAATAATAATAATAATAATAATAATAATAATAATAATAATAATAATAATAATAATAATAATAATAATAATAATAATAATAATTGTATGACCATAGCTACCGTGTACAGGAATTTTGATTTGACGACTTTCAGGATGCCTTCGTGACGATTTCAACGTTCTGTTTTACTCTACCAGATGGCAGAGAAACGGATCGCTGCTGGGCGATCTGTGGCTGAATTTTAAAATTATTTTTCTCGAGTAAATACCAAATGTGTCACCAGAAATATTTTACGTGTATAAATCTTACGAAATGAATGCCGAACTGACTGTTTTTCGCCTTTCAAAAATCAGACCAACACTGCCGAATCTGAATTCACGCTCTTGGGACCCGGGGACTGACACTCTACCTCTAATTCACAGATACGTGTTTAATAGCTTCAAATACCACCGAACTGAGCAGTGACCGAACCCGCCACCCTTGGCTCAGAAAACCACTGCTCTACTATTTGATACACTCAGGCTGACGAACTTCAAATGTCTTCTCGCTACCTTTATCGCGAGCACAGGTGAAAAAAGGATGCATACCGCTGAATCAGATAATTGTTATCGCTGGATGAGCTGACCTGTGGGAGGAAAGGAAAGAAAGAAGCCGAACAAGTGGAAATGTTTCATAACCGTGCGAGTGCGCGCTGCGCCAATCACGTAACTTAACCTTGGTCGTAGGTAGGTGGTGATAAAGAGTATTGTGCACTACACTGTGGCGTGTTATCGCTCGCGTGAGAGCTCAGGGACGAGCTAGCAGAAAGTCTATTTATATTGCCCTGGCCTATAATATTATGCAATATTCAATTCTATACAAACCTCCGTGGCTCAGGCGGCAGCGCGCCGGCCTCTCACCGCTGGGTTCCGTGGTTCAAATGCCGGTCACTGCATGTGAGATTTGTGCTGGACATAGCAGAGGCGGGACAGGTTTTCCCTCCGGGTACTCCGGTTTTCCCTGTCATCTTCCATTCCAGCAACACTCTCCAATATCATTTCATTTCATCTGCCATTCATTACCATAATCATTGCCCCAGAGGAGTGCAACAGGCTTCGGCAGCCGGCACAATTCCTATCCTCGCCGCTAGATGGAGGCTTCATTCATTCCATTCCTGGCCCGGTCGAATGACTGGAAACAGGATGTAGATTTTCATTCAGTTCTATGTCCCGGTCAGACAGGGAACTAGAAACAATTACATGACGAAGATAATAATAATAATAATAATAATAATAATAATAATAATAATAATAGCCAGCTGAGTACTCAGACGGTACGGCGCTAGCTTTCTGAGCCGACATTGGCGGTTTCGATCCCAGTTCAGGCCGGTAGTATTTGAAAGCGCTCAAATGCGCCAACATTCGTGTCGGTAGTTTACCTGCACGTTATAATGTTAAATAAATAAACTGCTCGCCTTACGCTTGGGCTTTAGTTGAATTCTTAATAACCGAGCTCGATAGCTGCAGTCGTTTAAGTTGCGCCGGTATCCAGTATTCGGGAGATAGTATGTTCGAACCCCACTATCGGCAGCTCTGAAGATGGTTTTCCGTGGTTTCATTTTTTTAACACCAGGAAAATGCTGGGGCTGTACCTTAATTAAGGCCACGGCCGCTTCCTTCCCATTCCTAACCCTTCCCTGTCCCATTGTCGCCATAAGACCTATCTGTATCGGTGCGACGTAAAGCAACTAGCAAAAAGTATTCTTAATATCATTACATATAATAAAATAATATACACATAAAATAAGTGGAATTATTAACTGAAATGTCCGGAATGGATCCCTCGAATTTTGAGAGAGCATAGTAATGCTGTCTCCCAGGGCGTGCACATAAAGGTGCGCACTGGTACATCTGCTTTGGGCCTTAGCTAACCTTCTGAAAAACTATTAAACAGGTATGAACTGCATCTAGATTCTCCAAAAACTATCCCATTGATTCTAAAAATAACTAACTGTATTCTGACTTATATCAGTGCAGGGGCACTTCATCAATACTAAAAAATATACATTTCACACTCAAAACATTAACAACTGCTGGAAGATTCCCTATGTACATTAAATAATTTTGAACAAAAGTAGTGTGAAACGCCAGCGAGGACTGCACTGAACCCGATGATCAATAGTTGTAATGTATACTGTATATATATTTCCCTTCACTGTTTTTGTGTATCAACACAAATTGGCGGCTCTCACCATCAACACATAGTGTAACCCTTCAATACTGTACCTCTTTATGCACTTGGGTTTAGCAACACTTTCGTTTGGACAAACACGCGCTGTTTTTCTATGCCTTGAAACCAGGCCATAGATTACCGGAAGTTGTCATGAGACACAGAAGACCAAATACTTGTACTAGATCAGTACACCAGCACACGAATTGTCTACGTATTCGTAAATTCTTCAAAAGTGAATTGCTCGCTGGGTTGCATCACATTTCGCTAGGGTTCAGAATCGTGTGCAAAATGTGCTCACTGAACATTAGTACCATACAGTACGCCTGCAGGGGAATAGCACCCCTATAACCATGTGCACGTTAGTCGGGCTGGAGCAAACGATATAGGGCGGAGCTGCTGAATCACACTGTGTATATAGATTAATGACAAAGCAAAGCGAAATTATCTCTGTACAGGCCATGAAGGCCCTTGAAGGGGTGGAAGGTAAAGGCTTCCACTATCCGTAACCTCGGTACTTGGTGGGGTAGAGTGTTTAGCTCCACGCCCAGCTACCTTTGCCCCCAGGAATTATCCTGGTACTCACTTTAGGTGTAGGCTAAGTGAACCTCAAGGCCATATGCTCCTTCGGAAGTGGAAGTCTCGTTTCTTAAATTTCACGACTTCCTGACGGGGATTCGAACCCACGTCCTTCCGAGATTAATGGCACCCAGCTGTAAATCTACCAACCCCGAGTGTTGGGCGGTGGGAAATAACCTGACTCCCTAAGGGGGTCAACGGCTTCGGGCGAAGGGGTTGTTGGTCGCCACGGTGGAGGAAATGCCACTGGAATCCATTTTGCAGCGTCTGTTCTCCAGGTTAGGGGCGGCTGCACAAGGCGTCTGTACTCCAGAGAAGCGGCCTCATTATCACCTCACTGGATCACATCCAGAGTTGTAATTCGGGACCTAGTCTCACACAGGTGACACCTTGACAGTCACCCATGGAAGGTCTTTTAAGGAATACTCCACGGGCTGAACCAAGAGTTCAGAGAAGGCAGCATTCGGATACGGTGGGCTGCCACCTAAAAGATACCGTGAAGTCAGAGGCACGAAAATACCCCAGTACTACATACACGAACGAGACAAAATTAAGAATCAAACCAAAGCAGATAACATACTTCTCTACACACAGTATAAACTCACTCATGCTAACTGGTAAACTAAAAGTGATCACCGACATAATGGAACAACACAAAATTCTTATCAAGGGACTACAGGAAATGAGAAACACTGACCAAGATGCCTTGGAATTAAAGGGTAAAAACTTTATAAATGTATAACCGGCAAGAGAGTGACGAATGTCCCATAATTTTGAACAGGATTTTTGGTCAGCCTAAAATAATAAACTCAGTTCAAGAATTCGAATCACATTCTCCATGACTCTCAACGCTCACATTAAATGTATCTAATAAAATCTATACTATAACACATGTCTGCGCACCCACTAATGATAAAAAGAACTCCTCAAAAGACCATGAAGAAACAGAAAAATTTTGGGATCTATTGGACCAGACCATAGATAACATCTCCAAACACAATGTAAAATCATTAATAGGTGATTTCAACGATCAACTAAGCAGGGAAAGAAAATATCGTGACATCATCGGAAAATGACCAGCACACAAGAGAACAAACAAAAATGGAGAGAGACTAGTCTACCTTCGTAGAAACCATAACTTAATCTCAAAATGTACATGTTTTAAGAGAAAACCTCAGAAACTCAAAACATGGAAACACCCTGACTACACTAAAGGAGACCGGGCGAGTTGGCCGTGCGCGTAGGGGCGCGCGGCTGTGAGCTTGCATCCGGGAGATAGTAGGTTCGAATCCCACTATCGGCAGCCCTGAAGATGGTTTTCCGTGGTTTCCCATTTTCACACCAGGCAAATGCTGGGGCTGTACCTTAATTAAGGCCACGGCCGCTTCCTTCCAACTCCTAGGCCTTTCCTATCCCATCGTCGCCATAAGACCTATCTGTGTCGGTGCAACGTAAAGCCCCTAGCAAAAAAAATACACTAAAGGAGAATGGAAACTGGATCACATCTGCATGGACAAATACCAACACAAAGAGATCTATAACGTCAAAGTCCTCGGAGGAATAGACACAGGTTCAGATCACTACGTAGTTAAAATTAAAATTAAACTCACTTCCCAGAGGAGACAACAAAAGCAAGCCCCTGAAACTAAAAGAAAAATAGATTCTACCCAGCTAATCAACAATGAAAATTACCAAAAAATAAACAACTGAAAAAAATACAAATCACAGATAAACTTGAAGACTTAATTACCAAAAAAGAAACAACTAAAAAAAATAAAAATCACAGATTGAGCCCATAATTCTACGATGAGAAAATTATTTTTTTTTCCCAATATTTATTTCAGCTACAAACTACTTTTTTGAGAGCAGCCATGTTTGCATTTCAAGAGCCTCTCTGTTTCGTGGGAGCGAGCTACCCGCGTCAAGCAAGCTGCGAACTCGTGAAACGCCGGGACACTTCGGTGGACTTCGAATATTCAACAATTTTTCAAATTCAAGGAATTCTTCGTAACGAGAGATTTTGGCAACACAGTAAATCCAGAAATAAAGAATCTAAATTATTCTCAAAACCTATGGGAAGACAGAACCCTCAGGGTAAAAATATAAATGCAGTTAAGCCTAGAGAAGAATTTGCGCCCGGTTCCCGAATTAGCGACACGTGCCAAGGTCGATGGATGAAGAAAACCCGCGAAACGCCCGGGCAGAAATAATTTATTTCGCCTGTTGCGAGTATGGTAAAAATATGAAAGTAACACCGTAATAAATCGTAAGTCTGTCCGAAGTTATGGAACAAATTTCAGGAAAATTGGTCTATTGAATGCGGAATTAGCAGATTGTGCAATCAAGCTTCATGGTGTGAGTAGCGTCACCCCATAGGGTATAAAAGAAATCTCCCTTCGAACATTACACAGTCTCTGTCTGGTTACTGGAGCAGCGGAGCCCGCGTCACTCGTCAGCAGAAATGTGTGAAAATTTGGTCTCCAAATAACTTATTACATGTTCGTGTCTATGGTTCAAATATACTGTTAGAATGGAAGATGATAGAAATTTTCTGAGCTGCCGCTAATGGGAACTTTGAAGGTTTAGATATTTGGGTGAATAAGTAATTGAGTTTCTCTTTGTATTCAGTGTGTGCGTATAATATTTGTTAGAGTCTGGATGTGAGCTACAGGGTCTGGTTTCTTATCTGTTGGAACACCTGGACTTTTAAGTAAGGTGAAAGGAAGCACCGGTCTTGTGAACGCAGTAGATGTGGTCATTTGAGCAGAGTGTTCGTCGCTTGCTAAATGTTTGAAAGTGAGTTGGAAAGTGTTGTGTAATTTAAGTTGTATGTATGAGAAGATGATGATAAATTTAGCCATGGAAGGCTAAATATACGAGGTCTGCTGGTTAGATGCAGCGAGAATCCACGACGATGACTACGATCACAGGTCTGTGAGTATTTTTGTATCCATGTTGTAGTTAGATTATTGTTTGTCCCTACCAATTTTCATTGCGTGTGTTGGGTTGATATTTTGTGATGATCAGGCCAAGGGATTATATTTCTGGTCAGCGTGTGAAAATCTCTAGTGTTGTGAAATTCACATCAAGAAACTATAAAATGCAAAGTTTAAATATTGTGTTAATATTCTTTGAGATATTGTCCGAATTGAGAAAAATTAGGAAGGTGATAACAAGAACGTAGTCGTGGCGAATGTCTTAATTTCGAATATCGTTTGAATTCAGATATTTTTTGTCGAAATAATGATAATAATAATAATAATAATAATATCTACCGCGGGATAAGATTTTCCTATGTTAAAAGTGGATTTAACAAGTATGTTCTACAAGGTTTGCAGGTGTCTAGAAAATGCCAGTGAAATCGGATAAATTTATGTTTTATTCATGGGAAGTAAAATTTTGTGAGGTCCGAAAGTTGTAGTAACAGTAAAATAAAAATATATTTTTATAATGGTTGTTTGTCACGAGAGGATTGAGGTTTGAAAAAGTCTTGAAATATAAGAAAATGGATTGAGAGCGAAGAATTTATATATGTGGAGATAAGAGTTGTAGAAATGTTGAAGGCAGAGAAAGCCTGGATATTTCATATAATACCGCCCTGAGAAGGCGATGAGAATGAATTTTTGAGACAGGCTATATTTGCCGAGAGCGAAGAATTTTTGAGACAGGCTGTATATTAAATGTGAGATTTATGTGGCAGGCTGCAGTATATTCCGCTAACAATCCGAAAGCTGAGACGTGGAGAAGGTCGGTTCGAGATGATTATTGTGTGAAGCACAGTAAATTTCAAGTAAGATCCCAAGTGAAAAACGATTTATGGTAGAGTTTGTAAATCATGGTAGAAAAAGAAAAAAAGTCAAGTGACTAGTTACGTAAAGTCAGTATAATGAATGTTAGAATAATATGACCTCAAGGATAGAAGAGCATTTTGAATACACGGTTGGTGTTGTTT
The DNA here is from genome assembly GCF_040414725.1 of Anabrus simplex. NCBI lineage: Eukaryota > Metazoa > Arthropoda > Insecta > Orthoptera > Tettigoniidae > Anabrus > Anabrus simplex. The sequence continues at coordinate 1,327,318,421 of NC_090265.1, read as the reverse complement.
GACTGTAATGACAAGTTTCCAATCAGTAAAGATCATAAATTACAAGGCGGTAATTTATCATTAAATAGGAAACATTTGTGGGACGAGATATTGGACGTTTTAAAGCGAGATGTTTGGCTGTGTAGATTCATTGGGTTTCGTTTCACTGGATAGTCATGGATATGAGTATTAAAGGACGGTAGGCGATTTGAGGGCTTCACCCTAAAACTGCAGTGTGGAGTTTTGCGATGGGGATGATTATTGCTGAACGATAGTCAAGTAGTGTCAGACGTGTGTTGGAAGTCATTATTCTTTTCTAAACTTCATTGAGCATGCTGAGATCGTGTTTGAGTTGTGGATTGTTCGCCACGCGTTATTTATATTTCAATTTCACGTTTTAATAACAAGATAGGGATTTGTTGCATTTTCCCGACTTGCGTTCTTTCTGTGGCAAGATTTGTTTCGTTGTGTGTTATTAGTTTCGAGCAGATTTACAGCTAAAAATATCAGAGTTTGTTTGAAATTACGATTTCGCCTGATATGCTAGGGGAAGCGTATACGACCCAGTTTCCGCTCGACAATAGATTTAGGACGTCACATGTTATCCTAGGAGTATACTGATGATGAGAAGTCCTAGTTCACGCTCAACGATAGAATTAGGAAGGTATGTGTACATAGAGGTTAGTGTTAGGGTGTGTAGACATTAAGTAGGCCCGACGATAGGTCTGGGATGTAAGCTGTACATACTCAAGTCTTAGATTAGGTGTTTTTGCAAAGTGACTTGAGCGATGGTAGTGTCTGCAGCAGTATACGCAATGTGAAGAGTGTTAGCTCGGTAATAACGAGGCCAACCTTGTGCGCATTCCTTTACCAGCTGGAAGGTGTTTACCTAAGATTATGGAATCACTAATGGCAGGGTTGTCCAACATTGGGTACTGAGCTAGCGGAGATTGACTATTTACTGCAGTTCGCAATGAGTGTTTGAGTTCAATGAACTTCAGTATTTTATTTTATTTTACGGACCTAATTGTTTTGTCGTTCTGACGTCCGTTTTTGCTTTGGCAGTGTGCGTGCTGACACTCAGCGTATGTGTGTGAGACTTGAGTTACGAATGCGGATTCGATTCGTCAGCCAGTAATATATTTTATTTTCAATCTTTGTCGTTCTTTCACTTTTATACGTAGTTGAGTTTGATCAATTGATAACTTTGTGTTGGGACAAACAATAGGTAGCTGGATCTGTGATGGTAGTCATTGTTAAACGGGAAAGAATTCTATAATTTTGTTTTATTTTACCATGTGGACTTGTAATTTTATTAAGCGTAACGTAACCAGTTATAACCTGAAAGTCGGTTTTATAATAATATTTTTCAAGTGACTTACCACTTTTTTATTTAACTTCAGTGTTCGGCATTTCTTCTAAATGCGTGATGAATAAGTGTTTCCTGCATTTCGCAGTTTTGTTCCTTCAGAACAACGTGACGTAAGGTCCTCTCGGATCGTGTTGTTGTTGGTTCCTTCTGAACAGCTGTTTGGGTGATGCACGTTCAGCATCGGGATTATTTTATCACTTAAGGGTGTCATGAAATGACAAATACACGGTGGAATTTTGTTTCAATTGTGAATGCTGCTACTAACGTGTGGTGAACACCATGGTTTCCAATAATATTTCGCAACGTATCCAAAGCAACTGATAGTCAATTTGGTTCGATTAAGGGTTCATTCGGCGGGTGTTCCGTATCCGAAAGGGTATTCGACTGGTGGATAACCTTAATTAAGAGTAAATCAGGCGTTCTACTTGCTGGAGGTCAGATTTTCCACGGATCGTGTGGATTAATTCTCAGTTATCGTTTGGATTAATAGGTGCCCGAATTTTCAGGTTTTCTTTTTCACTTTTTCAGTTTTGATGTCCACTAATTTATGAGATTCCTACTTTCTCCGAAGAAAATTCTTCGATATTTTAAAAGAAAATATATATGTTATGCAATGTGACTGCGTTTGAAACATTTAATAATTCATAATTTATTTTTGGCCGAGGATTTATATATTTAAAAAAAAATTGTGCCATTAAGAATTCAATAAAAGTTAGTAAGCACATATTTGCTCCTCATTTCAAGTAGTTAGGCTCTCTTCTGAACCCCATCGTTTGGTTATGATCGTGACCGAAACATTCCCGCAACGACCCCAAGATTTAAGAGTTCAATATTGATCTACTGTAGCAGCTGTGGCCGAGCAACGGTGGAATGGTAAGTCAAGGGTTCAAGATAAACTTGAAGACTTAGTACACAACCTTAAATAAATTGCAGAAGACCTAGCTCCAATTAAACCACGTAAAAAGCACCAATAGTGGAACAGCGAATGTGATGAAACAGTGGAGGAAAGACTTCAGGCATGTCTATTACATGAGTCCCAAAAATCAAAAATATTCTATCAAAATCTAGCAAAACAGAGAAAAGAAACTACCCTAGTCTTAAGAAGAATAAAAAGACAACATCATAAGGTCACATTACAGTTAAATGAAGAATAATTCAATAATTCAAGGGACTACTACAAATCCTTCAGGAAACTGCTCCGAAAATATGAACCCCCGACCCTACTAATGAGGGATGAAAATGGTAAGCTGCCTCATAACAATAAAGACAATGCAGAAATTCTGGCTAAATATTCCAACAAGCTTCAAAATTGTGAGGAACCTACAGAACTCCTTCATTTGGACACCAACACCCGAATAAAAACACTGCCAGAGAACATCAATACCCCCACATGAAAGGAAGTCTATCAAGCACTTAATAAATTAAAAAAAACAAAGCGCCAGGAGAACATCAGACCTTTGCGGAAATTTGAAAATATGCAGGAAGATCAGCAAAAGTTGCCCTCCATCAACAACTTGTCTCTAGCTGGATTTAAAAAAAAACTATCAGAACACTGGACGACAACTCTCATTCACCCACTGCACAAAAAAGGAGACAAAACCGATCCTAATACAGGGGAATCTCGCTCCTAGACACAAAATACAAAATATTTTCAATAATTATCCTTAATAGGATAAGTTTACAACTTGATAAAGAACTAGGAGAATATCAAGAAGGTTTCAGACCCTGGAGGAGCTTTCCTGATCAGATCATGAGTCTTAAGTTGATAAAGGACTATGACAGGATAAGAAACAGAGAAATGGTGATAACATTCGTAGATTTCAAGAAAGCTTACGATTGCATCCATAGAGAATCCCTGTTTAAAATTTTAAGACACCTTGCACTACACAAACATCATAACATTGACTCTCACTAATACCAAATCAAAAGTTTAGGGGTGAAATATCAGAGTCATTTGAAATTTAAACTGGACTACGGCACGGAGATGGGCTCTCGCCAATATTATTTAATTGTGCTCTAGAAATGATAATGAGGGAATGGTTTAGGAAATGTCCCCCAAAAATAAAGATTGGCATAAAATTCAAAACAACTTGCCTGGGTTTCGCTGACGATTTAGCATCACTAGCAGTTGACATAAAATAAGCAAAAATCCAAATATCAGAACTTTAAAACATTACAAATAAAATTGGCCTGAAAATATCATTTCAAAAATCAGACATTATGCCCCAAAATTGAACACAACTACTGAAGTTACCATATATGGTAATAAAATCAAAATAGTAACTCAATTTAAATATATTGGAGAAGAATTAACACTTAACCTTAATGAAAAAACTCAATCCAAACAAGAACAAATATATTAGTTAAAGCACAAAAATTAACATGCGATGTCTACAAAAAGAAATGTCTATCAATAAATCCAAAAATAAAGCACAATGCAGTCGTAAAACCGAAAGCTACATATGCAGCAGAAACACTTTTTCACCCGAATAAGCAATCAGAAAATTGAAAGGAGGATTGGAAGAGCCTGCATCAACAAAAATTACCAGAAAGATGGACAGTGGAGGATAATACATAACAAAGTTGTTTACAAAGAGCTAGAACCCATTACAGATAGTACTGTATGTGTAAGAGGAGACTTGGATTCTTTGGACATATCATGAGGATGCAGGATTTGAGACTTCTTAAACAACTAGTAAAACACAATCACGTCTCAAAAAATACCACAACAGGATGTAAATGGATCAGAGAAGTAAGAGAGGATCTGAAGGAAATAGGCCTTAGAACAGAAGACCCCACAGATAAGATAAAATTGAATACAAATCTCAAGAATACAAAGCTCCGCTTTACCTTTACGCGAAACAAACCCACAACACGTACATTTTCAACGGAGGAAAGGGCACGAAGATCGGACCGTCTGAAGAAGTACTGGGAGGACCGCAAAGCCCAAACAATCCCTTCAAAGAGACCTGAACGATGGACTGAGTAAAGTGATCCTATACTGTTATAAAACAAGAAGAAGAAAATTAATGAAAGTGTTAGTTGCTTAGCAAGCTGCTAAGTACAGAATGTATTGTGGGATAGGGTAAGCCTTCGCCTGCAATGATTGGAGTGATCATTTAATGATTTCAGTTACTGATTACTCAAAGTTGGCTGAACTTAGAGACCTAACAATGTCTCATGATTCACCGGCAAGTAATTCTGGAGAGAATAAAACAAAAATGAAGCAAGTCGGTTCAGTAGAACAGACGGACGGATTTGACAAATCTGTTTTTAGTAAACTCTCTTAGTATATAGATAATAATAATAATAATAATAATAATAATAATAATAATAATAATAATAATAATAATAATAATAATAATAATAACTAGCAAATGTACGCGTGCTTCACTACGGTATTCTACATTGTATACGGATATCGAAGTAAATTACTATACATGCAGTAAATAAGGTTTTTAAAAAAAATTCGTATCTCTTAGCGTTATCCAAGAAACAGCATGGATAGGTCCCCATACGTTGTTTCCAGTGTAAAGTGTGAATTGCGGAGTTGTGATGTTAACGGCAGGCTCACTTGCCTACTGCCATTCACAATGGAGTTGGGAAGTTTACATTATAATGCCTAATGCGGGGTCACAGTCGATATGGAAAGTTTTCGTTACAATCACTGGCCCCTTTCCTACTTCCAGACAGATTAAGTTTGTTAAAAATGAAGCCATGTTTTCCAGTGTTGACTTAGTTAAATGTAGCAAAGGCTTTTCAGTCTGTCAAACACATAGCAAATACAATGTAAATTAAAACACTAAAAGCATATCTGTAAAACACACACTAACATACAAAGAATGACATGTTTCGTTCTACAAGAACATCCTCAGATTCTATCAAATCACTTAAATAAGCTTATATATGTACAGTATTGTTTACGTAGCGTAAACTTGTCAATGATAGAGAGATGAGTGATAACATGAAACAGTAATGACAAAAAATAAATTATAATTCTAGACATTTCTTATTAAATGTGATTGACTTGTCAATGTTCATGATTTTAATTTTAAGTGATTTGAGCTTTTTGGCTTCGTAATTTGCCTGACTGGCCGAATAATTTGTTAAAAATGAAGCCATGTTTTCCAGTGTTGACTTAGTTAAATGTAGCAAAGGCTTTTCAGTCTGTCAAACACATAGCAAATACAATGTAAATTAAAACACTAAAAGCATATCTGTAAAACACACACTAACATACAAAGAATGACATGTTTCGTTCTACAAGAACATCCTCAGATTCTATCAAATCACTTAAATAAGCTTATATATGTACAGTATTGTTTACGTAGCGTAAACTTGTCAATGATAGAGAGATGAGTGATAACATGAAACAGTAATGACAAAAAATAAATTATAATTCTAGACATTTCTTATTAAATGTGATTGACTTGTCAATGTTCATGATTTTAATTTTAAGTGATTTGAGCTTTTTGGCTTCGTAATTTGCCTGACTGGCCGAATAATTTGTTAAAAATGAAGCCATGTTTTCCAGTGTTGACTTAGTTAAATGTAGCAAAGGCTTTTCAGTCTGTCAAACACATAGCAAATACAATGTAAATTAAAACACTAAAAGCATATCTGTAAAACACACACTAACATACAAAGAATGACATGTTTCGTTCTACAAGAACATCCTCAGATTCTATCAAATCACTTAAATAAGCTTATATATGTACAGTATTGTTTACGTAGCGTAAACTTGTCAATGATAGAGAGATGAGTGATAACATGAAACAGTAATGACAAAAAATAAATTATAATTCTAGACATTTCTTATTAAATGTGATTGACTTGTCAATGTTCATGATTTTAATTTTAAGTGATTTGAGCTTTTTGGCTTCGTAATTTGCCTGACTGGCCGAATAATTTGTTAAAAATGAAGCCATGTTTTCCAGTGTTGACTTAGTTAAATGTAGCAAAGGCTTTTCAGTCTGTCAAACACATAGCAAATACAATGTAAATTAAAACACTAAAAGCATATCTGTAAAACACACACTAACATACAAAGAATGACATGTTTCGTTCTACAAGAACATCCTCAGATTCTATCAAATCACTTAAATAAGCTTATATATGTACAGTATTGTTTACGTAGCGTAAACTTGTCAATGATAGAGAGATGAGTGATAACATGAAACAGTAATGACAAAAAATAAATTATAATTCTAGACATTTCTTATTAAATGTGATTGACTTGTCAATGTTCATGATTTTAATTTTAAGTGATTTGAGCTTTTTGGCTTCGTAATTTGCCTGACTGGCCGAATAATTTGTTAAAAATGAAGCCATGTTTTCCAGTGTTGACTTAGTTAAATGTAGCAAAGGCTTTTCAGTCTGTCAAACACATAGCAAATACAATGTAAATTAAAACACTAAAAGCATATCTGTAAAACACACACTAACATACAAAGAATGACATGTTTCGTTCTACAAGAACATCCTCAGATTCTATCAAATCACTTAAATAAGCTTATATATGTACAGTATTGTTTACGTAGCGTAAACTTGTCAATGATAGAGAGATGAGTGATAACATGAAACAGTAATGACAAAAAATAAATTATAATTCTAGACATTTCTTATTAAATGTGATTGACTTGTCAATGTTCATGATTTTAATTTTAAGTGATTTGAGCTTTTTGGCTTCGTAATTTGCCTGACTGGCCGAATAATTTGTTAAAAATGAAGCCATGTTTTCCAGTGTTGACTTAGTTAAATGTAGCAAAGGCTTTTCAGTCTGTCAAACACATAGCAAATACAATGTAAATTAAAACACTAAAAGCATATCTGTAAAACACACACTAACATACAAAGAATGACATGTTTCGTTCTACAAGAACATCCTCAGATTCTATCAAATCACTTAAATAAGCTTATATATGTACAGTATTGTTTACGTAGCGTAAACTTGTCAATGATAGAGAGATGAGTGATAACATGAAACAGTAATGACAAAAAATAAATTATAATTCTAGACATTTCTTATTAAATGTGATTGACTTGTCAATGTTCATGATTTTAATTTTAAGTGATTTGAGCTTTTTGGCTTCGTAATTTGCCTGACTGGCCGAATAATTTGTTAAAAATGAAGCCATGTTTTCCAGTGTTGACTTAGTTAAATGTAGCAAAGGCTTTTCAGTCTGTCAAACACATAGCAAATACAATGTAAATTAAAACACTAAAAGCATATCTGTAAAACACACACTAACATACAAAGAATGACATGTTTCGTTCTACAAGAACATCCTCAGATTCTATCAAATCACTTAAATAAGCTTATATATGTACAGTATTGTTTACGTAGCGTAAACTTGTCAATGATAGAGAGATGAGTGATAACATGAAACAGTAATGACAAAAAATAAATTATAATTCTAGACATTTCTTATTAAATGTGATTGACTTGTCAATGTTCATGATTTTAATTTTAAGTGATTTGAGCTTTTTGGCTTCGTAATTTGCCTGACTGGCCGAATAATTTGTTAAAAATGAAGCCATGTTTTCCAGTGTTGACTTAGTTAAATGTAGCAAAGGCTTTTCAGTCTGTCAAACACATAGCAAATACAATGTAAATTAAAACACTAAAAGCATATCTGTAAAACACACACTAACATACAAAGAATGACATGTTTCGTTCTACAAGAACATCCTCAGATTCTATCAAATCACTTAAATAAGCTTATATATGTACAGTATTGTTTACGTAGCGTAAACTTGTCAATGATAGAGAGATGAGTGATAACATGAAACAGTAATGACAAAAAATAAATTATAATTCTAGACATTTCTTATTAAATGTGATTGACTTGTCAATGTTCATGATTTTAATTTTAAGTGATTTGAGCTTTTTGGCTTCGTAATTTGCCTGACTGGCCGAATAATTTGTTAAAAATGAAGCCATGTTTTCCAGTGTTGACTTAGTTAAATGTAGCAAAGGCTTTTCAGTCTGTCAAACACATAGCAAATACAATGTAAATTAAAACACTAAAAGCATATCTGTAAAACACACACTAACATACAAAGAATGACATGTTTCGTTCTACAAGAACATCCTCAGATTCTATCAAATCACTTAAATAAGCTTATATATGTACAGTATTGTTTACGTAGCGTAAACTTGTCAATGATAGAGAGATGAGTGATAACATGAAACAGTAATGACAAAAAATAAATTATAATTCTAGACATTTCTTATTAAATGTGATTGACTTGTCAATGTTCATGATTTTAATTTTAAGTGATTTGAGCTTTTTGGCTTCGTAATTTGCCTGACTGGCCGAATAATTTGTTAAAAATGAAGCCATGTTTTCCAGTGTTGACTTAGTTAAATGTAGCAAAGGCTTTTCAGTCTGTCAAACACATAGCAAATACAATGTAAATTAAAACACTAAAAGCATATCTGTAAAACACACACTAACATACAAAGAATGACATGTTTCGTTCTACAAGAACATCCTCAGATTCTATCAAATCACTTAAATAAGCTTATATATGTACAGTATTGTTTACGTAGCGTAAACTTGTCAATGATAGAGAGATGAGTGATAACATGAAACAGTAATGACAAAAAATAAATTATAATTCTAGACATTTCTTATTAAATGTGATTGACTTGTCAATGTTCATGATTTTAATTTTAAGTGATTTGAGCTTTTTGGCTTCGTAATTTGCCTGACTGGCCGAATAATTTGTTAAAAATGAAGCCATGTTTTCCAGTGTTGACTTAGTTAAATGTAGCAAAGGCTTTTCAGTCTGTCAAACACATAGCAAATACAATGTAAATTAAAACACTAAAAGCATATCTGTAAAACACACACTAACATACAAAGAATGACATGTTTCGTTCTACAAGAACATCCTCAGATTCTATCAAATCACTTAAATAAGCTTATATATGTACAGTATTGTTTACGTAGCGTAAACTTGTCAATGATAGAGAGATGAGTGATAACATGAAACAGTAATGACAAAAAATAAATTATAATTCTAGACATTTCTTATTAAATGTGATTGACTTGTCAATGTTCATGATTTTAATTTTAAGTGATTTGAGCTTTTTGGCTTCGTAATTTGCCTGACTGGCCGAATAATTTGTTAAAAATGAAGCCATGTTTTCCAGTGTTGACTTAGTTAAATGTAGCAAAGGCTTTTCAGTCTGTCAAACACATAGCAAATACAATGTAAATTAAAACACTAAAAGCATATCTGTAAAACACACACTAACATACAAAGAATGACATGTTTCGTTCTACAAGAACATCCTCAGATTCTATCAAATCACTTAAATAAGCTTATATATGTACAGTATTGTTTACGTAGCGTAAACTTGTCAATGATAGAGAGATGAGTGATAACATGAAACAGTAATGACAAAAAATAAATTATAATTCTAGACATTTCTTATTAAATGTGATTGACTTGTCAATGTTCATGATTTTAATTTTAAGTGATTTGAGCTTTTTGGCTTCGTAATTTGCCTGACTGGCCGAATAATTTGTTAAAAATGAAGCCATGTTTTCCAGTGTTGACTTAGTTAAATGTAGCAAAGGCTTTTCAGTCTGTCAAACACATAGCAAATACAATGTAAATTAAAACACTAAAAGCATATCTGTAAAACACACACTAACATACAAAGAATGACATGTTTCGTTCTACAAGAACATCCTCAGATTCTATCAAATCACTTAAATAAGCTTATATATGTACAGTATTGTTTACGTAGCGTAAACTTGTCAATGATAGAGAGATGAGTGATAACATGAAACAGTAATGACAAAAAATAAATTATAATTCTAGACATTTCTTATTAAATGTGATTGACTTGTCAATGTTCATGATTTTAATTTTAAGTGATTTGAGCTTTTTGGCTTCGTAATTTGCCTGACTGGCCGAATAATTTGTTAAAAATGAAGCCATGTTTTCCAGTGTTGACTTAGTTAAATGTAGCAAAGGCTTTTCAGTCTGTCAAACACATAGCAAATACAATGTAAATTAAAACACTAAAAGCATATCTGTAAAACACACACTAACATACAAAGAATGACATGTTTCGTTCTACAAGAACATCCTCAGATTCTATCAAATCACTTAAATAAGCTTATATATGTACAGTATTGTTTACGTAGCGTAAACTTGTCAATGATAGAGAGATGAGTGATAACATGAAACAGTAATGACAAAAAATAAATTATAATTCTAGACATTTCTTATTAAATGTGATTGACTTGTCAATGTTCATGATTTTAATTTTAAGTGATTTGAGCTTTTTGGCTTCGTAATTTGCCTGACTGGCCGAATAATTTGTTAAAAATGAAGCCATGTTTTCCAGTGTTGACTTAGTTAAATGTAGCAAAGGCTTTTCAGTCTGTCAAACACATAGCAAATACAATGTAAATTAAAACACTAAAAGCATATCTGTAAAACACACACTAACATACAAAGAATGACATGTTTCGTTCTACAAGAACATCCTCAGATTCTATCAAATCACTTAAATAAGCTTATATATGTACAGTATTGTTTACGTAGCGTAAACTTGTCAATGATAGAGAGATGAGTGATAACATGAAACAGTAATGACAAAAAATAAATTATAATTCTAGACATTTCTTATTAAATGTGATTGACTTGTCAATGTTCATGATTTTAATTTTAAGTGATTTGAGCTTTTTGGCTTCGTAATTTGCCTGACTGGCCGAATAATTTGTTAAAAATGAAGCCATGTTTTCCAGTGTTGACTTAGTTAAATGTAGCAAAGGCTTTTCAGTCTGTCAAACACATAGCAAATACAATGTAAATTAAAACACTAAAAGCATATCTGTAAAACACACACTAACATACAAAGAATGACATGTTTCGTTCTACAAGAACATCCTCAGATTCTATCAAATCACTTAAATAAGCTTATATATGTACAGTATTGTTTACGTAGCGTAAACTTGTCAATGATAGAGAGATGAGTGATAACATGAAACAGTAATGACAAAAAATAAATTATAATTCTAGACATTTCTTATTAAATGTGATTGACTTGTCAATGTTCATGATTTTTATTTTTAAGTGATTTGAGCTTTTTGGCTTCGTAATTTGCCTGACTGGCCGAATAATTTGTTAAAAATGAAGCCATGTTTTCCAGTGTTGACTTAGTTAAATGTAGCAAAGGCTTTTCAGTCTGTCAAACACATAGCAAATACAATGTAAATTAAAACACTAAAAGCATATCTGTAAAACACACACTAACATACAAAGAATGACATGTTTCGTTCTACAAGAACATCCTCAGATTCTATCAAATCACTTAAATAAGCTTATATATGTACAGTATTGTTTACGTAGCGTAAACTTGTCAATGATAGAGAGATGAGTGATAACATGAAACAGTAATGACAAAAAATAAATTATAATTCTAGACATTTCTTATTAAATGTGATTGACTTGTCAATGTTCATGATTTTAATTTTAAGTGATTTGAGCTTTTTGGCTTCGTAATTTGCCTGACTGGCCGAATAATTTGTTAAAAATGAAGCCATGTTTTCCAGTGTTGACTTAGTTAAATGTAGCAAAGGCTTTTCAGTCTGTCAAACACATAGCAAATACAATGTAAATTAAAACACTAAAAGCATATCTGTAAAACACACACTAACATACAAAGAATGACATGTTTCGTTCTACAAGAACATCCTCAGATTCTATCAAATCACTTAAATAAGCTTATATATGTACAGTATTGTTTACGTAGCGTAAACTTGTCAATGATAGAGAGATGAGTGATAACATGAAACAGTAATGACAAAAAATAAATTATAATTCTAGACATTTCTTATTAAATGTGATTGACTTGTCAATGTTCATGATTTTAATTTTAAGTGATTTGAGCTTTTTGGCTTCGTAATTTGCCTGACTGGCCGAATAATTTGTTAAAAATGAAGCCATGTTTTCCAGTGTTGACTTAGTTAAATGTAGCAAAGGCTTTTCAGTCTGTCAAACACATAGCAAATACAATGTAAATTAAAACACTAAAAGCATATCTGTAAAACACACACTAACATACAAAGAATGACATGTTTCGTTCTACAAGAACATCCTCAGATTCTATCAAATCACTTAAATAAGCTTATATATGTACAGTATTGTTTACGTAGCGTAAACTTGTCAATGATAGAGAGATGAGTGATAACATGAAACAGTAATGACAAAAAATAAATTATAATTCTAGACATTTCTTATTAAATGTGATTGACTTGTCAATGTTCATGATTTTAATTTTAAGTGATTTGAGCTTTTTGGCTTCGTAATTTGCCTGACTGGCCGAATAATTTGTTAAAAATGAAGCCATGTTTTCCAGTGTTGACTTAGTTAAATGTAGCAAAGGCTTTTCAGTCTGTCAAACACATAGCAAATACAATGTAAATTAAAACACTAAAAGCATATCTGTAAAACACACACTAACATACAAAGAATGACATGTTTCGTTCTACAAGAACATCCTCAGATTCTATCAAATCACTTAAATAAGCTTATATATGTACAGTATTGTTTACGTAGCGTAAACTTGTCAATGATAGAGAGATGAGTGATAACATGAAACAGTAATGACAAAAAATAAATTATAATTCTAGACATTTCTTATTAAATGTGATTGACTTGTCAATGTTCATGATTTTAATTTTAAGTGATTTGAGCTTTTTGGCTTCGTAATTTGCCTGACTGGCCGAATAATTTGTTAAAAATGAAGCCATGTTTTCCAGTGTTGACTTAGTTAAATGTAGCAAAGGCTTTTCAGTCTGTCAAACACATAGCAAATACAATGTAAATTAAAACACTAAAAGCATATCTGTAAAACACACACTAACATACAAAGAATGACATGTTTCGTTCTACAAGAACATCCTCAGATTCTATCAAATCACTTAAATAAGCTTATATATGTACAGTATTGTTTACGTAGCGTAAACTTGTCAATGATAGAGAGATGAGTGATAACATGAAACAGTAATGACAAAAAATAAATTATAATTCTAGACATTTCTTATTAAATGTGATTGACTTGTCAATGTTCATGATTTTAATTTTAAGTGATTTGAGCTTTTTGGCTTCGTAATTTGCCTGACTGGCCGAATAATTTGTTAAAAATGAAGCCATGTTTTCCAGTGTTGACTTAGTTAAATGTAGCAAAGGCTTTTCAGTCTGTCAAACACATAGCAAATACAATGTAAATTAAAACACTAAAAGCATATCTGTAAAACACACACTAACATACAAAGAATGACATGTTTCGTTCTACAAGAACATCCTCAGATTCTATCAAATCACTTAAATAAGCTTATATATGTACAGTATTGTTTACGTAGCGTAAACTTGTCAATGATAGAGAGATGAGTGATAACATGAAACAGTAATGACAAAAAATAAATTATAATTCTAGACATTTCTTATTAAATGTGATTGACTTGTCAATGTTCATGATTTTAATTTTAAGTGATTTGAGCTTTTTGGCTTCGTAATTTGCCTGACTGGCCGAATAATTTGTTAAAAATGAAGCCATGTTTTCCAGTGTTGACTTAGTTAAATGTAGCAAAGGCTTTTCAGTCTGTCAAACACATAGCAAATACAATGTAAATTAAAACACTAAAAGCATATCTGTAAAACACACACTAACATACAAAGAATGACATGTTTCGTTCTACAAGAACATCCTCAGATTCTATCAAATCACTTAAATAAGCTTATATATGTACAGTATTGTTTACGTAGCGTAAACTTGTCAATGATAGAGAGATGAGTGATAACATGAAACAGTAATGACAAAAAATAAATTATAATTCTAGACATTTCTTATTAAATGTGATTGATTTGTCAATGTTCATGATTTTAATTTTAAGTGATTTGAGCTTTTTGGCTTCGTAATTTGCCTGACTGGCCGAATAATTTGTTAAAAATGAAGCCATGTTTTCCAGTGTTGACTTAGTTAAATGTAGCAAAGGCTTTTCAGTCTGTCAAACACATAGCAAATACAATGTAAATTAAAACACTAAAAGCATATCTGTAAAACACACACTAACATACAAAGAATGACATGTTTCGTTCTACAAGAACATCCTCAGATTCTATCAAATCACTTAAATAAGCTTATATATGTACAGTATTGTTTACGTAGCGTAAACTTGTCAATGATAGAGAGATGAGTGATAACATGAAACAGTAATGACAAAAAATGTTCTTGTAGAACGAAACATGTCATTCTTTGTATGTTAGTGTGTGTTTTACAGATATGCTTTTAGTGTTTTAATTTACATTGTATTTGCTATGTGTTTGACAGACTGAAAAGCCTTTGCTACATTTAACTAAGTCAACACTGGAAAACATGGCTTCATTTTTAACAAATTATTCGGCCAGTCAGGCAAATTACGAAGCCAAAAAGCTCAAATCACTTAAAATTAAAATCATGAACATTGACAAGTCAATCACATTTAATAAGAAATGTCTAGAATTATAATTTATTTTTTGTCATTACTGTTTCATGTTATCACTCATCTCTCTATCATTGACAAGTTTACGCTACGTAAACAATACTGTACATATATAAGCTTATTTAAGTGATTTGATAGAATCTGAGGATGTTCTTGTAGAACGAAACATGTCATTCTTTGTATGTTAGTGTGTGTTTTACAGATATGCTTTTAGTGTTTTAATTTACATTGTATTTGCTATGTGTTTGACAGACTGAAAAGCCTTTGCTACATTTAACTAAGTCAACACTGGAAAACATGGCTTCATTTTTAACAAATTATTCGGCCAGTCAGGCAAATTACGAAGCCAAAAAGCTCAAATCACTTAAAATTAAAATCATGAACATTGACAAGTCAATCACATTTAATAAGAAATGTCTAGAATTATAATTTATTTTTTGTCATTACTGTTTCATGTTATCACTCATCTCTCTATCATTGACAAGTTTACGCTACGTAAACAATACTGTACATATATAAGCTTATTTAAGTGATTTGATAGAATCTGAGGATGTTCTTGTAGAACGAAACATGTCATTCTTTGTATGTTAGTGTGTGTTTTACAGATATGCTTTTAGTGTTTTAATTTACATTGTATTTGCTATGTGTTTGACAGACTGAAAAGCCTTTGCTACATTTAACTAAGTCAACACTGGAAAACATGGCTTCATTTTTAACAAATTATTCGGCCAGTCAGGCAAATTACGAAGCCAAAAAGCTCAAATCACTTAAAATTAAAATCATGAACATTGACAAGTCAATCACATTTAATAAGAAATGTCTAGAATTATAATTTATTTTTTGTCATTACTGTTTCATGTTATCACTCATCTCTCTATCATTGACAAGTTTACGCTACGTAAACAATACTGTACATATATAAGCTTATTTAAGTGATTTGATAGAATCTGAGGATGTTCTTGTAGAACGAAACATGTCATTCTTTGTATGTTAGTGTGTGTTTTACAGATATGCTTTTAGTGTTTTAATTTACATTGTATTTGCTATGTGTTTGACAGACTGAAAAGCCTTTGCTACATTTAACTAAGTCAACACTGGAAAACATGGCTTCATTTTTAACAAATTATTCGGCCAGTCAGGCAAATTACGAAGCCAAAAAGCTCAAATCACTTAAAATTAAAATCATGAACATTGACAAGTCAATCACATTTAATAAGAAATGTCTAGAATTATAATTTATTTTTTGTCATTACTGTTTCATGTTATCACTCATCTCTCTATCATTGACAAGTTTACGCTACGTAAACAATACTGTACATATATAAGCTTATTTAAGTGATTTGATAGAATCTGAGGATGTTCTTGTAGAACGAAACATGTCATTCTTTGTATGTTAGTGTGTGTTTTACAGATATGCTTTTAGTGTTTTAATTTACATTGTATTTGCTATGTGTTTGACAGACTGAAAAGCCTTTGCTACATTTAACTAAGTCAACACTGGAAAACATGGCTTCATTTTTAACAAATTATTCGGCCAGTCAGGCAAATTACGAAGCCAAAAAGCTCAAATCACTTAAAATTAAAATCATGAACATTGACAAGTCAATCACATTTAATAAGAAATGTCTAGAATTATAATTTATTTTTTGTCATTACTGTTTCATGTTATCACTCATCTCTCTATCATTGACAAGTTTACGCTACGTAAACAATACTGTACATATATAAGCTTATTTAAGTGATTTGATAGAATCTGAGGATGTTCTTGTAGAACGAAACATGTCATTCTTTGTATGTTAGTGTGTGTTTTACAGATATGCTTTTAGTGTTTTAATTTACATTGTATTTGCTATGTGTTTGACAGACTGAAAAGCCTTTGCTACATTTAACTAAGTCAACACTGGAAAACATGGCTTCATTTTTAACAAATTATTCGGCCAGTCAGGCAAATTACGAAGCCAAAAAGCTCAAATCACTTAAAATTAAAATCATGAACATTGACAAGTCAATCACATTTAATAAGAAATGTCTAGAATTATAATTTATTTTTTGTCATTACTGTTTCATGTTATCACTCATCTCTCTATCATTGACAAGTTTACGCTACGTAAACAATACTGTACATATATAAGCTTATTTAAGTGATTTGATAGAATCTGAGGATGTTCTTGTAGAACGAAACATGTCATTCTTTGTATGTTAGTGTGTGTTTTACAGATATGCTTTTAGTGTTTTAATTTACATTGTATTTGCTATGTGTTTGACAGACTGAAAAGCCTTTGCTACATTTAACTAAGTCAACACTGGAAAACATGGCTTCATTTTTAACAAATTATTCGGCCAGTCAGGCAAATTACGAAGCCAAAAAGCTCAAATCACTTAAAATTAAAATCATGAACATTGACAAGTCAATCACATTTAATAAGAAATGTCTAGAATTATAATTTATTTTTTGTCATTACTGTTTCATGTTATCACTCATCTCTCTATCATTGACAAGTTTACGCTACGTAAACAATACTGTACATATATAAGCTTATTTAAGTGATTTGATAGAATCTGAGGATGTTCTTGTAGAACGAAACATGTCATTCTTTGTATGTTAGTGTGTGTTTTACAGATATGCTTTTAGTGTTTTAATTTACATTGTATTTGCTATGTGTTTGACAGACTGAAAAGCCTTTGCTACATTTAACTAAGTCAACACTGGAAAACATGGCTTCATTTTTAACAAATTATTCGGCCAGTCAGGCAAATTACGAAGCCAAAAAGCTCAAATCACTTAAAATTAAAATCATGAACATTGACAAGTCAATCACATTTAATAAGAAATGTCTAGAATTATAATTTATTTTTTGTCATTACTGTTTCATGTTATCACTCATCTCTCTATCATTGACAAGTTTACGCTACGTAAACAATACTGTACATATATAAGCTTATTTAAGTGATTTGATAGAATCTGAGGATGTTCTTGTAGAACGAAACATGTCATTCTTTGTATGTTAGTGTGTGTTTTACAGATATGCTTTTAGTGTTTTAATTTACATTGTATTTGCTATGTGTTTGACAGACTGAAAAGCCTTTGCTACATTTAACTAAGTCAACACTGGAAAACATGGCTTCATTTTTAACAAATTATTCGGCCAGTCAGGCAAATTACGAAGCCAAAAAGCTCAAATCACTTAAAATTAAAATCATGAACATTGACAAGTCAATCACATTTAATAAGAAATGTCTAGAATTATAATTTATTTTTTGTCATTACTGTTTCATGTTATCACTCATCTCTCTATCATTGACAAGTTTACGCTACGTAAACAATACTGTACATATATAAGCTTATTTAAGTGATTTGATAGAATCTGAGGATGTTCTTGTAGAACGAAACATGTCATTCTTTGTATGTTAGTGTGTGTTTTACAGATATGCTTTTAGTGTTTTAATTTACATTGTATTTGCTATGTGTTTGACAGACTGAAAAGCCTTTGCTACATTTAACTAAGTCAACACTGGAAAACATGGCTTCATTTTTAACAAATTATTCGGCCAGTCAGGCAAATTACGAAGCCAAAAAGCTCAAATCACTTAAAATTAAAATCATGAACATTGACAAGTCAATCACATTTAATAAGAAATGTCTAGAATTATAATTTATTTTTTGTCATTACTGTTTCATGTTATCACTCATCTCTCTATCATTGACAAGTTTACGCTACGTAAACAATACTGTACATATATAAGCTTATTTAAGTGATTTGATAGAATCTGAGGATGTTCTTGTAGAACGAAACATGTCATTCTTTGTATGTTAGTGTGTGTTTTACAGATATGCTTTTAGTGTTTTAATTTACATTGTATTTGCTATGTGTTTGACAGACTGAAAAGCCTTTGCTACATTTAACTAAGTCAACACTGGAAAACATGGCTTCATTTTTAACAAATTATTCGGCCAGTCAGGCAAATTACGAAGCCAAAAAGCTCAAATCACTTAAAATTAAAATCATGAACATTGACAAGTCAATCACATTTAATAAGAAATGTCTAGAATTATAATTTATTTTTTGTCATTACTGTTTCATGTTATCACTCATCTCTCTATCATTGACAAGTTTACGCTACGTAAACAATACTGTACATATATAAGCTTATTTAAGTGATTTGATAGAATCTGAGGATGTTCTTGTAGAACGAAACATGTCATTCTTTGTATGTTAGTGTGTGTTTTACAGATATGCTTTTAGTGTTTTAATTTACATTGTATTTGCTATGTGTTTGACAGACTGAAAAGCCTTTGCTACATTTAACTAAGTCAACACTGGAAAACATGGCTTCATTTTTAACAAATTATTCGGCCAGTCAGGCAAATTACGAAGCCAAAAAGCTCAAATCACTTAAAATTAAAATCATGAACATTGACAAGTCAATCACATTTAATAAGAAATGTCTAGAATTATAATTTATTTTTTGTCATTACTGTTTCATGTTATCACTCATCTCTCTATCATTGACAAGTTTACGCTACGTAAACAATACTGTACATATATAAGCTTATTTAAGTGATTTGATAGAATCTGAGGATGTTCTTGTAGAACGAAACATGTCATTCTTTGTATGTTAGTGTGTGTTTTACAGATATGCTTTTAGTGTTTTAATTTACATTGTATTTGCTATGTGTTTGACAGACTGAAAAGCCTTTGCTACATTTAACTAAGTCAACACTGGAAAACATGGCTTCATTTTTAACAAATTATTCGGCCAGTCAGGCAAATTACGAAGCCAAAAAGCTCAAATCACTTAAAATTAAAATCATGAACATTGACAAGTCAATCACATTTAATAAGAAATGTCTAGAATTATAATTTATTTTTTGTCATTACTGTTTCATGTTATCACTCATCTCTCTATCATTGACAAGTTTACGCTACGTAAACAATACTGTACATATATAAGCTTATTTAAGTGATTTGATAGAATCTGAGGATGTTCTTGTAGAACGAAACATGTCATTCTTTGTATGTTAGTGTGTGTTTTACAGATATGCTTTTAGTGTTTTAATTTACATTGTATTTGCTATGTGTTTGACAGACTGAAAAGCCTTTGCTACATTTAACTAAGTCAACACTGGAAAACATGGCTTCATTTTTAACAAATTATTCGGCCAGTCAGGCAAATTACGAAGCCAAAAAGCTCAAATCACTTAAAATTAAAATCATGAACATTGACAAGTCAATCACATTTAATAAGAAATGTCTAGAATTATAATTTATTTTTTGTCATTACTGTTTCATGTTATCACTCATCTCTCTATCATTGACAAGTTTACGCTACGTAAACAATACTGTACATATATAAGCTTATTTAAGTGATTTGATAGAATCTGAGGATGTTCTTGTAGAACGAAACATGTCATTCTTTGTATGTTAGTGTGTGTTTTACAGATATGCTTTTAGTGTTTTAATTTACATTGTATTTGCTATGTGTTTGACAGACTGAAAAGCCTTTGCTACATTTAACTAAGTCAACACTGGAAAACATGGCTTCATTTTTAACAAATTATTCGGCCAGTCAGGCAAATTACGAAGCCAAAAAGCTCAAATCACTTAAAATTAAAATCATGAACATTGACAAGTCAATCACATTTAATAAGAAATGTCTAGAATTATAATTTATTTTTTGTCATTACTGTTTCATGTTATCACTCATCTCTCTATCATTGACAAGTTTACGCTACGTAAACAATA
This sequence comes from Anabrus simplex, assembly GCF_040414725.1. Taxonomy (NCBI): domain Eukaryota; kingdom Metazoa; phylum Arthropoda; class Insecta; order Orthoptera; family Tettigoniidae; genus Anabrus; species Anabrus simplex. The sequence continues at coordinate 1,327,297,815 of NC_090265.1, read as the reverse complement.
CTGTACATATATAAGCTTATTTAAGTGATTTGATAGAATCTGAGGATGTTCTTGTAGAACGAAACATGTCATTCTTTGTATGTTAGTGTGTGTTTTACAGATATGCTTTTAGTGTTTTAATTTACATTGTATTTGCTATGTGTTTGACAGACTGAAAAGCCTTTGCTACATTTAACTAAGTCAACACTGGAAAACATGGCTTCATTTTTAACAAATTATTCGGCCAGTCAGGCAAATTACGAAGCCAAAAAGCTCAAATCACTTAAAATTAAAATCATGAACATTGACAAGTCAATCACATTTAATAAGAAATGTCTAGAATTATAATTTATTTTTTGTCATTACTGTTTCATGTTATCACTCATCTCTCTATCATTGACAAGTTTACGCTACGTAAACAATACTGTACATATATAAGCTTATTTAAGTGATTTGATAGAATCTGAGGATGTTCTTGTAGAACGAAACATGTCATTCTTTGTATGTTAGTGTGTGTTTTACAGATATGCTTTTAGTGTTTTAATTTACATTGTATTTGCTATGTGTTTGACAGACTGAAAAGCCTTTGCTACATTTAACTAAGTCAACACTGGAAAACATGGCTTCATTTTTAACAAATTATTCGGCCAGTCAGGCAAATTACGAAGCCAAAAAGCTCAAATCACTTAAAATTAAAATCATGAACATTGACAAGTCAATCACATTTAATAAGAAATGTCTAGAATTATAATTTATTTTTTGTCATTACTGTTTCATGTTATCACTCATCTCTCTATCATTGACAAGTTTACGCTACGTAAACAATACTGTACATATATAAGCTTATTTAAGTGATTTGATAGAATCTGAGGATGTTCTTGTAGAACGAAACATGTCATTCTTTGTATGTTAGTGTGTGTTTTACAGATATGCTTTTAGTGTTTTAATTTACATTGTATTTGCTATGTGTTTGACAGACTGAAAAGCCTTTGCTACATTTAACTAAGTCAACACTGGAAAACATGGCTTCATTTTTAACAAATTATTCGGCCAGTCAGGCAAATTACGAAGCCAAAAAGCTCAAATCACTTAAAATTAAAATCATGAACATTGACAAGTCAATCACATTTAATAAGAAATGTCTAGAATTATAATTTATTTTTTGTCATTACTGTTTCATGTTATCACTCATCTCTCTATCATTGACAAGTTTACGCTACGTAAACAATACTGTACATATATAAGCTTATTTAAGTGATTTGATAGAATCTGAGGATGTTCTTGTAGAACGAAACATGTCATTCTTTGTATGTTAGTGTGTGTTTTACAGATATGCTTTTAGTGTTTTAATTTACATTGTATTTGCTATGTGTTTGACAGACTGAAAAGCCTTTGCTACATTTAACTAAGTCAACACTGGAAAACATGGCTTCATTTTTAACAAATTATTCGGCCAGTCAGGCAAATTACGAAGCCAAAAAGCTCAAATCACTTAAAATTAAAATCATGAACATTGACAAGTCAATCACATTTAATAAGAAATGTCTAGAATTATAATTTATTTTTTGTCATTACTGTTTCATGTTATCACTCATCTCTCTATCATTGACAAGTTTACGCTACGTAAACAATACTGTACATATATAAGCTTATTTAAGTGATTTGATAGAATCTGAGGATGTTCTTGTAGAACGAAACATGTCATTCTTTGTATGTTAGTGTGTGTTTTACAGATATGCTTTTAGTGTTTTAATTTACATTGTATTTGCTATGTGTTTGACAGACTGAAAAGCCTTTGCTACATTTAACTAAGTCAACACTGGAAAACATGGCTTCATTTTTAACAAATTATTCGGCCAGTCAGGCAAATTACGAAGCCAAAAAGCTCAAATCACTTAAAATTAAAATCATGAACATTGACAAGTCAATCACATTTAATAAGAAATGTCTAGAATTATAATTTATTTTTTGTCATTACTGTTTCATGTTATCACTCATCTCTCTATCATTGACAAGTTTACGCTACGTAAACAATACTGTACATATATAAGCTTATTTAAGTGATTTGATAGAATCTGAGGATGTTCTTGTAGAACGAAACATGTCATTCTTTGTATGTTAGTGTGTGTTTTACAGATATGCTTTTAGTGTTTTAATTTACATTGTATTTGCTATGTGTTTGACAGACTGAAAAGCCTTTGCTACATTTAACTAAGTCAACACTGGAAAACATGGCTTCATTTTTAACAAATTATTCGGCCAGTCAGGCAAATTACGAAGCCAAAAAGCTCAAATCACTTAAAATTAAAATCATGAACATTGACAAGTCAATCACATTTAATAAGAAATGTCTAGAATTATAATTTATTTTTTGTCATTACTGTTTCATGTTATCACTCATCTCTCTATCATTGACAAGTTTACGCTACGTAAACAATACTGTACATATATAAGCTTATTTAAGTGATTTGATAGAATCTGAGGATGTTCTTGTAGAACGAAACATGTCATTCTTTGTATGTTAGTGTGTGTTTTACAGATATGCTTTTAGTGTTTTAATTTACATTGTATTTGCTATGTGTTTGACAGACTGAAAAGCCTTTGCTACATTTAACTAAGTCAACACTGGAAAACATGGCTTCATTTTTAACAAATTATTCGGCCAGTCAGGCAAATTACGAAGCCAAAAAGCTCAAATCACTTAAAATTAAAATCATGAACATTGACAAGTCAATCACATTTAATAAGAAATGTCTAGAATTATAATTTATTTTTTGTCATTACTGTTTCATGTTATCACTCATCTCTCTATCATTGACAAGTTTACGCTACGTAAACAATACTGTACATATATAAGCTTATTTAAGTGATTTGATAGAATCTGAGGATGTTCTTGTAGAACGAAACATGTCATTCTTTGTATGTTAGTGTGTGTTTTACAGATATGCTTTTAGTGTTTTAATTTACATTGTATTTGCTATGTGTTTGACAGACTGAAAAGCCTTTGCTACATTTAACTAAGTCAACACTGGAAAACATGGCTTCATTTTTAACAAATTATTCGGCCAGTCAGGCAAATTACGAAGCCAAAAAGCTCAAATCACTTAAAATTAAAATCATGAACATTGACAAGTCAATCACATTTAATAAGAAATGTCTAGAATTATAATTTATTTTTTGTCATTACTGTTTCATGTTATCACTCATCTCTCTATCATTGACAAGTTTACGCTACGTAAACAATACTGTACATATATAAGCTTATTTAAGTGATTTGATAGAATCTGAGGATGTTCTTGTAGAACGAAACATGTCATTCTTTGTATGTTAGTGTGTGTTTTACAGATATGCTTTTAGTGTTTTAATTTACATTGTATTTGCTATGTGTTTGACAGACTGAAAAGCCTTTGCTACATTTAACTAAGTCAACACTGGAAAACATGGCTTCATTTTTAACAAATTATTCGGCCAGTCAGGCAAATTACGAAGCCAAAAAGCTCAAATCACTTAAAATTAAAATCATGAACATTGACAAGTCAATCACATTTAATAAGAAATGTCTAGAATTATAATTTATTTTTTGTCATTACTGTTTCATGTTATCACTCATCTCTCTATCATTGACAAGTTTACGCTACGTAAACAATACTGTACATATATAAGCTTATTTAAGTGATTTGATAGAATCTGAGGATGTTCTTGTAGAACGAAACATGTCATTCTTTGTATGTTAGTGTGTGTTTTACAGATATGCTTTTAGTGTTTTAATTTACATTGTATTTGCTATGTGTTTGACAGACTGAAAAGCCTTTGCTACATTTAACTAAGTCAACACTGGAAAACATGGCTTCATTTTTAACAAATTATTCGGCCAGTCAGGCAAATTACGAAGCCAAAAAGCTCAAATCACTTAAAATTAAAATCATGAACATTGACAAGTCAATCACATTTAATAAGAAATGTCTAGAATTATAATTTATTTTTTGTCATTACTGTTTCATGTTATCACTCATCTCTCTATCATTGACAAGTTTACGCTACGTAAACAATACTGTACATATATAAGCTTATTTAAGTGATTTGATAGAATCTGAGGATGTTCTTGTAGAACGAAACATGTCATTCTTTGTATGTTAGTGTGTGTTTTACAGATATGCTTTTAGTGTTTTAATTTACATTGTATTTGCTATGTGTTTGACAGACTGAAAAGCCTTTGCTACATTTAACTAAGTCAACACTGGAAAACATGGCTTCATTTTTAACAAATTATTCGGCCAGTCAGGCAAATTACGAAGCCAAAAAGCTCAAATCACTTAAAATTAAAATCATGAACATTGACAAGTCAATCACATTTAATAAGAAATGTCTAGAATTATAATTTATTTTTTGTCATTACTGTTTCATGTTATCACTCATCTCTCTATCATTGACAAGTTTACGCTACGTAAACAATACTGTACATATATAAGCTTATTTAAGTGATTTGATAGAATCTGAGGATGTTCTTGTAGAACGAAACATGTCATTCTTTGTATGTTAGTGTGTGTTTTACAGATATGCTTTTAGTGTTTTAATTTACATTGTATTTGCTATGTGTTTGACAGACTGAAAAGCCTTTGCTACATTTAACTAAGTCAACACTGGAAAACATGGCTTCATTTTTAACAAATTATTCGGCCAGTCAGGCAAATTACGAAGCCAAAAAGCTCAAATCACTTAAAATTAAAATCATGAACATTGACAAGTCAATCACATTTAATAAGAAATGTCTAGAATTATAATTTATTTTTTGTCATTACTGTTTCATGTTATCACTCATCTCTCTATCATTGACAAGTTTACGCTACGTAAACAATACTGTACATATATAAGCTTATTTAAGTGATTTGATAGAATCTGAGGATGTTCTTGTAGAACGAAACATGTCATTCTTTGTATGTTAGTGTGTGTTTTACAGATATGCTTTTAGTGTTTTAATTTACATTGTATTTGCTATGTGTTTGACAGACTGAAAAGCCTTTGCTACATTTAACTAAGTCAACACTGGAAAACATGGCTTCATTTTTAACAAATTATTCGGCCAGTCAGGCAAATTACGAAGCCAAAAAGCTCAAATCACTTAAAATTAAAATCATGAACATTGACAAGTCAATCACATTTAATAAGAAATGTCTAGAATTATAATTTATTTTTTGTCATTACTGTTTCATGTTATCACTCATCTCTCTATCATTGACAAGTTTACGCTACGTAAACAATACTGTACATATATAAGCTTATTTAAGTGATTTGATAGAATCTGAGGATGTTCTTGTAGAACGAAACATGTCATTCTTTGTATGTTAGTGTGTGTTTTACAGATATGCTTTTAGTGTTTTAATTTACATTGTATTTGCTATGTGTTTGACAGACTGAAAAGCCTTTGCTACATTTAACTAAGTCAACACTGGAAAACATGGCTTCATTTTTAACAAATTATTCGGCCAGTCAGGCAAATTACGAAGCCAAAAAGCTCAAATCACTTAAAATTAAAATCATGAACATTGACAAGTCAATCACATTTAATAAGAAATGTCTAGAATTATAATTTATTTTTTGTCATTACTGTTTCATGTTATCACTCATCTCTCTATCATTGACAAGTTTACGCTACGTAAACAATACTGTACATATATAAGCTTATTTAAGTGATTTGATAGAATCTGAGGATGTTCTTGTAGAACGAAACATGTCATTCTTTGTATGTTAGTGTGTGTTTTACAGATATGCTTTTAGTGTTTTAATTTACATTGTATTTGCTATGTGTTTGACAGACTGAAAAGCCTTTGCTACATTTAACTAAGTCAACACTGGAAAACATGGCTTCATTTTTAACAAATTATTCGGCCAGTCAGGCAAATTACGAAGCCAAAAAGCTCAAATCACTTAAAATTAAAATCATGAACATTGACAAGTCAATCACATTTAATAAGAAATGTCTAGAATTATAATTTATTTTTTGTCATTACTGTTTCATGTTATCACTCATCTCTCTATCATTGACAAGTTTACGCTACGTAAACAATACTGTACATATATAAGCTTATTTAAGTGATTTGATAGAATCTGAGGATGTTCTTGTAGAACGAAACATGTCATTCTTTGTATGTTAGTGTGTGTTTTACAGATATGCTTTTAGTGTTTTAATTTACATTGTATTTGCTATGTGTTTGACAGACTGAAAAGCCTTTGCTACATTTAACTAAGTCAACACTGGAAAACATGGCTTCATTTTTAACAAATTATTCGGCCAGTCAGGCAAATTACGAAGCCAAAAAGCTCAAATCACTTAAAATTAAAATCATGAACATTGACAAGTCAATCACATTTAATAAGAAATGTCTAGAATTATAATTTATTTTTTGTCATTACTGTTTCATGTTATCACTCATCTCTCTATCATTGACAAGTTTACGCTACGTAAACAATACTGTACATATATAAGCTTATTTAAGTGATTTGATAGAATCTGAGGATGTTCTTGTAGAACGAAACATGTCATTCTTTGTATGTTAGTGTGTGTTTTACAGATATGCTTTTAGTGTTTTAATTTACATTGTATTTGCTATGTGTTTGACAGACTGAAAAGCCTTTGCTACATTTAACTAAGTCAACACTGGAAAACATGGCTTCATTTTTAACAAATTATTCGGCCAGTCAGGCAAATTACGAAGCCAAAAAGCTCAAATCACTTAAAATTAAAATCATGAACATTGACAAGTCAATCACATTTAATAAGAAATGTCTAGAATTATAATTTATTTTTTGTCATTACTGTTTCATGTTATCACTCATCTCTCTATCATTGACAAGTTTACGCTACGTAAACAATACTGTACATATATAAGCTTATTTAAGTGATTTGATAGAATCTGAGGATGTTCTTGTAGAACGAAACATGTCATTCTTTGTATGTTAGTGTGTGTTTTACAGATATGCTTTTAGTGTTTTAATTTACATTGTATTTGCTATGTGTTTGACAGACTGAAAAGCCTTTGCTACATTTAACTAAGTCAACACTGGAAAACATGGCTTCATTTTTAACAAATTATTCGGCCAGTCAGGCAAATTACGAAGCCAAAAAGCTCAAATCACTTAAAATTAAAATCATGAACATTGACAAGTCAATCACATTTAATAAGAAATGTCTAGAATTATAATTTATTTTTTGTCATTACTGTTTCATGTTATCACTCATCTCTCTATCATTGACAAGTTTACGCTACGTAAACAATACTGTACATATATAAGCTTATTTAAGTGATTTGATAGAATCTGAGGATGTTCTTGTAGAACGAAACATGTCATTCTTTGTATGTTAGTGTGTGTTTTACAGATATGCTTTTAGTGTTTTAATTTACATTGTATTTGCTATGTGTTTGACAGACTGAAAAGCCTTTGCTACATTTAACTAAGTCAACACTGGAAAACATGGCTTCATTTTTAACAAATTATTCGGCCAGTCAGGCAAATTACGAAGCCAAAAAGCTCAAATCACTTAAAATTAAAATCATGAACATTGACAAGTCAATCACATTTAATAAGAAATGTCTAGAATTATAATTTATTTTTTGTCATTACTGTTTCATGTTATCACTCATCTCTCTATCATTGACAAGTTTACGCTACGTAAACAATACTGTACATATATAAGCTTATTTAAGTGATTTGATAGAATCTGAGGATGTTCTTGTAGAACGAAACATGTCATTCTTTGTATGTTAGTGTGTGTTTTACAGATATGCTTTTAGTGTTTTAATTTACATTGTATTTGCTATGTGTTTGACAGACTGAAAAGCCTTTGCTACATTTAACTAAGTCAACACTGGAAAACATGGCTTCATTTTTAACAAATTATTCGGCCAGTCAGGCAAATTACGAAGCCAAAAAGCTCAAATCACTTAAAATTAAAATCATGAACATTGACAAGTCAATCACATTTAATAAGAAATGTCTAGAATTATAATTTATTTTTTGTCATTACTGTTTCATGTTATCACTCATCTCTCTATCATTGACAAGTTTACGCTACGTAAACAATACTGTACATATATAAGCTTATTTAAGTGATTTGATAGAATCTGAGGATGTTCTTGTAGAACGAAACATGTCATTCTTTGTATGTTAGTGTGTGTTTTACAGATATGCTTTTAGTGTTTTAATTTACATTGTATTTGCTATGTGTTTGACAGACTGAAAAGCCTTTGCTACATTTAACTAAGTCAACACTGGAAAACATGGCTTCATTTTTAACAAATTATTCGGCCAGTCAGGCAAATTACGAAGCCAAAAAGCTCAAATCACTTAAAATTAAAATCATGAACATTGACAAGTCAATCACATTTAATAAGAAATGTCTAGAATTATAATTTATTTTTTGTCATTACTGTTTCATGTTATCACTCATCTCTCTATCATTGACAAGTTTACGCTACGTAAACAATACTGTACATATATAAGCTTATTTAAGTGATTTGATAGAATCTGAGGATGTTCTTGTAGAACGAAACATGTCATTCTTTGTATGTTAGTGTGTGTTTTACAGATATGCTTTTAGTGTTTTAATTTACATTGTATTTGCTATGTGTTTGACAGACTGAAAAGCCTTTGCTACATTTAACTAAGTCAACACTGGAAAACATGGCTTCATTTTTAACAAATTATTCGGCCAGTCAGGCAAATTACGAAGCCAAAAAGCTCAAATCACTTAAAATTAAAATCATGAACATTGACAAGTCAATCACATTTAATAAGAAATGTCTAGAATTATAATTTATTTTTTGTCATTACTGTTTCATGTTATCACTCATCTCTCTATCATTGACAAGTTTACGCTACGTAAACAATACTGTACATATATAAGCTTATTTAAGTGATTTGATAGAATCTGAGGATGTTCTTGTAGAACGAAACATGTCATTCTTTGTATGTTAGTGTGTGTTTTACAGATATGCTTTTAGTGTTTTAATTTACATTGTATTTGCTATGTGTTTGACAGACTGAAAAGCCTTTGCTACATTTAACTAAGTCAACACTGGAAAACATGGCTTCATTTTTAACAAATTATTCGGCCAGTCAGGCAAATTACGAAGCCAAAAAGCTCAAATCACTTAAAATTAAAATCATGAACATTGACAAGTCAATCACATTTAATAAGAAATGTCTAGAATTATAATTTATTTTTTGTCATTACTGTTTCATGTTATCACTCATCTCTCTATCATTGACAAGTTTACGCTACGTAAACAATACTGTACATATATAAGCTTATTTAAGTGATTTGATAGAATCTGAGGATGTTCTTGTAGAACGAAACATGTCATTCTTTGTATGTTAGTGTGTGTTTTACAGATATGCTTTTAGTGTTTTAATTTACATTGTATTTGCTATGTGTTTGACAGACTGAAAAGCCTTTGCTACATTTAACTAAGTCAACACTGGAAAACATGGCTTCATTTTTAACAAATTATTCGGCCAGTCAGGCAAATTACGAAGCCAAAAAGCTCAAATCACTTAAAATTAAAATCATGAACATTGACAAGTCAATCACATTTAATAAGAAATGTCTAGAATTATAATTTATTTTTTGTCATTACTGTTTCATGTTATCACTCATCTCTCTATCATTGACAAGTTTACGCTACGTAAACAATACTGTACATATATAAGCTTATTTAAGTGATTTGATAGAATCTGAGGATGTTCTTGTAGAACGAAACATGTCATTCTTTGTATGTTAGTGTGTGTTTTACAGATATGCTTTTAGTGTTTTAATTTACATTGTATTTGCTATGTGTTTGACAGACTGAAAAGCCTTTGCTACATTAGACAGATTAAGATTGAGGAGTTTTTATTATAATGGCGGGGAACTTCCCTACTGCCAGTTAAAATTGAGTTGTGCTCTTATCATTTATAATGACAGGCCCCTTTTCATAATGCCAGCCAGCTTACTGCCAGTCACACCGAGTTGGTGAGTTTCCATTAAAATAGAAGGCCACTATGCCTAATGCCAGTCACATTTTAGATGAGTACATTTGTTCATAATGGCGGGCACCCTTGCCCACATGCAAACACAATCGGGTAGGGGAGTTTTCAACAAAATTGCACGCTCCCTTGCCTTCTGCAAGTGAAATCGAGAAGAGAATTTTTCTTTACAATTGTGGGCCCTCCTTAATAATGCCACGTACACAGGAGTTGGAAAAGGTTTCCATGCCTACTGCCAGTCAAAGTCGATGTGTGGAATACTGATTACAATAGCAGACACGTCCTTTATTGATCGCTACAAATCGACATCTATATACACTGACTGACAGAGCAAATGCAACACCAAGAAGGAGTGGTTCGAAAGGGATGAAAGTTGGGGAAAAAACAGAGACGGCACGGACGAATAATTGATGTTTATTTCAAACCGATATGCAGGTTACACAATGCGCACGGCATCGACTCAGTAGGATGTAGGACCACCGCGAACGGCGATGCACGCAGAAACACGTCAAGGTACAGAGTCAATAAGAGTGCGGATGGTGTCCTGAGGGATGGTTCTCCATTCTCTGTCAACCATTTGCTACAGTTGGTCGTCCGTACGAGGCTGGGGCAGAGTTTGCAAACGGCGTCCAATGAGATCCCACACGTGTTCGATTGGTGAGAGATCCGGAGAGTGCGCTGGCCACGGAAGCATCTGTACACCTCGTAGAGAATGTTGGGAGATGCGAGCAGTGTGTGGGCGGGCATTATCCTGCTGAAACAGAGCATTGGGCAGCCCCTGAAGGTACGGGAGTGCCACCGGCCGCAGCACATGCTACACGTAGCGGTGGGCATTTAACGTGCCTTGAATACGCACTAGAGGTGACGTGGAATCATACGCAATAGCGCCCCAAACCATGATGCCGCGTTGTCTAGCGGTAGGGCGCTCCACAGTTACTGCCGGATTTGACCTTTCTCCACGCCGACGCCACACTCGTCTGCGGTGACTATCACTGACAGAACAGAAGCGTGACTCATCGGAGAACACGAGGTTCCGCCATTCCCTCATCCAAGTCGCTCTAGCCCGGAACCATGCCAGTCGTGCACGTCTATGCTGTGGAGTCAATGGTAGTCTTCTGAGCGGACGCCGGGAGTGCAGGCCTCATTCAACCAATCGACGGGAAATTATTCTGGTCGATATTGGAACAGCCAGGGTGTCTTGCACATGCTGAAGAATGGCGGTTGACGTGGCGTGCGGGGCTGCCACCGCTTGGCGGCGGATGCGCCGATCCTCGCGTGCTGACGTCACTCGGGCTGCGCCTGGACCCCTCGCAAGTGCCACATGTCCCTGCGCCAACCATCTTCGCCACAGGCGCTGCACCGTGGACACATCCCTATGGGTATCGGCTGCGATTTGACGAAGCGACCAACCTGCCCTTCTCAGCCCGATAACCATACCCCTCGTAAAGTCGTCTGTCTGCTGGAAATGCCTCCGTTGACGGCGGCCTGGCATTCTTAGCTATACACGTGTCCTGTGGCACACGACAACACGTTCTACAATGACTGTCGGCTGAGAAATCACGGTACGAAGTGGGCCATTCGCCAACGCCGTGTCCCATTTATCGTTCGCTACGTGCGCAGCACAGCGGTGCATTTCACATCATGAGCATACCTCAGTGACGTCAGTCTACCCTGCAATTGGCATAAAGTTCTGACCACTCCTTCTTGGTGTTGCATTTGCTCTGTCAGTCAGTGTATATCGACATACCAAAGCATATGCGTGTTTAAAATATTGTAGACCTTCATTTACAGATTAACTGCTGCTAAAGGTCACGTCATATCGACCAATGGATTGTACCATAAAACGCCGTATTTAGCTGTCTAAACGGCTGGTCCTATGATATTTTTCCGAATCTCATCTATTCATAGGTCAGATTGAGTTAAAAACTGTGAATAGGGTGAAATTCGGGTACGATTGTCTCACAGTGAATTACTTTTCGGGTAATTATGTGACAGCTACAAATATAGGATTTGGCTCACATATGGCTACTGTGTGAGCCAATGATCGTGTTGAATTTGATGATTCTATATTTCCTATAAGTGATTCAAAGTATGAATTATGCGTGTAAAAAGTGCAAAATTTACTTACAATTGAGAAATAGAGACAAATCTAACATATAAGGGATAGAGATACGACAAAGTCATAGGACCAAAGTTGTAGATCACTTCAATTTGGACGGAGATTGTGCCATCCGTTTTGTGATAGGACTTATTTTTGCTACGAAGTATTTCGAAACGAAGGTCTGCACCGTCATTAGATTTGCCTCGATATTTCGATATTCTTCGGGGATAAAAAGTTAAAAATTTAAACATCTTGGAAGTTTTCTGTCTGTTACAGGCTAAAACATCGGTTACAGGTTGAAACGTATGATTTTTCCAAATTTGAATTTTCTAGCTCGTCTGGCAGATTGTGTCACATTCTTGATTTTGGGGGAGGGCGGTAAAAATTAGGACTTCCAGGAAACCTAAGGTAAAAAATATGCAAATGGTCATTATTACCCTTTAAACGGATAGCAGTACGAAAATGTCGCCAAAATAGTCAATGTACAGACACGCGGTCGTTACGATTTCATTTGTAGAGATAGATAAGGAATCTGTTCCACGTACAACACCTTTTGGGCTATGTCCGCTGGACTTAGACTGAAAAACCGACCGTTCATGATATCTCCCTTATTAATCCTCCTATCGAAATGATGCACATGAGAAGAAAGTTTTAGAAATTGATTTCCGTTAAGTATGGTAGATATACATTAATTTTGGATATGCATATTTTGCGGGAGTGCAATATCATGGTTTCAGTTTCAGATAAACCCCCAGAAAATTTAGGTATTCAGAAATAATATTGGCCCTAAAACCTACCCAAGGACACGTGTTATAAATATCAAGTTTGGTAGAAGTATATCCAGTAGTTTTCAAGTTATAAGAACTCAGACAAACAAACAAACAAACAAACAAACAGGCAGACAAACAGACAAATCGACAGACACCAAAGCTAAACAATATGCAGATGGTCACTATTACACCTAAAACAGATAGCTGTGGGGAAATTTCGCCAAAATCGTCGATCTACAGACACACGGTTGTTACGATTTTATTTATATAAATAATAATAATAATAATAATAATAATAATAATAATAATAATAATAATAATAATAATAATAACTGCATTTCATCGGTTAATCCTACTCAAGTGACCTATATGTCGGTTTACAAGTTCTGATTGCATTAAAATCTGGCTTCGGAAGCAGAATTCTGGCATCGGAATCAGAATTCTACTGGACGGTTTCTAAAGCCGAATAGGTCATTTTGCCTTTTGGACTTTGAGTTCGCCATTGGGTATCTTTAAGACCACCTGATTGTAACTGGTCTACTAACATCTTTCCTCACCCTTTACAAATCGGCCATTCCGACCGAAATCGAAACCGTGAACTTAACATCATGAGTTCCACAGTGGAACACTACGACGAAGTATCTTTTGACCGAGTCGAAGGTTCATGAATTAGTTAATATGTTACAGGAGCTGTTAATTCCTGGAATATACTATTTTACAAGTTCTTGAAGGGGGAAGGTTGTTTGTTTCTTGGACAAGAAAGCGTTAGGATGGCGAAGGAAGCAGCTATGTCGTTAATAAGGTACCGTCATTGGACGGTTGTGAAAAAAAGAAAAACCATGGGAAACCATCATAAAGGCTGCCGAAAATGAGGTGTGAGCACGTCATCACGCGACAGCAAGTTTTCTACTACAGACCAATAATAATAATAATATGAAAATGAAAACTTGCAACCTGTTTTCCAGTCATTAACCGGGTCAGGGATAGAATAGATGAAGCAGATACAGGCTATTAGTACGATGGGGTCGCCACTCCCAAAGTGATTTATTTATGACTGATAGATGCTATGAAATGAGAATGGAGAGTGTTGCTGGAATGAAACATGACAGGGAAAACCGGAGTACCCGGAGAAAAACCTGTCCCGCCTCCGCTTTGTCCAGCACAAATCTCACATGGAGTGACCGGGATTTGAACCACGGTATCAAGCGGTGAGAAGCCGACGCGCTGCCGTCTGAGCCACGGAGGCTCAATAATATCTACCAGTCATTAATATATCACTTTGGGAGTGGCGACCCCATCGTACTAACAGCCTATATATGCTTCATTCATTACAATAATAATAATAATAATAATAATAATAATAATAATAATAATAATAATAATAATAATAATAATAATAATAATAACAGTAATAAATCGATCAAGTCGACAACGTGTTACGGGTCGTGTAGTAATGAGCTTGCTGTTACGTGATGACGTGGTCACACCTCATCTTTGGCAGCCTTTAAGATGGTTTTCCGTGTCTTCCTTTTTTCATACCCGTCCAATGACGGAGTTTTACCTTATTAAGGACATAGCTGGTTCGTTCGCAGTCCTAACCCTTTCTTATCGCATTATCGTCGGATACCTGTATGTGCTAGTCGTACATTAAACCACTATCAGAAAGAAAGAAGGAAAGAAAGAAAGATAGATAGAAAGAAAGAAAGAAAGAAAGAAAGAAAGAAAGAAACATCTTTAAAAAACGTCCCTTCCTGTAATTTGCTTCTTGGAGGAATTTTAAAAAAATAGTGTATTCCGCGAATTAACAGCTGCTGTAACATACCAACTAAATCACGAACCGTCCATTTGGTCAATACCTAGGCAGATACTCTTTTGTAGTGTTCCACAGAGATTCATGATATTTAAGTTCACGATTTCGATTCCGGTCGAGATAGGAATACTTGATGTTCGATATTTACACTACAAAGATATACCCAATTTTCAGAAGCACTCAGCTGTGTTGCGTACACCAAGTATGTAAAAGATAATTTATCATAAAGCCTTGAACGCTATCGCCAGCGCGGCATAGAAGTAACCTAGTGCCTAGATAAGTAAGGAAGAAGTACACCGAGCCAGTAACAAGGATTCTCAGTCTGAAGAGTGTAGATATCACCATCAAATTGTTGCTTTATTTACTTACTTACTTACTTACTTACTTACTTACTTACTTACTTACTTACTTACTTACTTACTTACTTACTTACATATTCATTGTTCGAATTCTGGCCTGTCTGAAACGTAACTGTCCCTTGATGTAATCCACACCCACCGCAGGCTAAAACTGAAATAATACGAGGATTCCACTAAAACCAATGAACCACATTTTTTAACAAAACCTATTTTAATTGTATCCCTTTGTTACTATGACGTTTTCGATATCCTGGTATCACTAAGGAATTCAAATGCCGCAATAATAAATTTAGTGCGATGAAGCAAACATGTTCCCGCGGGGTCCTCGTGTTTTGTGCGTTTAATACGCGCACTCACTACATTTCGGAGCATCGTAGAGACAGAAAGCGTCGACCGATTTTAAAGATTCTGGTCTAATTTTGTTCGAAAATGGGTGGATAGCAAATGTAAGTGACAACCGGCATTCACCATAACACATGTTAGAAATAGTAGAGTGACGTCTTTACATTGTTTCATTTGCTTTTCAGTGAAGAATTTACCGGAACATTTTCAAACCCACAAAGCACTGAGCAAGTCTAAAAAAGTGGACACTCATATTATTGTAACATTAACATGTGTTTTTTACTATGTATGTCTTTAATTGTGTGTCTTTATAAATGACATTTCACTTTTCGAAAGTGTTTATATCAATTTTTATTAGAGCTGAATATTGCTAAAATGAATGGGCGAAGTATGTCCTAGTATTTTAAAAGAACTGTTAATATATGATCTATTTAATAAATTCCTTCTTAAGAATTGAATCTCTTTACAATATGTGACAATTTAGTGAATAAGAGTACATCTTGTGAATGTGACCGTGAACATTAAAAATGTGCAACTTAAAAAAAAATGGTAATTCGGACACCATTAGAAAGCCCTTTCTAAACCAATTTTTAATGTTCATTTTATGGTAATTTCTCATTAGGTTTCCTTTTTTTCTTGATACATGTTGTTTTCTCTTGTTTTTTTTTTCAAGTTGCTTTACGTCGCACGGACACGGATAGGTCGTATGGCGACGATGCGATAGGAAAGGGATAGGAGTGTGAATGAAGCGGCCTTGGCTTTAATTAAGGTACAGCCCCAGCGTTTGCCTGATGTGAAAATGGAAAACAACAGAAAACCATATATATGGCTGCCGACAATGGGGTTTGAACCCACTATCTCCCGAATGCAAGCTCCCAGCTGCGCGGCCCTCGGATTAGATTCACAGAAGTCGAAATAAATATTAAGAAAATCTTTAGAATAAAAATAATTTTAAGAAATCATAGTTGTATAATGATTGTGCTGAAAGGTCCATTGTTAATGCCAACCAGAACTGCATGCCTTCTCCATAAATAGGCACCTCAACTGTTTTTATGTGGGTCTGTCTTGTCGGCTCGCACCAGCTTCAAAACAGGTGTCAAGCGACCCACGAACGCCATGTAACCGCACGGGTAACCATACTCAGTCTACAATTGAAAACCTACTTCCAAATGCAATAACATTAACCGTTTTGTTAATTTTTTTAATTTTGATGGTATGTTAATTTATTATCAGGTTTCCTTTTATTCTTGATACATGTTGTTTCCTTTTTGTCATTACTCAAGTTTCAGAACAAAACACATCGCAGTGAGAAACTTTCCAACAACAGAATCTTCTTCGTACCTTCCAGTAAAACTTGGTATTCATTCATCCAACTCCCTATACCGATATCCTTTCTATACCTCTATATCATTTTTCCTTTGACTCCTTCTAAATTCAAGTCCATCCTCAGAATCTTACGATTAGATTTCTCAGCTTCGGATTTCAAGCACTTGATGAGGTCATTCACTCTGGGGTGTGGTCTGACTCCATCCTACTGAATTATTCGCCCTATGACGTCGGCGATAGCAGTTCCATAACTCAGGTGGCACTTCAGGATTTCCTACCCATTGGTCCACGAAGTAATCAAGGAATTCTACATGATTTTCTTCATGTGGTGCTTGACTGAGGCTATACAGCCAATCTTTTTCAACACTTTCAGGCTTCAGAAAAGCAAGTGCAGCACACATTCGTACACACAGCTTGACGTCTTCATTTTCCTTGAATAGTGTAGTCGTAAGAATATACTGAACCCACCTGCAGAGACATTGCAAAAAGAGCAAGATATAACACCCGTGGATAATAACTGAAATACCTTCTTTATGCTGAGATAGCTGGCATTTCAAAATCGATACATACCATCTCAGGCTTCCAATCTGATTCTTCTCGTAGAAGCAATCCTACCATTCTTAAAAAAGTTTATTTGTGTAAGGAGGAAGAATAAAGACTAATGTTGCAACGTTTGTTTCATCTTCTGTGCTTCCAAGATCGACATGTATGGAATAGATTTGATGAAACCGACTGCTGCAGCTTTTGAATGCTCCATTCATGAATTTCTTTTTCTCAAAAATCTCCTTTCCTTTGCCCCCACCGAGCACCTACCTCCTATCTTTTACACCATCATCGGCCAGGAGAAAATCCTCCCTGTCAGACGTTTTTAGTATTTCCTCACGAAGAACAGCCTCCTCGAAACGTCTTGGCCCTTTTTATACTCCTTGTGCACGGTTTCTGTTTCTGTATAGCGAAGTCTTTAAATTGTAGAACTGCGGCGTCCTTGTAACGAATTCGTAACCTCTGTTTGGTAAAGGCTGAATTTCTTCGTCAAGTACCTGAGGAACAGCCGCACTGCTGTTCTCGTCGTCTCGCTTCTTCACTCGCTTTCAGTGTGTCCAAGTTGTTCTCGTCAGGAACGCACTGATAATCGATCATTCTCACCACTGTGTTGCTCTAACACACTCGACTTCCTTTCTATTGTTTCACACCCATGCCACCAAACATCTTTTCCCGTAGTTTTCTGTAAGGGTATCCATTATGTAAAACACAAGGCTTACCTTCCGTCATTTCAGTAAACTCCATGTCGTAAGCAAGCACGCAGATAGCAACAAAAGATACATCAACGATGGAAGTCTACTAGCTCTCCGAAGACACGAAGTTAGTGCACGAGCACTATAGGTGGACCTACAGCTGGTGTCTGGAGTACGGTACCAGTTAGTAACCAAACAGAAACAGGCTTCGAGGGGCCAATTAAAGATATCGACGACTCGGTCACGTATTTGCACTGGGCAGACGACATCGTGGCAGGAGACTGCAGTTCGCTAGTGATCATCTGCATTGGCAGCTAGCACACTGGCGTTGTGTACTGTTCTCGGATGATTCCAGTACATCGTTCAAATGGTCGCCTGCGAGTCTGGAGAAGATGTGGGAAGCGATTTTGTCCGACAGCCGTACAATCTACCTATGCTTATGGAGGTGAATCTGATATGACGAGAGCAAGCATAAATCTTGACACAAAACCCGATCTCGTGATCATTCGCAGCGGATCCTTAACTGCTCGACAGTACTTTGACGAGATCTTAGTGCCATCTTCAGGGCTGCCGACAGTCGAGTTGGAACCCGCCATTTCCTGATTGCAGGCTGACATCTACGTGATCCAAACCGCGCAGCCACTCGCCCGATTACACCACACACCGCTCATAATTCAATGAATGCATTGCGTGATGTTATCGGACCAGACCAGGGTTCGATTCCCGACAGGGTCGGGAATTTTAACTGTCATTGGTTAATTTCGCTGGCGCAGGGGCTGGGTGTATGTGTTCTCTTCATCATCATTTCAACCTCATCACGACGCACAGGTCGCCTACGAGCGTCATATCAAAAGACCTGCACCTGGCGAGCCGAACCTGTCCTCGGACACTCCCGGAACTAAAAGCTATACGCCATTTCATTTCATCGGAACAGAATAATTAGTGCAGACGTGTGACTGTTATTCCCTTCAGCGTTCAGTCTGTAAACCAGAGCCTCTCAGGGTGCATGCACTGTGCACTGGGCAAAAGACGACTTTGCTTGGTTGCCCAGAGTGCAGACCTCCACTCCTCGATTTGGAGCAATAGCGCTGTCTCTCTCTTTCCCCACGCCTGTCTCGCTCGCTCCCCCTGTCTTCCTCTTCCTCGCTTGCTCCGTAGCGCTCCAAATCCGAGCCGAGTTGAGCCGAGCTAACCAGAGTAGCCCAGAGACGAAGCGTTGGTCCGAGCTGAGCCGAGTGGAACCGATGCATAGTGCACGGAGCTCTTGCGCCTCGATTTGCACGCGTGAGATTTTGGGCGTTTGAGAGGCGCTGCTGTAAACTCTTGTGAATAATCTAAGCACCTCTACAGCGACCTATATACAATTAGCACAGCGACCTCTTCTATTACAACTTCTGACTCTAAGCATCGTCTCCAACATCTGTCTTTGCTCCTCTTGCCCCCCCTAGATAACCTACCCATCTCTATTTACGTCGTCGCACGTGATTCCATCAACGAAGATGGCTTATTCCTAAAATTATGTCTTCATTGAGAATATCTCCTGCCATTGTTTCAATCTATTTGTAATCTCGCTAAATCTGATGCCTGTTAAATCAAAGTTGTATATACTGCAATAAGGTATCCTGTGTCCACCCAAATTTCTCTACTGCACGCCAAATGCGGTCTGTATGTAGAGCGATGGAAGAACAGTTTCTGCTGAGAACTCGTCTCTTTCTTATAAATAAATAAATAAATAAATAAATAAATAAATAAATAAACAAATAAATAAATAAATAAATAAATAAATAAATAAATATTCACAATCAAGTAACGTCTAGTTCAACTAGAAGTCCAGGTTTAAATTAAACAAAAATGGCAGTAATATATTCTTCAAGCACCGCTTAAAAAACCAGGATGCAAAGAGATCGTTAAAAAATTTCTGATTGGGTGGTGAGTGAGCACAACGCAACGTCATCCCCTCGCCCCCTCAGCTCTGCTTCTCTTACCTCTCACAATTTTCCATCACGAGCACAGATTCTCTCTCTCTCTCTCTTATTCTGTCGCATTGCACATCCATGTCCCATCTCTTTTTATCTCACGTAATACTCTTCCATTTTCTTTCTTCCGTGTTTCTAGCCCTCTTTTCTCCCCCCAATTTACCGATCCTCGCTTCATTACTTCAGCTCTCTTTCGTATATCCCTCCATAGAGCCGGTTATCATTCCGTCTTTCTTGCGTTCATTTTTTCCTCTCTCAGAACGTAGCTCTCACCATTGAAGTGCAATTTACGAGTTCATCAATTAGGACCATCATTACATTTAATAATTTTTTAAAATTTATCTTCATCTTTGAAGTGTCTCTGTCCGTAGCTCGACCTCGTATTGAAACGGACACTTTTCACGTACTTCAGAAGACCACTAGTCTTTGTGTAATCACTCAAATCTCCCCAACATTCCTAGGAAATTGTCTTTAAAACAATGCATTAAAAGGGATACAAATAGACCCTCCTCCATAACAAACATGTAGGCTCTCATCTTTCACAGCTAATGCGTCCGATTTCAGGTTGACCGACACGAAGAGTGTTATTATATACAATTTTTTGCTAGTTGCTTTACGTCGCACCGACACAGATACGTCTTATGGCGACGATGGGACAGGAAAGGGCTAGGAGTAGGAAGGAAGCGGCTGTGGCCTTAATTAAGGTACAGCTCCAGCATTTGCCTGGTGTGAAAATAGGAAACCACGGAAAACCATTTTCAGGGCTACCGACAGTGGGGTTCGAACCTACTATCTCCCGAATACCGGATACTGACCCCACTTAAGAGACTGCAGCTATGGAGCTCGGTTATTATTATTATTATTATTATTATTATTATTATTATTATTATTATTATTATTATTATTATTATTATTATTATCATCATCATCATCTAGCTATGGACTGTTTCAATCGCAGCTGTCAGCCCACTATCTTGTAGATGACAGAAATATATTTTATTAACTTTTCTGTTACTTTCTGGTATTGAGCGAGCTGGCTATTTGCTTAGGTCATGTGGCTGTAAGGTTGCATTCTGGAGATGGTGGGTTCAAACTCCACTGTCTGCAGTGCTGAATATGGTTTTCCGTGGTTTCCTGTTTTCACACCACACAAGTGTAGGCCTACCTTACTTAAGGACACGGTCACTTCACTTCCTATCCCACTGTCGCCGTAAGACCTGTCTGCTTCTTTGCGACTAGATGGCAGACAATGGTATGATGGTAAAAAAGAAGTCACCTCCGTACAGGCCATGAAGGCTCTTGGAGGAGTGAAGGTAAGGCTTCCACCATTGTTAACCTCGGCACGTGATGGAGTAGAGTGGTTAGTTCTACGCCCGGCCGCCTTTGCCCCTAGGAATTAACCTGGTACTCATTTTTGGTGTAAGCTGAGTGAACCTCAGGGCCATATGGTATGATGGTAAGCGGAATGAAAAGTCGGGTTGTAAGTTTCACCAACACCACCTAGATATAAGGCCTGAGCACGAAACCAAGATGGCTGACAATAGAGGCAATCATCATAATGTCACTATGGCATCTTACCATATGTTTTAATTGATCTGGCTACTTAAACCTCAAAATAATTACCCCAAACCCTCATTCTTTCAGATAAAAGTCACTTACACCTTCAAGAAACTATTTCTGAAAAAATTAGGGATAGTTGATACACAAGGTTTCTAAATAATGCTGAAACTCAAGTGAGGTTCAAGAATTAAGGGAATAGCAGAATACCGAAATTCATAATAAATGTTTTATTTTGTCCCCCCACCCACAAAAGAAATTGAAAGCAACAACACACTTATTTACATAAATGCAGATTTGCATGAAATTCAGTCCTGTTGACAAATAACACGTTTCTTCCTTGTCAATACATTCTTTGACATGGAACTTTTTTTCTTACAATAATTATTCAAAAGAATGTTTGTTGAAGTCCACACCAGTTTTCTACAAACACATTCTGATGTATGTCTGTTATTGCACATATCTGGCTCCCACAAAAGTTCTTTATCATGAATAATTTTCATTGTACTCTCACATGCAACCTCCCTATGATCATTTACTAAAAGAAACTCTGTTTCAAAATCTGTACATAATTTTGTTACTACCAGATAATTATGTATTATTACATTGATAACAAACATTTCAGGGAACAAAAGCCTACCCCTACTCTTATTTCTAATTAGATTATATGCCTCATCATCAGCATCAATGAAGTCCTCAGTAACAAGAATTCCTTTACAGTGTTCACATTTCAAATATTTTGAGACACTATAGCAACAATAACCTGCTAAATAGACTAAAATTGGCATGTCATTGTTACAGTTTTCAATATCGTGTAAACTTATATGTACATCTATGCTCTTACACAATGAATTATCAAAATCCAAAAAGGCAGAGGATTCAGGAGGCGGGTCAGAGAACTCATCTACTTCAATCTCCCCAAATGCGTTTGATCTTATCTTTAGAGTCAGTGATGACAGTAACCTTAACTTCTTTTCAACTTCAAACAACTGCCTCACAGAAATATTGTACTGCCCTCCTGCAAGCTGCCTATATTTCCCAAACCTGTCTTCTAATATGTCTGTTTGAAATTTTCCTAATAGGACATATGCAAAATTAAGTTTTGACAAACAATATTCTATCAACATCAACAATCCTTCAGTTGTCAATATCAAAGCAGCCATTGTTTCAGATGATAATGAACCTTTTACACCTAGATCTCTCCACTTTACTAGCCATTGTAGGAATTTCTTCAAATATTGAAGCCCTTCCCCTGAATTCGAAGAGACTGGACACATTAAGCTGTTGTTGAGCCTTACCCCTTTACCTGGTGTTTTGACATTGACAACAGCCCACCAATCTATTATTATTTTGATATATGAGGCTGTTTCTTTATAATATGGTAGCTTACACTTTTCACCTAACACTTTCAGCCCTTCTATAACATTGTCATTGAAAACTTGCAGAGCTAATTTTACATTCTGCCTTTCAAATGATGAAGGACTTAATGCTTTGAGAGACAGACCATAACCATATTTTATGAACTTTTCATGCTCAAGATCATATAATTTCTTAATTGTAAGAAAAGAAGCACACTGCACTGCACTGTTATCTTCAAAATCAGGGAAGTTCATGCACATATTCTCATCCTTTCGATTTAACCAGTTATTGCGAACACATTTGAGCAAGTGAACACTATCAAACACAAAGAAAAGTGGTCTGCTCTCATCAGCAGGGTGCGGGTAAACACATTTCAATTCATTTTCAGGTGAAAATATTTGCATGCATTTTCTGTTTACAGAACTATTATCACTAACAACACAAACAACTTTAAACCCTATTTCCTCTAATCCTACAATAACTTTTCTTAGTACACCATGCAAATATTCTCCAGTAATTGATTTTACAGGTAATATGTGAGCTACTTCCTTAAAATCAGATAACAAACTTGAAACCATAAAACAATAAGCACCTGTTGCTAACTGCTCATCATTGAATGCTTTTCCAACAACATTACCACCTTTATAGTCCATTAATGGTTTAACATGAATTTCATCCATCATAAGCACAATGAACTTATCACTATCATTGCCAGAAAATTTATCCCTTATATACTTCAGGAAATTGTTATCGTGCTGTTCTATTCTAGGATCTACTTTTAAAGAAGAAGAAAGCCTCCTGATGGTACATGGATGAGGCAGATACAATAAATTGAGATGTCTGAGGTATGCATAGCAATGGGGTGAAATGGACTGCAATATTGAAGATAAAATCAGAAAAGATGGACTATAACTCCTCCTCTCGTGTGACCAAAGTGCAATCTGTTCAATCATGAATTCAAGTTGTCCTTTTAGTCTCGGTTCTAACATGCTGACTTGTTTCAAAAGGTATGCTGCTAAACCTAAAATGTCATTAGTGCTGTTTGCACTGTGAACCTCAGAACTTAACGTGTCAACTTTTTCAAGAAGCACTGAAATTTCATCCAAGTCCTTTACAGACTGTGGGAAATGAAAGTTACCAATACTGTCTAATTTTATGTTCTTATAGTATACACTTAACTCCAAAATTTCATTGATAACTATAGAACTAATTATTTCAGGTTCAGGGTTCAACACAATTTTAACTATTACTATATTTACACCTCTGTGAAGTATGTCCCATGATTCACCTACATTCAGATTATTTAACTTCTCTTTCAGGTCAGTGAAATTAGAAAATGTTATTCTATTCTTGTGTAAATTATATTCTACTTCACTCTCCTCGATTGCTGCCTGGATATTTTCATTTTCTCTTCTTCTTCTCTTCTCTTCAGGACCTTCTCGATATGTTTTTGAACTACTCAAATACGCTGGGCAATTTGGCAAAAGTGAAGGAACAGCACTGGGGATAAGTCGTGGAACCTTCAGTGGTAGAGTTATAAGCTGTCCATCCTCACAGTGGAACTCAGTATGTTTCCTTATTTCGGACGGATTAAAATGTAATTCACAAACCTGCAATTACAGACAATCAGTTAACCTAACCTGAACGAATTTCACCATACATGATAAGGTTAGATCCCGTCTAACCTAATAGCCATTTTTTCAGATATATTATACTACCATCTCTTGATTATATTAATATATGAACACACTATGAAATAAAACATTTGCGAATAAAAAATGCATAACCTAGTATCTAGTTACTTACCACTGAATACTTCGTTGGAACGAAATTCTCGCGCTTTATTGCACATATCCATTTCTTTTTTAGATCTTCATCTTTCGGAAATCTAAAAATCTGTACTTTGCTATTGGCACTGTAGTTTCCCCTACAATTAGGCACACAACACTTGTAGACCATTATTGTATTTTGTATGACAAAATTACGGATCACTTTCACAAGGCATTGCCTCAACAGTCCGCCATTTTCCTTTTAATCTCGACACCATGCACAGGCCTTATATCTAGGTGGTGTTGGTTTCACTAAGAGTAAAAGCCCTTTCAGTCTTAACTGTATTGATGGACTGACAGTACTTCATGGGAATCACTGTAGGTACCTAGCTGTTAATACAAGGAATGATGATTGGGATAATCACATTTACGAGGTTGTAAAGAAAGGTTATAGAACTCTTCACATCGTTATGAGTGAATTTAGGGGCCGTAGTAATGATGTAAAGGGGACCGACTCGTAGGCTGAATGGTCAGCGTATTGGCCTTCGGTTCAGAGGGTCCCGGGTACGATTTCCGGCCGGGTCGGGGATTTTAATGGCTCTGAATAATTCTTCTGGCTCGGGGACTGGGTGTTTGTGTCCGTCCCAACACTCTCCTCTTCATATTCACACAACACACTACACTACAAACCACCACAGAAACATGCAATAGCGATTACATCCCTCCATATAGGGTAGGCGTTAGGAAGGGCATCCGACTGTAAAACAGGGCCAAATCCACACGTGCGACGCAATTCGCACCCGCGACCCCGTAGGTGTAGAAAAATGCGTAGGAAAAGAAGAAGAAGAAGATAAATTATGTAAAGGGGAGGGCATATAGTTCTCTGGTAAGACCCCAACTAGAGTCCGGTTCCACTGTATGGGACGTTCGCCAGGACTACTTGATGCGAGAACTGGAAAAGATCCAAAGGAAACCACCAAGGTTTGTTCTGGGTGATTTCCGACAAAGGAATAAAACCAAACCAAACCCCATGGCACTACAGCCCTTGAAGGGCCTTGGCCTACCAAGCGTCCGCTGCTCAGCCCGAAGGCTTGCAGATTACGAGATGTCGTGTAGTCAGCACGACGAATCCTCTCGGCCGTTATTCTTGGCTTTTTAGACCGGACAAAGGAGTAGTGTTACAAAAATGTTGAAAACTTTGGGCTGGGAAGACTTGGGAGTAAGGAGACGAGCTGCTCCACTGAGCGGTATGTTCCGAGCTGTCAGTGGAGGGTTGGTGTGGAATGACAGTAGACGAATAAGCTTGAGTTTAGTTTTTAAAAGTAGGGAAGATCATAATATGAAGATCAAAATGGAATTCAAGAGGACAAATTAGGGAGATATTCATTAATGGGACAAGGATTAAGGGAGTGAAATCAAGGGAAATGTTCGATACATTTCCAAGATCTTTGAAAACAATTAAGGAAAGCCTAGGTAAACAATGAGTATGGAATTTGCCACCTTCGCGACGATTGATAGATTGATTGAAACAGCAAAAAGAACAGTCCCAAATGCATATCATTGATTGATTGATTAATTGATTGATTGATTCATTGACTGATTGATTGATTCATTGATTAATTAATTAAATTAATTGATTGATTGATTGATTGATTGATTGATTGATTGATTGATTGATTGATTGATTGATTGATTGAAACAGCAAAAAGGAATAACCTTCTTCTCTCGATTAGGGATACCACAGAGCTCAAAAAGTGTTTAGCATTTTCTGGTTCAGTGTACTTTTTACTTTACCGGGCGAGTTGGCCGTGCGCGTAGAGGCGCGCGGCTGTGAGCTTGCATCCGGGAGATAGTAGGTTCGAATCCCACTATCGGCAGCCTTGAAGATGGTTTTCCGTGGTTTCCCATTTTCACACCAGGCAAATGTTGGGGCTGTACCTTAATTAAGGCCACGGCCGCTTCCTTCCAACTCCTAGGCCTTTCCTATCCCATCGTCGCCATAACACCTATCTGTGTCGGTGCGACGTAAAGCCCCTAGCAAAAAAAAAAAAAACTTTTTACTTTACTATGTGTATGCACGTACATATAACAACCATTACAAAGAGTATATTCAAGAAAATATGCAAGCAGCTATGGGAATGTAACAAGAATGCAACAAAGGCACGAAGTTGGTAGGATTTGGAACACAGAATTATCGTTTCTTGTGTGACAGATCAGTACCCTCTATAGCCATCTCAGGTCTTGAGGCGTTCTTGAACATGATGAGGCATTTTCTAAAATGTTATTTGTTCGGGGCGTCGACCCGTGTGGATCTTTTGCCCCTACTGGCACCTTATTGTATGGACCTGCGTGTATTTGGAATGGCGGTAGTGTGGAATGTTGTGTGTGTGGAAAGGAAGATTAAGGGCGTCAAAAACACCCAGTTCCCAGGCCAGGGATATTAATCATTACAGTTAAAAAAACCTGACCTGGCCGGGAATCGAACCCGGCGCCTCCGGGTGATAGGCGGACGCGTTGCCCTCTGCACCGCGGGGCAGGACACGAGGCGGTATACTCAGCACCAACAAACCCGACTTGTTTTGGGCAGATTATCCCACTTTTGGATAGCAGCTTCAGTCAGTAGCGGAATGTCAGCAGGAGAATTGGGACGGTGTGCAATAATTGTTCTCTTCAGTTCACACCATGCATGTTCAGCACAGAATATGCCGGCCACACCATTTGCTGTATGGTATGCGTACCAAGGGATTATTTGACCCCTTTTCCTCGAGCCTTATCATCTACTACAGTACAGTGCAGTAGAGTAAATTCCTCACCCACAGCGTCAGCAAATCCAGTAACTACAGGTTGGAGGATGTTATCTCTGTTACCCTGGAGGCATACGTTGACCAAACATGATCATCATCATCATTATCTGTTTACCCTCCAGGTTCGGTTTTTCCCTCGGACTTAGCGAGGGATCCCACCTCTACCGCCTCAACGGCAGTGTCCTGGAGCTTCAGACTCTTGGTCGGGGGATACAACTGGGGAGTATGACCAGTACCTCGCCCAGGCGGCCTCACCTGCTATGCTATGCTTGTGGAGGGATGGGAAGATTGGAAGGGATAGGCAAGGAAGAGGGAAGGAAGCGGCCGTGGCCTTAAGTTAGGTACCATCCCGGCATTCGCCTGGAGGAGAAGTGGGAAACCATGGAAAATCACTTCCAGGATGGCTGAGGTGGGAATCGAACCCACATCTACTTAGTTGACCTCCCGAGGCTGAGTGGACCCCGTTCCAGCCCTCGTACCACTTTTCAAATTTCGTGGCAGAGCCGGGAATCGAACCCGGACCTCTGGGGGTGGCAGCTAATCACGCTAACCACTACACCACAGAGGCGGACCGACCAAACATGATTCCACCCTAAAACATGATCGAACCCCGTTGTTGCTGATAACGTTTGAGGTTGATGAGCTCGATCCGTCTCTCAATATACTGTCTGCGGACTCGAACGCTCCTGTTGTGTGGGTGCACGTCTATGGTAACAGCAGATTCCACTGTTCCTGATGGCATGGTCTTTGAGTTGTTGCCTACCTCACATGAGCTGTTCTGTGGGGTAGCTCCTTGGCGTCAGTCCTTCGTCATGCACCCGATTTCGCACTGCCTAATCTGACACATTCACTCCAGTGGCCCTCTGAAGATCCTGGTGGAATGATGTGGTAGAAGTAGTGGGCCCAAGACGTGCTGAGAGCAACATGTACCGATCCTCCCTGCCAATTATTTTGCTTGGGCGTCCCGTCCGTTGTCGATCACCAACCGTTTGTGTATCAATGACCTTTCTCGAAACTCATTCCAACACGAGCGGTGATATCCACTTGTCGTCGTCCTTCTTGCAGTCAATGTCACAATTCGAATGTGGTCAATGTTTACCTTGTTTCTACACGTGCTGTCTATTCACCACCGACCTCACGTATGATGTTGTTAAACTGAACAGCACGGCAAATGTCTCCTACAGCACAAATACTGAACTTGATCTGAATTTAGCATCACTATGTGTCTCAGACTTCGGCCTTCAGTGCATAGTGTAAGCATGTTTGAGGTACCGTGACATACAACGTACCGTCTGAGACCGTAATATGCTAAACTTCTTTTGAGCACTGTGTTTATGTCAAACACCAACCTAATTTTTACATTTTGACCGGAAAGGCAATCGACATAGGAAAGTGTTGGACGAAAGTAGTTGGCATCCATTACGTGATCGCCCATTGGAGCAAATTATTATTATCATCGTCATCATCATGACCACTACAATTTACATCAACATCTTCGGCACTTCACACTAGGAGTTTGTTGTAAAAGCTAAGTGGTTCTCAGCCCGGGCAAAGCAAGAGTGCCCTTTGAGATGGAAATTCACGACCCAGTGGTTCAAATTCTACGTAAAACTTTAGGTCCTAAGATATATGATTCGTAAAACTGCAAGCTTGGTTGGATTTCACAGAAGCGGTAAGTCCATTAAGTTGCTGACTACAATATCTCAAGCTTCTACAACGGAATGTAGTTCTGCTGATCCATATTTGTCATTTGATGCTGTTAATCAGAACATTTCTGTTTGAACTTTTCGCGTGTGTGGCGTACAGATATGCCATTTAAAAAGAACTGTTTATTTACAATGTTTTACCTTACCATTTTTCGTATTACAGTAGGTTTATATTTCTACCCGGAGGATTCTGTATCTTATCCCACATCGATGACTTGCAAATGAATTGTTGATGGTCGAGTTTGTATCCGGGTGGTTCACTTACAATCACAGTCTTGGGAAATACTCACAACTATTTCTTTATTATGGAGAGCGTCAGTCCACGGAGAAAAATATCATGGAAGTGACCTTCCAGAATGACAGGATGCGAAGAATATTGTATCATACTTGGAGTTAGTTCACGTGGAAGGACGTGGGTTCCATTTCCCGTCATGAAGACCTAAAACTTAGTGACGAGTCTTCCACTTCTGGCACACAACCCAGGAGCTTATTCAGCCTACACAAAAATAAGTATAAGGTTGATTCCTGGAAGCAGAGGTGGCCAGCCATAGAATTAACCACACTATCTCACTTCCAAGTGGAGGCCTTTACCTTCCATTCCTCCAAGGACATTCAGGATCTGTACGGAAATGGCTTTGGTGTTTACTAAGAATTAGTACATTAATTTCACACCTCCTTGGCCCGAATTCTATTCTCGCCTCTGCTTCGAAGAACGGATTCGAAGGACGGGGTGCATTCGACTTCTAGTAACACAACTGAGGAGAGAAGTGAGGTAAAATTCTACTCTCATAAGAGTCACTTCTTTTTTTTTTTTTTGCTAGTTGCTTTACGTCGCACCGACTCAGATAGGTCTTATGGCGACGATGGGACAGGATAGGGCTAGGAGTGGGAAGGAATCAGCCGTGGCCTTAATTAAGGTACAGCCCCAGCATTTGCCTGGTGTGAAAATGGGAAACCACGGAGAACCATTTTCAGGGCTGCCGATAGTGGGGTTCGAACCTACTATCTCCCGAATACTGGATACTGGCCGCAATTAAGCGACTGCAGCTATCGAGCTCAGTAAGAGTCACTTCAACTCCTGGTGAAGTTCTTGATAATTCCTGGATATTTCTCAACTGTGTCCCAATTAATTGCAAATAAATCTACATACCCCAATAACAAGAACAATAATGTTCATTTGAAGCTACATGATACCTAGCCTCACACCACAGGACTTCGCAGGAGAAATGTGGAACTACATGAAGAAAATAGGAAAATTATGTATAAAAACACTATTTTCCCGAGTATCTGTCGACTACACGCGTTAAAATGAGTGATCACTGATTCAAAATATGCTTAGCTACTTTCTCATAATTTCCATTAGGCCTACAGGAAAATGGCTTATCAGATTACTGAGATTAAGAGAGGATTAAAGTTACATTGAAACTGAATGTCTATGTATATTCATTTGAAACTTTATTACGTGTTTGTGAATTGAAAAGCGTAAGTTACGTGAATAATAATAATAATAATAATAATAATAATAATAATAATAATAATAATAATAATAATAATAATAATAATAATCATTTTTTCGGGGTATCTGTGGGACCCAGAGGTGAAAGAAAGTGCCGGAATGAATGGGTCTATCTACAATAGCAAAGTTGAGTTAAAACTTTAAAAGATTATATTTCTTTTCCAAAAACAAACTTTAAAATGTTTTTCACTGAGTGAACATAACAATACATCAGGTACAAGGTAATCTTGCAACAAGACCAGGAAAATCCGAGATTCAGAACATTAAAAATTTTGGGCTTCAAGTCCCTATTTTACAATGTCAGCGATACCTGATTCAGTTTACGAAAACTTTAATTCACACTAAGGGCAGAAATCCCCTTAATTCAATAGCACGTGCTCCCTCAATTACAAACTCAAGCCTCCCAGAGGCGTTTGTTAATGTTACAAAAACTTTGAAAAAGAGCAAACGGGCTCTCAGTACCTTCTAGCCTATTCAAGGCAATATCAGAAAATTACAATCACTCGCCTATCAAGGCGCAACTTACACATTGAAAGATAATGTTATACAGGGGTATCTAGTACCCAACCTACAGGGCCTTGACCATAAAGAACACAAACTGAGTGGAGGTGTACACTGCACTCCCAGATAATGAAATATTAAAACCTATAGGGCTCTCGGCCGATGAAACAGGGGCTATTCTCAAACTACTGAAGTGACTCGTATAGAAATTACTTTATCACATTACAGAATGAAAAAATGTTATAAAACGTAGTCATCTAAAACCAAGATGAAGGGGAGCTCGAGAGGGTAAATCACTCTCTATCCCCGGTTTACAGTTAAAGATTTAATGAAGTTAAAGGATAAGTTGCATTTTAGAAAAGTAGGTTACATAGTAAATGATTCGGACCTTTCCCTCGGATTAAACTGCAAAGGTAGCAAGAAAGAATAAAGTTATGTGGCCATTACCTAGTAGATGTTCTAGCTGCCGACGAAAGAGGCCGCCCGCCTCCTGCTTAACACACACACACTCAGAAAGATGACGATCAATTGGCCAAGAAACGTGAAAATCCGCAGTTTATAAACCCTCAGGGAAGGTTCGAGATCATTCGAGACTAAACTAGCCACACCCTCTCAATTTTATTGGTAGACTAGCAATATACCCGTGCTTCGCTACGGTATTATACTGAAATTTATAATTGAATGCTTATTGTTTTAGATATATAATCCGCCGAAATTCGCGATTTGACACGTTTTCAGCGAGAATCCACCAAAATTCCTGATCTGACTCGTTTTCTATTAGATTACGGCTGGTTTCCTCCCATTTTTCAATCTTCCTTTCCAGCAATCGATTTCGTACTTCCCGGGCTAGGCTCAGGCATTCTTCCCGGTCAGTTGGGTCCGTAAATCTTTGCCATACCGTATTTTCCTATAATCATTTTTAATCTGGATAAAATCCTTCAGGAGATCCGGCGTAGTGTCATATTGGGCGCCTTGGCGGCAATGAACCCGCGGCCGGACTGCATTCTTAGTCATTACCCGTCCAGGAGCCGTTTCCAGCGCGGTCCGCATATTTGACGACGGTCCGGAACATTATTATTATTATTATTATTATTATTATTATTATTATTATTATTATTATTATTATTATTAATGTTATTCTTATTCTTATTCTTATTATTACTATTATGTGTTGCTCGGATGAATGATGACAGGGACAACCGGAGTATCCGGAGAAAAACCTGTCCCGCCTCCGTTTTGTCCAGCACGAATGTCACATGGAGTGACCGGGATTTGAACCACGGAACCCAGCTGTGAGAAGCCGGCGCGCTGCCGCCTGAGCAACGGAGGATCCGTATAAGTACATTAAGAACAGTAAAATCAATTGGCCTCACCTCCTTTTACACCCCACCGCCGTCAGTTTTTACTGCCAACCCCCCCCCCCCAAAAAAAAATTAAAAGAAGGCGTGTTTCTTTATGTTTAAGGGAGATTCCAAACACCAATGTTCACGTCTATTACCTTCAGTTTTGAGATATAAGTATCCCCATAAATATAATTTACTTTTGTCACTTCATTTCAAACTACTCCCCCCCCCCTAAGTGAATTTTCCCGCAAAAAAATACTTGTTTCTTTAATAGTGAAGGATCTTCTAAATACCAATTATCACGACTCTAACTTCTTCACTTTTAGATTTATGTGTCCTCATGAAAGGAATTCAACTCCTTTACACTCTCGCCCCCCAAGATGCTTTCCCCCCCCCCCCCCAAAACGCGTTTTTCTTTGTTTTTAAAGGAGAACCAAATACGAATTTTCACGTCTGTAACAACTTTAGTTTTTATTAGATGTATATATTCTCATACAATTAATTCAATTAATTTTTCAATTCTTTCACCCCCTCCCCCCGCTTCATTGGATTTTCCGAGAATACGTGTTTCTTTACTTTTAAAGCAGATTGCAAATATCAAATTTCACGTCTGTAACATCTTCATTTTTAAGATATCAGTAGCCTAATTAAAAGAATTCAACACCATTTTCAGTCACTTTCACCCCCCCCCCTCCCCCAAGTGGTATTTCCGAAAATTAAAAATACACGTTTCTTTATGTTTAATAGAGATAAAAATACCATTTTTCACTTCTGTAACATGTTAAGTTGTTTAGATATACTGTAAAAATTCTCATTTTAAAATTTCACCCCTTTTGGGTTCCCCTTAAGTGGAGTTTCCAAAAACAAATCACCTATGTTCCTTTACATTTACAGGAGATTCCAAACACCCACTTTTTACGTCTGTAACATTTTACGTTTCCAAGATAATCTTTCAAAAAATTCACCCCAATATGTCACTTCTGTTTAACCGCCATTAATAGGATTTTCCAAAAACTAAAAAAATACGTGTTTCTTTATTTTTAAAGGAGATCCCATATACAAATTTTCAGTTCTGTAATATCTTCCGTTTCTGAGATATATGTATCCTCATTAAAGGCATTCAACCCATTTTTTAACCTTTTAATCCCCTCCTATTGGGATTTACAGGAAACAAAAAATACGTGTTCCTTTATTTTTAGAGGAGATTCTAACTACCAATTTTTACATCTGTAAATTTTAATGTTTTTCGATGTAGACACATTCATTTTAAAAAATTCACCCCCCTTTTCACCCCTCAAAATTTGGATTTTCCAAAAACGAAAAAATACATGTTTCTTTACATTTAAAGTAGATCCCAAATACCAATTTTCAGGTCTGTAATATCTTCAGGTTCTGAAATATAAGTAGCCTCATTAAAGGCATTCAACCCATTATTCACCCTTTTACACCCTTCCTATTGGGATTTTCCGAAAACAAAAGAATGCGTGTTTCTTTATTTTTAAAGGAGATTCTAAATACCAATTTTTACATCTATAAACTGTAACAGTTTTGAGATATAGATACACTCATTTTCAAAAATCACCCCCTTTTCACCCCCCCCATTAATTGGATTTTCCAAAAACAAAAATATACGTGTTTCTTTATTTTTAAAGGAGATCCCAAACACCAATTTTCAGGTCTGTAATATCTTCAGTTTCTGAAATATATGTAGCCTCATCAAAGGCATTCAACCCCTTTTTCACCCCTTTTCACCCCTCCTATTACGATTTTCCGAAAACAAAAAAATACGTGTTTCTTTATTTTTAAAGGAGATTCTAAATACCAATTCTTACATCTATAAACTGTAACAGTTTTGAGATATAGATACACTCATTTTAAAAAATCACCCCCTTTTCACCCCCCATTAATTGGATTTTCCAAAAACAAAAAAATACGTGTTTCTTTATTTTTAAAAGAGATCAAAAGTACCAATTTTCAGGTCTGTAATATCTTCAGTTTCTGAGATATAAGTACTGGTATACTGATTAAGGGCATTCAACCCATTTTCCTCATTTTCACCCCTTTTCACCCCTCCTATTGGGATTTTCTGAAAACAAAAAAATACGTGTTTCCTTATTTTTAAAGGAGATTCTAAATACAAATTTTCACATCTGTAAACTTTTAAAGTTTTGAGATATAGACACACTAATTTTAAAATTTCACCCCCCTTTTCACCCACGTAGCGACGGAATATCCAAAAATCCTCTCTTAGCGAGCACCTACATCTTAATATGAATATATCTCCAAAATTTCATTTCTTTATGTCCAGTAGGTTTGGCTCGGCGATGATGAATCAGTCAGTCAGTCAGGACAAGCTACTTTATATATAGATAGATAGACTAGCAAGATACCCGTGCTTCGCTACGGTATTATACTGAAATTTATAATTGAATGCTTATTGTTTTAGATATATAATCCGCCGAAATTCGCGATCTGACTCGTTTTCTATTATTTTACAGCACATTTCCTCCCATTTTTCAATATTCCTTTCCAGCAATCGATTTCGTACTTCCCGCGCTAGGCTCAGGTATTCCTCCTGGTCAGTTGGGTCCGTAAATCTTTGCCATCTTTTCCTTTAATCATTTTTAATATGGATAAAATCCTTCAGGAGATCCGGCGTGGTGTCATATTGGGTGATATGGCGGCACTGAACCCGCGGCCGGACTGCATTCTTAGTCATTACCCGTCCAGGAGCCGTTGCCAGCGCGGTCCGCACATTTGACGACGGTCCGGAACATTATTATTATTATTATTATTATTATTATTATTATTATTATTATTATTATTATGTGTTGCTGGAATGGCTGATGACAGGGAAAACCGGAGTATCCGGAGAAAAACCTGTCCCGCCTCCGTTTTGTCCAGCACGAATGTCACATGGAGTGACCGGGATTTGAACCACCGAACCCAGCTTTGAGAGGCCGGCGCGGTGTCGCCTGAGCAACGGAGGATTCTTGTAAGTACATTAATAACAGTAAAATCAATTGGTCTCACCTCCTTCTACACCCCACCGCCGTTAAGTTTATTTACCGCCAACACCCCCCCCCCACAAAAAGAAATGAAAAGAAGGCTTGTTTCTTTATGTTTAAGGGAGATTCCAAACACCAATGTTCACGTCTCTTACCTTCAGTTTTGAGATATAAGTATCCCCATAAAAGTAATTTACTTTTTTCACTTCATTTCACACTACCCCCCCCCCCTAAATGAACTTTCCCGAAAAAAATACTTGTATCTTTAATAGTAAAGGATCTTCTAAATACCAATTATCACGACTCTAACTTCTTCAGTTTTTGATTTATGTGTCCTCATGAAAGGAATTCAACTCCTTTACACTCCCGCCCTCCAAGATGGTTTCCCGCCCAAACCGCGTTTTTCTTTGTTTTTAAAGGAGATCCAAATACGAATTTTCACATCTGTAATAACTTTAGTTTTTATTAGATGTATGTATTCTCATACAATTAAGCCAATTTATTTTTCAATTCTTTCACCCCCCCCCCTCCCGCTTCATTGGATTTTAAGAGAATACGTGTATTTTTACTTTTAAAGCAGATTGAAAATATCAAATTTCACGTCTGTAAAATCTTCATTTTTGATATATCAGTAGCCTAATTAAAAGAATTCAACACCATTTTCAGTCACTTTAACCCCCCCCCCCTTCCACCCAGGTGATATTTCCGAAAACTAAAAATACACGTTCCTTTATGTTTAATAGAGATAAAAAAATACCATTTTTCACTTCTGTAACATGTTGAGTTTTTTAGATATACTGTAAAAATTCTCATTTCAAAATTTCACCCCTTTTGAGTTCCCCTTAAGTGGAGTTTCCAAAAACAAATCACCTATGTTTCTTTACATTTACAGGAGATTCCAAACACCCACTTTTTACGTCTGTAACATTTTACGTTTCCAAGATATTCTGTAGATATAGTCTTTCAAAAATTCACCCCAATTTGTCACTCCTGTTTAACCGCCATTAATTGGATTTTCCGAAAACAAAATATACGTGTTTCTTTATTTTTAAAGGAGATTCTAAATACCAATTTTCACATCTATAACCTTTAAAAGTTTTGAGATATAGATACACTCATTTTAAAATATTACCCCCTTTTCACCCCATCCCTTAATTGGATTTTCCAAAAACAAAAAAATACGTGTTTCTTTATTTTTAAAGGAGATCCTAAACACCGATTTTCAGGTCTGTAATATCTTCAGTTTCTGAGATATAAGTAACCTCATTAAAGGCATTCAACCCATTTTCCACCCCTTTTCACTCCTCCTATTGCGATTTTCCGAAAACAGAAAAATACGTGTTTCTTTATTTTAAATGAAGATTCTAAATACCAGTTTTTACATCTGCAAACTTTAAAAGTTTGGAGATAGAGATTCACTCATTTTAAAAATTCACCCCCTTTTCACCCTCCCATTAATTGGATTTTCCAAAAACAAAAAAATACGTATTTCTTTATTTTTAAAAGAGATCAAAAGTACCAATTTTGAGGTCTGTAATATCTTCAGTTTCTGAGATATAGGTACCGGTATCCTGATTAAAGGCATTCAACCAATTTTTTGCCCTTTTTCACCCCTCCCATTGGGATTTTCTGAAAACAGAAAAATACGTGTTTCCTTATTTTTAAAGAAGATTCTAAATACCAATTTTCACATCTGTAAACTTTTAAAGTTTTGAGATATAGACACACTCATTTTAAAATTTCACCCCCCTTTTTCACCCCCTTAGCGACGGAATATCCAAAAACCCTCTCTTAGCGAGCACCTACATCTTAATATGAATCTATGCCCAAAATTTCATTTCTTTATGTCGAGTAGTTTTGGCTCGGCGATGATGAATCAGTCAGTCAGTCAGGACAAGCTACTTTATATATATACTAGCAAGATACCCGTGCTTCGCTACGGTATTATACTGAAATTTATAATTGAATGCTTATTGTTTTAGATATATAATCCGCCGAAATTAGCGATCTGACTCGTTCTCTGCGAGAATCCACCAAAATTCCCGATCTATTATTTTACGGCACGTTTCCTCCCATTTTTAAATCTTCCTTTCCAGCAATCGATTTCGTACTTCCCGGGTTAGGCTCAGGTATTCCTCCATGTCAGTTGGGTCCGTAAATCTTTGCCATCTTTTCCTATAATATTTTTAATACGGATATAATCCTTCAGGAGATCCGGCGTGCTGTCATACTGGGTGCCTTGGCGGCACTGAACCCGCGGCCGGACTGCATTCTTAGTCATTACCCGTCCAGGAGCCGTTTCCATCGCGGTCCGCAATTTGACGACGGTCCGGATATTATTATTATTATTATTATTATTATTATTATTATTATTATTATTATTATTATTACTATTATGTGTTGCTGGAATGGCTGATGACAGGGAAAACCGGAGTATCCGGAGAAAAACCTGTCCCGCCTCCGTTTTGTCCAGCACGAATGCCACATGGAGTGACCGGGATTTGAACCACGGAACCCAGCTGTGAGAGGCCGGCGCGCTGCCGCCTGAGCAACGGAGGATCCTTATAAGTACATTAATAACAGTAAAATCAATTGGTCTCACCTCCTTCTACACCCCACCGCCGTTAAGTTTATTTACAGCCACCCCCCACCCCCCGAAAAAGAATTAAAAGGATGCTTGTTTCTTTATGTTTAAGGGAGATTCCAAACACCAATGTTCACGTCTATTACCTTCAGTTTTGAGATATAAGTATCCACATAAAAATAATTTACTTTCTTTCACTTCATTTCACAATAATCTCTCCTCCCCCTAAATGAATTTTCCCGCAAAAAAAAACTTGTTTCTTTAATAGTAAAGGATCTTCTAAATACCAATTATCACGACTCTAACTTCTTCAGTTTTTGATTTATGTGTCCTCATGAAAGGAATTCAACTCCTTTACACTCCCGCCCTCCAAGATGTTTTCCCCACCAAAACGCCTCTTTCTTTGTTTTTAAAGGAGAACCAAATACGAATTTTCACGTCTGTAACAACTTTAGTATTAGATGTATGTATTCTCATACAATTAAGTCAACTAATGTTTCAATTCTCCCCCCCCCCCCCCTTCATTGGATTTTCCGAGAATACGTGTTTCTTTACTTTTAAAGCAGATTGCAAATATCAAATTTCACGTCTGTAACATCTTCATTTTTGAGATATCAGTAGCCTAATTAAAAGAATTCATCACCATTTTCAGTCACTTTTACCCCCCCCCCCCCGCCCTCCACCCAAGTGGTATTTCCGAAAACTAAAAATACACTTTTCTTTATGTTTAATACAGATAAAAAAATTCCATTTTTCACTTCTGTAACATGTTAAGTTTTTTAGATATCCGTAAAAATTCTCATTTTAAAATTTCACCCCTTTGGGTTCCCCTTAAGTAGAGTTTCCAAAAACAAATAACCTATATTTCTTTACATTTACAGGAGATTTACACCCACTTTTTACGTCTGTAACATGTTACGATTCCAAGATATTCTGTAGATATAGTCTTTCAAAAAATTCACGCCAATTTGTCACTCCTGTTTAACCGCCAATAATTGGCTTTTCCAAAAACTAAAAAATACATGTTTCTTTATTTTTAAAGGAAATCCCATATGCGAATTATCAGTTCTGTAATGTCTTTCGTTTCTGAGATATGTGTATCCTCATTAAAGGCATTCAACCCATTTTTCACCCTTTTACACCCCTCCTATTAGGACTTACTGGAAACAAAATATACGTGTTCCTTTATTTTTAGAGGAGATTCTAACCACCAATTTTTACATCTGTAAATTTTAAAGTTTTAAGATGTAGACACACTCATCTTAAAAAATTCACCCCCGTTTTCACCCCCCAATATTTGGATTTTCCAAAAACGAAAAAATACCTGTTTCTTTACTTTTAAAGTAGATCCAAAATACCAATTTTCAGGTCTGTAATATCTTCAGGTTCTGAAATATAAGTATCCTCATGAAAGGCATTCAACCCATTATTCACCCTTTTACACCCTTCCTATTGGGATTTTCCGAAAACAAAAGAATACGTGTTTCTTTATTTTTAACGGAGATTC
This sequence comes from Anabrus simplex, assembly GCF_040414725.1. Classification (NCBI taxonomy): domain Eukaryota; kingdom Metazoa; phylum Arthropoda; class Insecta; order Orthoptera; family Tettigoniidae; genus Anabrus; species Anabrus simplex. The sequence goes on along the minus strand of NC_090265.1, from coordinate 1,327,258,240 downwards.
TAAATACCAATTTTTACATCTATAAACTTTAAAAGTTTTGAGATATAGATACACTCATTTTAAAAAATCACCCCCTTTTCACCCCCCCATTAATTGTATTTTCCACAAACAAAAAATACGTGTTTATTTATTTTTAAAGGAGATCCCAAACACCAATTTTCAGGTCTGTAATATCTTCAGGTTCTGAAATATAAGTAGATTCATGAAATGCATTCGAGCCCTTTTTCAACCTTTTCCACCCTTCCTATTAGGATTTTCCGAAAACAAAATATACGTGTTTCTTTATCTTTAATGGAGATTCTAAATACCTATTTTTACACCTATAACCTTTAAAAGTTTTGAGATATAGATACACTCATTTTAAAATATTACCCCTTTTTTACCCCCCTTAATTGGGTTTTGCAGAAACAAAAAAATACGTGTTTCTTTATTTTTAAAGGAGATCCCTAACACCAATTTTCAGGTCTATAATATCTTCAGTTTCTGAGATATAAGTAGCCTCATTAAAGGCATTCAACCCCTTTTTCACCCCTTTTCACACCTCCTATTGCGATTTTCCGAAAACAAAAAAATACGTGTTCCTTTTTTTTAAATGAAGATTCTAAATACCAATTTTTACATCTGCAAACTTTAAAAGTTTGGAGATATAGATTCACAAATTTTAAAAATTCACCCCCTTTTCACCCTCCCATTAATTAGATTTTCAAAAAACAAAAAAATACGTGTTTCTTTATTTTTAAAAAAGATCAAAAGTACCAATTTTCAGGTCTGTAATATCTTCAGTTTCTGAGATATAACTACCGGTATCCTGATTAAAGGCATTGAACACATTTTCCCCCATTTTCACCCTTTTTCACCCCTCCTATTGGGATTTTCTGAAAACAAAAAAATACGTGTTTCCTTATTTTCAAAGAAGATTCTAAATACCAATTTTTACATTTGTAAACTTTTAAAGTTTTGAGATATAGGTGCACTCATTTTAAAACTTCACCCCCCCTTTTCACCCCCTTAGCAACGGAATATCCAAAAATCCTCTCTTAGCGGGCACCTACATCTTAATATGAATGTATCCCCAAAATTCCATTTCATTATGTCCAGTAGTTTTGGCTCGGCGATGATGAATCAGTCAGTCAGTCAGGACAAGCTATTTTATATATATATAGATAGATAGATTTCAAAAGTAACACTCAGAATCGAACAAGAAGCCTGTGATAGGTTGAAAATTAATTACAGAAATTAGGGATTGGCTAGATTCAAAACTGGCGGAAAGAAAAAGGAAATATTGCCAACCCAAAAATAAATGAACATCAATCATTTACACAAACCTAGAAATACAAAACTTCTTTAAATTATAAGTTCTTTCACTGCGCACCAGGGTGCATCATCATACATTTTTTGTGGTGTCATCCGTAGAAAAATGTCCAAACTTCTTGACGTAGAGCAAGCAAAACAAGGAGAAATCACTCAGTTTAGACAGCTGCACAATAACAAAATTACATCATATTTCTGTCGTGACATCTTCTGAGTAAAGTTCTAAGTTGGTGTAGTTTCAGTTTCACTGTTTTACCAACAGAGGAGTTCATTTAGGCGCTGAATTTGAATGCGTGGCTTTGGGGTGTACCTCCCGGCACAACAATAATAATAATAATAATAATAATAATAATAATAATAATAATAATAATAATAATAATAATAATAATATCATCATAATAACCATCATCATAACGTTCTTTCCTGGGGTCTTCAGTAAATACGAGTACAGTGACGCAGCCCTCCATGCCACCCTATCCTATGCTAAACTTTTGATTTCTACGTAACTACTACATCCTACATCTGCTCTAATTTGTTTTATCACATTCATGCCTTGTTCTATCCCTACCGTTCTTAACACATACAATCTCCTCAAAAACTAAGTGAACAAGTCCTGGGTGTCTCCCAGGTGGCAGATTCCCTATCTGTTGTTTTCTAGCCTTTTCTTAAATGATTTTTAGAGAAATTGGAAATTTATTGAACATCTCCTCGGCAAGTTATTCCAATTCCTAACACCCCTTCCTATGAACGAATATTTGCCCCAAGTTGTACTCTTGAATTTCAACTTTATCTTCATATTGTGATCTTTCCTACTTTTAAAGACACCACTCAAACTTATTCGTCTACTAATGTCATTCCACGCCATCTCTCCGCTGACAGCTCGGAACATTACAGTTAGTCGAGAAGCTCGTCTTCTTTCTCCCAGTTCTTCCCAGCCCAAACTTTGCAACATTTTTGTAACGCTACAATTTTGTTGGAAATCACCCAGAACAAATCGAGCTGCTTTTCTTTGGATTTTTCCAGTTCATGAATCAAGTAATCCTGGTGAGGGACCCATACACTGGAACCATACTCTAGTTGGGGTCTTACCAGAGACCCTCTCCTTTACATCCTTACTACAACCCCTAAACACTCTCATAACCATGTGCAGACATCTGTACCCTTTATTTACAATCCCATTCATGTGATTACCCTAATGACGATCTTTATATTAACACCTAGATACAACGATCCCCAAAAGGAACTTTCACCCCATCAACGCAGTACTTGAAACAGAACTCACAGCGTGACTTTTAAACCCGTTTATCGTCACACCATTACCTGCTGTCCATCTCACAACATTATCGTGGTCATTTTTCAGTTGCTCACAATCTTGTAACTTATTTATTACTCTATACATAATAACATCATCCGCAATAAGCCTTATCTCTGATTACACTTCTTTACTCATATCATACGAAGGAGGCTTGCATTAGTCTCAACGGCGTACTATCGCCAGCGTCTTGGAAACGTGCAGCATTCCAACTGATGAGCCCACTGTTACACTGGGACGAAATTCTGGTAATTTCACGATTGAAAAAGCCTACAAACTTAAAGAGCTTAAATGTTTTTAACATTTGCAATCGACAAAATTATAGTTTCCTTCTAGGAACCTTATTTTTTGAAAGCATATTGTTTATGTACTGTACTGTGAAGAAATCAAATACGACCGGTTACTCTATAGTTGAAGAAATTCAAATCATTATAGCCCTTTGACTGTCATACACTGACTGAGGGAGTAATATTTTCAGTAACTGATCGGAATGCAAGTAGACACGATTTAGAACCACGTGGATGGCGAGTTGAGCGTGTTTAGGAAGTCAATGGATCTGTTCTTCATTCTCCTCACCAAGTTTCATGTTACGGACAATAAGAAAACATTGAAATGCTTTGTTTAAGATTGTGACGAAAGCGTTCTCTTCTGAATGGAAATTCTCGAGGTGTATCCTCGACAATCCAGGAATTCACCGGCTATGGAGCGGACGCTAGTTACATTCCTTCACGTGTTAAATATATGTTCTGTGAGACAATGATTAGAATGATAGTACACACACCCACACACGCACACACAAGTAATTAGGGATCACGTCAACAAATCATGGTTCAATATATTTCTATGTCTGTCGTCTTGCAAATACGGAGAATTCTCCTTTCGAAGGGGCCAAAAGTCGCTGCAATGAAATAAATAATCCATACGGTATCAGCGGAAATATTACTACACTCTATGTGGGGCCTAAGTTGAATTTTATTTCTATATTTGTCTCATATGGTGGGCTCGGTTTTTATATCAAATAAATCATAGATATAATTTTCTGTGCCAGTCCTGTTGTATGCGGTTAGTGTGGGATTCTGGGATCGATTCCCGGAGAGTTCGGGAGTTTTAATTCTGGAATGAGGTGTAGAACGTGGGTCACTCATCCTGGTGAGACCAACTGAAGAGATGGTTGATATGCGAAGCAGCAGATCCGGTCGCGGAAGCGAAGTTGAGGATATCTTTACCCTGACCATGTGACACTCCAATATCTGCAGGCCATCTGCAAGTCCTGGGGCCTTAAAGACCAATATAAGCCACTAGTAGGCCTACAGTGAAAGTAGAACTGTTGCATGTGCATTAATAAACCCATGTGAAATAAACAACCACCGTACCTAAAAATAATACAGAAAGACTAACAATATAACAGTGAACTCAAACGCTAGGCTGTTCCAAGTTTCAACGGAGTATACTCTACAATCAATGCGGCTGAAGTAGGGCGGTTTATAACGCCAAGTAGAAACTTAAGTGTATTGCAATGTTATTTGACATGCAGAATATAATGGCCTATGAATTCTTTGTCTTCAAAACTCCGACCTCGTCCGTAATGGGAGCCTTGTTCTAAGCGCCAAGTTGAGCAACTCAGACGATAGAGCACTGGCCATCTGAGCGGAAGATGATGGGTACGATCCTGGCTTAGTCCAATGATATTTGAAGGTACTCAGATCAGTCAGCTTCGTTGCGGTAGATTTACCTGCATGTAAAAGAACTCCTGGAGAATAACATTCGGGCACCTCGACACCTATGCATATTGTAAAGTAAAACCAGTAACATTATATACTTTTTCTAGGGAACAGGATGCTAAAACTCGCTACAACCTACCTAGTCATCAGTAGCAGTGACTTAAAAGAGTTTAGCCGTGAGACGTAAAGCTAAACTGTTCTAGGGAACAGGATGCTAAACTCGCTACAACCTAGTCATCAGTAGCAGTGACTTAAAAGAGTTTAACCGTGAGACGTAAAGCTAAACTGTTCTAGGGAACAGGATGCTAAACTCGCTACAACCTAGTCATCAGTAGCAGTGACTTAAAGGAGTTTAACCGTGAGACGTAAAGCTAAACTGTTCTAGGGAACAGGATGCTAAACTCGCTACAACCTACCTAGTCATCAGTAGCAGTGACTTAAAAGAGTTTAACCTTGAGACGTAAAGCTAAACTGTTCTAGGGAACAGGATGCTAAACTCGCTACAACCTAGTCATCGGTAGCAGTGACTTAAGGAGTTTAACTGTGAGACGTAAAGCTAAACTGTTCTAGGGAACAGGTTGCTAAACTCGCTACAACATAGTCATCAGTAGCAGTGACTTAAAAGAGTTTAACCGTGAGACGTAAAGCTAAACTGTTCTAGGGAACAGGATGCTAAACTCGCTACAACCTAGTCATCAGTAGCAGTGACTTAAAAGGGCTTAACCGTGAGACGTAAAGCTAAACTGTTCTAGGGAACAGGATGCTAAACTCGCTACAACCTAGTCATCAGTAGCAGTGACTTAAAAGGGCTTAACCGTGAGACGTAAAGCTAAACTGTTTTTCTGTTCGAGTTTATACATGGCTGATCATTCTATCAGCTGACCTGAGTCTGTTACAGCATGTGATGAAGAGCGGCTGCCAGCTACTCTCCTAGGATTGGCACACAGCCTGGAATACGGAGATGCTCCTTCACTATTTCAATTTATAAACGGATTGGTAGAGTGCCTTGAACCGTACCCCATTATACATCCTCTTCCCATCGTCCACGTACTCTATTTCTCTGTCTCCTAGCTCGCTCATAGACGGAGACATTCTAGTTTCTACAACTGCTTAATAATAATATTAATAGAGACAATGAAAAAAAAAAGAGCAAAATCATAAGGAATATATAGGGACCAAAAATTGCAGGCTAACAATGCAGAAACAAACAGGTAATCAAGCAATTCACGGTGAAATTAGGAAACGTAGATTAAGACTTTACGGACACATTTAAAAAAACCTTGAAATATTAAGAAAACAAATACAGTACATTAGGGATGAAGATTCCACGGTGTGTAGGGTTCTTCTTCCAGATTTCGTTTCGAATACATTGCAGTATTCTTTGTCAAACGTCGGCAAGCTGTACGGAATATACAAAAAACAACAACACGGTTCAAACCGGAAGAAGAACTAAATAAATACAGTATCGTCTTGGTACTCTGAGTCTCGATATTTAATATTCCTGTACGGTACATCCGAGTTGCAAAATTGGAATAACAAAAATAACACATCGTCAGTTGTCGGCGCAGGAGTGCCTTTTACAACACACGGGAGACTGCCGTTGAACGCAGTCTGGTAGCTTCCTTAACCCCTACCCCTCGGACTACAGGCAGCTGTGCGGTAAACAGAAGGCAATCCGAGGAGACCCCAACGGCCAACCTGCTGTTTAGACGGTGGCGTGACATAGCTGCTCGGAAATGCCGCACTTCGTTAAAACAGAAGACACAAGACAAGTTTTTAAAATGTAAAGAAATGAGCGTTTTTGTTTTCTTCACTACTGAAATAGGCCCTACAATCAGTGGCGGTGGGCTCTCAGGAGCACATGAGCACGTGAACACCCAGTTATAACGCATATTCACGCATTCATGGATACCGGCAGTTCAAAATTGTTTCCTTTTTTCCGACCTGATTTAGTCAATCGATCGAAAGTATTCGACTTATATCGAAGATCCGTTACACTGATAGCTGTTCGTTTTGACTGACAATGCCAGGGAGCACACTGGACATTTTGCTACGAGCCTTAAGACTATACGCATGCGCATGGAGATGACGTCATGGTTGATGCACAGATGTCTCCATAAGCGAGGAGCACGGTAAGGAATGTGCCTTTCCGTCTACAACTACCCTCAAACAAGAGATAGTCTTACAGTTGACCTCAAGGGTCCGCCATCTCCCCTGTTACTGTTGGCCACAGCTCGCAGAAGTTACTATTGCATTATATACATCGTCGGAAGATTTCGCTAGTAGCTAATTCTAAACAGGTGTTCGTAATCACGGAAACAGAAATCCCGAGCCTCAGCCAAAGCCTGAGCGGCTCAGCCCGGCAGTCGTAAGTTTAGTTTTCTTGTACACTCACAGATTAGTCTCGGAAAAATGCATCCTCGGTTATAAGGGTTCCGCCATATTATGAGAAAATAAGCAATCATACAAGGAACGTTAGTGAAATTATTTAAGTAAGTGATTTTATACTTACTTGCATCATTCTACTTTGGTGTATTTGAGAAGTGAACACAAATTTTGTTGTGAACCCTCTGAAAGTTTGGTCACGAGCTGCCACTGCCTACAATGAAAAACTCAAGTAGTTTTTATTTTCAGAAGACACGTAACAGTTTATTTTAGAATAAGGAAATCTGTATGTTTCCGTAACTATTGTGCTGTAATGTTCAACATAAGCACATGCTGTCGTTTACACAGGCTTGTCCGTGTAATTTTGCAAGTCCGCGTTTTTCTTCTATAGTTCGAGATAGACTCGGTAGTCTATGAAAAAATAAGTAAAGCAGAAACAGACACTACGAAGTGGATTGACGAAATCAAGAAAGACCTTACTTAAATCGTCAGAAATCGCAAAAGAGGATATCGAAAAACAAAGAGATCTTTAGATTCCAAATTCACAAATGGCAAGCTAAGCGAGAGGATAAACTGAATAAACAATATGGAGCAATGAGCGAAATAATGAAGAACAAATCGTCCCATAATATGGAAGGCAAAGAAACGCCTCTAAGTAGGTATTTCGCGTACTCCTAAATGGGGTTATTCACAAATAATGATATTGGAATAAGAATAGGATTAGGAAGATGAAACTGGCCTACAAGCTCACACAAAACATATAGGCCTACGACACGAAGTCAATATCGATAAGAAAGGAACTAAGGCACAGTACAAGGTGAAGGTCAGAAGTGTTGTACGCATCCCATGTGTAACTCACAACAAGAAAGCGGAAGGTAGGGAGATGATAAAGTTACAGACGTAAATTCTCGGAAAGGTATTAGACCCTAGATAGGCGGGAGAAACCTGGGTGAAAAAGAGGAATTAAACCTGTACTTAAAGACCAATGAACTGACAGACGAAATAAGAAAAAGACGGCTGAATTTTGCCGGGAATGTCCATAGACAAGCGACAACATATTGACCAGTAGGATCGGGGATTCCACCTAGAACACATATGAAGGACCGGGACATGTACAGAAGAAGTAGACATACACAGAGTTCCAGAAAACCGAGAAAGAGCAGAAGCTAACAGAACGACAGAGGGAGAGAGACCAGAAGTCAGAACCTCAGGTCTCAGAAAACACAGGAAGTAGAGAAGCATAAGCTATTCATGGTTCACAGAAGGTCCAAACGATTAAAAAAAGCATTGATTTCACTTTATCTCGTAATTTTTGCGATCACTGGAGTCACCATGCCTCATTTGAGTTTCGGCTGGGGGTTCCAAACAGGACCCACGTGCCGTTTCAGGCGAAAATTCTAAGACGGTATCAGTCCGTTTACCCACCTTCCCAAGATTCTTCTGAAGGTTATACAACGGAATATGGTACTCATTTTTTTGGTCCTTGTCGCTTGATACGGGCTAGCTTCCCTGGTTTACAGCCCACGCCGGGTAAACGAACCGTCTACTAAACTCGGCCTCGTTGGAGCCGGGAAGTCCCGTATTCGTAGGCCTCCTGGTAGAAAGCATTTGATGTTTCCGGTCGGGGACGTTCTCCTCACGCTGGCGGGTGGATGGCGCTTGTGGAGTAGACCAGTACTACAGGTAGTGCCGAGTCAGCAGGACCCTAGGTGAAGGAGAAGCCGTCTGGCGGCTCACACCCGCCCCTGAAGAAGCAAGTCCTCCAACATTGGTGTAGCTCCTCTTGAAGTAAAGCCCTAAAATGAAAGTAGGACTTCAAAGTACCATGACAATGCGCCCGATAAATACTTAAAGCATGCACACAAAAACATACTCCTGGCGAGGCGGCCACCTTCCCCTCCGTCCGCTTCGCATCTAGACAGCTTCTTCTTTAGTGTTTTTACTTCGAAGTCACCCGTAGCCCCGCCCCCACCGCTGTGGCGATCTACAGATGCCACATATTCAGCACTGCTGGAATGAATTAGCTGTAGCCTACTTCTTTTTCAAATTCGTAACTCTGAGATGTTTTAAACCAGTTATTCAGAATTCTAATTTGTCAGAACTTTACGGTCTAGGAGTAGTGAGCTTACTTCTTACCGAGAGGTCCCGCGGTCGATTCCTAGCCAGGTCTGGGATTTTACCCGGATCTGTGGACTGGTTCGAGATCTATTCTGAATATATTATTATTATTATTATTATTATTATTATTATTATTATTATTATTATTAGGGGCTGCCTGGCCGAGGTGGTAAGGGCGTGCTCGGTTCGCCTGGAAGGACGTGGGTTCGAATCCCCGTCAGGAAGTCGTAAAATTTAAGAAACGAGATTTCCACTTCCGGAGGTGCATATGGCCCTGAGGTTCACTCAGCCTACACCAAAATTTAGTACCAGGTTAATTCCTGGGGGCACAGGTGGCCGGGCGTAAAGCTAACCACTGTACCCCATCACGTGCCGAGGTTAACAATGGTGGAAGCCTTTACATTCCACTCCTCCAAGGGCCTCCATGGCCTGTACGGAGGTGACTTTGCTTTTGCATATTATTATTATTATTATTATTATTATTATTATTATTATTATTATTATTATTATTATTACATCGCAGTTGGGAAATATCCCGGTGGCAATGGTCACATAAAGTAGTGTGATAATAAAGTAAAGTTAAAACATAACTGAAAGCAACGGGAAACTACCTCGCTCCTCATTTCCCTACTACGCCTCTTCAGCGATGCCTAGGCCATCTATGACAGCTGATGGCGGAGGTGTTGAGGATCCAACCAGCCTTAGGGCTGAATACTGAACATACATACATTCAACTACCCAACAGCAACACGAGTACAACAAACAATTCCATGGAAAGAAAATATTACAAGACATGCTACTAGTATAACTTTCTAAATCCAGCATCATTATACACAAATTTGCACACAACTTAAGTGTTTCCTGCGCTTAACACTATGGCTTACAGTACTATAGGTTGAGCTTAGAAAATCTGATAATAATTGAGGAGTTACCTGATGGTGAGGTAGCAGCTCCGGTCTAGAAAGCCAAGAATAACGGTGGAAAGGATTCATCGAGCTGATCACGCGTCACCACATTATCTGCAGACCTTCGAGTTGAGCAGCGGTCGCTTGGTAGGCCAAGGCCCTTCAAGGGCTGTAGTGCAATGGGGTTTGGTTTGGTTTGGGCAGGACTGTTCGATCTGACATGCACTGACCCAGGAGCAGATCACCTGGTTAGGATGGCACAAAATGTTCGAGCCTCTTTAGAAGTACTGGATCTGTATTCATTAGTTGTGCGAATGTTTCATAACAATGAGCCTTTTATGTACATAATGTAAGAACAACTTTCGTATCCCTCGACAAGCTGTTGGCGCCAAGAGATATTTACATAGCCAGTGAGGCACATTTAGCCTCTACTTTAGTAGCCTACCGAGCTCGATAGCTGCAGTCGCTTAAGTGCGGCCAGTATCCAGTATTCGGGAGATAGTAAGTTCGAACCCCACTATCGGCAGCCCTGAAGATGGTTTTCCGTGGTTTCCCACTTTTACACCAGGAAAATGCTTAATTAAGGCCACGGACACTTCCTTCCCACTCCTAGCCCTTTCCTGTCCCATTCGTCGCCATAAGACCTATCTGTGTCGGTGCGACGTAAAGCAACTAGAAAAAAAAAAACTTTTGTAGCCCCACACAAAACTCGAAAAGTGGTCCAGGTATTTTCGAACCATGCGATGAAAATCAAGTTGTGTCGTCTGGAGACTGGCTGTCATGAATGGACTTAGAACTTTGTGAATGAATGGAAACTTTCCCAGGACTAAGCCAAGTATTAACTAATAGTAATGTTATGAAGGACTTGTTTGTGCCACACGAAGACCACCACAGAACGTTAGCGTGCGATAAGACTCATTCCAGTAATGTGCTTCTCGTGTCCTCACATCGCCTGCGGGGTACTGGCCTTATTCCGAGCACGTTCCACACTATACGCCAGTTGGAAATCACAAGCAGACATTACCAGGGATATGAGTTCTCTGCGAAGTTCCGATAGCGATCGTAGTTTCCAAACCCGTAAGGTCATAGGAAAACAATTCAATCACAAATATTTTGTTTCTATTTTCGGAAGGATTTGAAAGTTCTTCATGTTTTTCTGTTGCCTTTATTTTAACCAGTCGAAGTACGGGGTTGGATTGTGGGTTCGATAATTAATCTGTCAGACGACATCTACGTAAACGACTACGCAACTGTATCATATCGAGAAATTTACAGTGACAAGGGGAACGTTTTGGGATAAATTATTATTATTATTATTATTATTATTATTATTATTAACGTCATCGTTGTTGTTGTTGTTGTTCTACCCCTTAGTCCCGTTTCTTCATACGGTGTCGGGAATGAGGTGATATGAATTTATATGGCGTGTTTTTACGGCCGGATGCTATTCCTGACGCCAACCAAAGTTGAGGAGCTAATAAAGATGAATGACGGTAAGCAAAATGTAGCTTCCACCGTAATCCCAGTCTCATCTATGGCTGTGACAATATGGAAGTTGCTGAGGTAATGCTGGTGCTGAATGATTGGGTAAGGAGGTGGAGGGAATTGTCTTTGGACTATGAATATGATCTGTCGCGGCATTTGTCCGGAAGTGAAAATGGGAAACCACAGAAAACCATTCTCTGGCCAGCTAACGGTGAAGTTCGAATCCACTTGTGTCCCGAATGCAAAGCTTGGTTCCATACCCGTAGCGAGTTAACACGCGTGACAAACCCACTCGCTTATTATTATTATTATTATTATTATTATTATTATTATTATTATTATTATTATTATTATTATTATTATTATTATTATTATTATTATTCGATCAAACTCGTAGCACATACAGCTTATTTGGGCCTTGGTTTGCCAAGAAGACTGCTCTCCAGCCAAATAGTCGGTAACATCTTCAGCCATTTTGCTTGGCTTCTGTGAGCGGGGTCCATTACCTGTCATATCAACAGCTCCACAGTTGGTCTCGCGAGGCTGAAATTTGATATCATGCGAAAGAAAGGGCGAGGACTAACCAGTCTGGAATAATAATAATAGTCCACCTCTGTGGTGTACTGGTTAGTGTGATTATCTAATCTGATACCTCCGCAGGCCCGGGATCGTTTCCCGGCTCTGCCACTAAATTTGAAATGTGGTACGACGGCTAGAACGGGGTCCACTCAGCCTCTGGTGGTCATTTGAGTAGAAGGGAGTTCGATTACCTCCTCAGCCATCCTCGAAGTGGTTTCCCACTTCTCCTCCAGGCAAATGCCGGGATGGTACCTAACTTAAGGCCACGACCGCTTCCTTCCCTCTTCCTTGTCTATCCCTCCCAATCTTCCCATCCTCCCCCTCAACCCCCACAAGGCCCCTGTTCAGCATAGCAGATGAGGCCGCCTGCGTGAGGTACTGGTCCTTCTCTCCAGTTGTATCCCCCGACACAAAGTCTCATGCTCCAGGACACTGCTCTTGAGGTTGAGATGGGATCCCTCGCTGAGTCCGAGAGAGAAACCAATCCTGGAGGAAAAAACGGATTAGGAAATAATAATAATAATAATAATAATAATAATAATAATATTATAATAATAATAATAATAATAATAATAATAATAATAATAATAATAATAATAATAACCACATTATCTGTTAGTGGTCGGGCTATCGAAATATGTCTCGAAGGCGTTCTTCATTGTACTGACTCGGAGTTACAGCATTTGAATAACCTCAAGTGCGATGAAAAAAGATATCTTGGAAACAGAAGACTAACCACTAACCGATTGTGCCAATGAAATCGATGATTTCACTGTCTATAACTTCAGTTCTCAGTGGAATAGAGTCCTCGTATCATTCGTGGGCTGATTGAATCTGGGCCCTAGTTTCTTTCCTGAAGTGGTAGTGTTCGTCTTCTTCGTCTTCTTGGCTTTTGTTTTCTTACAATTGTTTACTTGGGGTCGCCATTGGATGTGGATTAAGCTTAATTTTACTATCGATGCATTTCCTGCCAAAAATAAACAACAAAAACCAAAACCAAACTCCATGGTGCAACAGCACCGAAGGGCCATGGCCTACCAAGCGATCGCTGCTCAGCCCGAAGGCCTGCAGGTTATGAGGTGCCGTATGGTCAGCACGACGAACCCTCTCGGCCGTTATTCTTAGCTACCTAGGCCGGGGCCTGACCTGGTCGGGAATCGAAGCTGGGGCCTCCGGGAAGAGGCAAGCACGCTACCCGTAGAGCGTGTGGC